>NC_072004.2:95190000-95490000 GCF_028885655.2 Pongo abelii
CACCTTCAATTTTTGGTTAGTGCTACTCATTTTTCATCGACATCTGTTTTTTTCTTTTTCCTTTTTAAAATTAATTTAAGCGATTTTTTTTTTTTTTTTTTTCGAGACAGAGTTTCACTCTTGTTGCCCAGGCTGGAGTGCAATGGTGCAATCTTGGCTCACTGCAACCTCCACCTCCTGGGTTCAAGCAGTTCTCCTGCCTCAGCCTCCCGAATAGCTGGGATTGCAGGTGTGTCGTGTGCCACCACGCCCAGCTAATGTTTGTATTTTTAGTAGAGACAGAGTTTCAGCATGTTGGCCAGGCATGTCTCAAACTCCTGACCTCAGGTGATCCACCCACCTTGGCCTCCCAAAGTGCTGGGATTACAGGCGTGAGCCACCATGCCTGGCCTAATTTAAGGCATCTCTTCATGGTCCTTAAAAAAGTCTTTTTTTTTTTTTTTTTTTTTGAGACAGTCTCACTCTGTCACTTGAGCTGAAGTGCAGTGGCATGATCTCAGCTCACTGCAATCTCCACTTTCCAGGCTCAGGTGATCCTCCTGCCTTAGCCTCCCAAGTAGCTAGGACTACAGGTGCCTGCCACCTGTAATTATCAGCATGCTCGGCTAATATCTGTATTTTTAGTAGACATGGGGTTTCACGCTGGTCTCCAAATCCTGACCTCAAGTGATCCACCCACTTTGGCCTCCCAAAGTGCTGGGATTACAGGCAGTGAGCTACTGCACCCAGCTAAAAGTGTCTTTCAAAAAATTAAATTAGCCAGGCACAATGGCACATGCCTGTAATCCCAGCACCGTGAGAGGCAGAGGCAGGAGGATCGCTTGAGCCCAGGAGTTTGAGACCAGCCTGGGCAATATAAAGAGACCTTGTCTCCACAAAAAGTTTTAAAATTAGCCAAGTGTGGTGGTGCATGCCTGTAGTCCCAGCTACTCAGGAGGCTGAGGTGGGAGGATCGCTTGAGCATGAGAGGTTGCAGTCAGCCGAGATCGTACCACTGCACTCCAGCCTGGGCAACAGAGCAAGACACTGTCTCAAGAAAAAAATCATATTAAGTAACAAAGAATGGGCTGAATTAAAGAGAAATGTTGACTAAGTAACAATTAAGGTTGCTGGGGGACATGACAAATTATATACAAGAGGTTGGCCAACGGCAAACCTGCTGGGGGTCATCAGGCTCTGGCCTGCCTCCTCTGCCCACCAACCATGTGGCCAGCCCAAGAAGTTTCTGGAGGGTAGCACTGACCTCCCATGGGCAGCATCCAAAGATTCCCCCCAGTTTTCCCTGCCGAATGCACGGTGTTTCCCGGGTGCCCTGCACCCTTCCTGGCTATCAGATGACCAAGTTCAGGACTGCTCAACACCGATCTTGCAATTGACTATGCAAAGCTCATTTTACCATCGGCCCAACTGAAACAGACTCAGTAGAAAACCACGGGTGACACAAAGCTATGCACTGCATACTGTAGCCACTTGGAGCTGACTGGGGACAAGTCACACAGACATATCATCCACACAAACCTGTCAACCCAGATCCTTCTCTGAATTTAGCCAGTCCAGGTGCTAGCAGTAACACACAAAACATCCAGGTACTGACTGGGGTGGTTCTTGCAAGGCAGGTCATACCACTGGGACACAGAAAGCAGGCTTGGGGACAGGCATGGTGGCTCACTCCTGCAATCCCAGCATTTTGGGAGGCCGAAGCAGGTGGATCACCAGAGGTCAGGAGTTCGAGACCAGCCTGGCCAACGTGATGAAACCTCATCTCTACTAAAAATACAAAGATTAGCCGGGCGTGGTTGTGGGTGCCTGTAATCCCAGCTACTCGGGAGGCTACAGCAGGAGAATCACTTGAACCCGGGAGGCGGAGTTTGCAGTGAGCCAAGATCATGCCACTGCACTCCAGCCTGGGTGACAAGAGCGAAACTCTGTCTCAAAAAAAAAAAAAAAAAAAAAAAACCAGAAAAGAAAAGAAAAGTGAAAGCCAGCTTGGTTAGGAGGCCCCTCCCCAGTAGAGTCAGCTCTGTATACTGTCACCAGGAGGCGGAGCTCTTGGGCCCCTCAACACTCCTGGAAGCCTTCCTCACTTCCTCACTTCCTCAGGCACCTTTTGAAGCAGTGAGAATTGAGAACTCCCTTCTGTTCCTCCAGCTCCTCCCTCTCCTCCTCCTCCTCCTTCTCTGAAAAAGCTTCAGTCCTGCTCAGACCCCGCCTTGAGATGGTGGTCAAGGATAATTGTTTGCTGAAGTCTTAGATGGACCCCCAAGTAAGCACTGGTAGTTCAGAGAGGAGAACTGGAACCCTCAGGGCCAGGTTTTTCTGGGGAGGGGGGATCCCCTGAGGGAAGGGATCAACAGTCCCATCCCTAGCACAAAGACCACCTTGGATCAGCAGTTTCCAAATCTGAGCAAGCCTCAGAATCACCTTGTGAGATCTGGGGCGGGGCGGGCACACACATATCCACTCCCACACTCCTTAACCTGCAGGTCTGGGGTGGGCCTGAGACTCTGCATTTCTGACCAGAGCCTGGGTGATTCCGCTGCTGCTGGCCTGGGCCGGACACTCCAGAATCGCTGCACCTGATAAAGGTTATGGATAAATAAATGCATGAGGGAGTGAAAGCTGGTCCTGCTCATCCTCCTCAGGTTAAACGGATGAAAAGGCAGCACCACCCCCAGGCCAGGCACTGGGCAGAGGAGGGAGGGGAGCACAAGCACCTCCAGGCTCACTCCCAGTGGGGCCTGGCCAGCTCCTTCCCAGAGAGGCGCAGCTTGCTTATGCAAACAAGCCCTTTCTTTCCAGAATGCAGGGAGCACGGGCCCAGAGTCTGTCCTCTGCACTGATGTCCAGCCTCTGTCAAAGGCAGGGACTTTCTTGGTTCACTATCAGCCTTTTCTTGTGTTCCGGGTCGGAACAGGAGCACCTGTAAGTTCATGTAACCGACAAGTCTGTTCGCGATGCCGTCCTGGGCTCCTTAAGGCCTGGGCTCCCCATCTTTAGAATGGGTGGGTTCATCTCCCACAAGCCGATCCTAAGAGCCAATAACCACGCCTGCGGCTTCCGACCTAGGAGCTGCAAACACCTGGCGCGGGAGACTCTCAGGGGAAAGAAACAGCAGGAATTACTCTGTCCCCAGCTCCAGGCCTGCAGAGGACCCGAGTGAGGTCCCCGGGTTCCCTGGGCAAGCAGCAGGGACCGAGGAGGGCACCGCGTCCCGACCCCTGCCCCGGCGCCCCACCAGGAGGGATGTCAAGGCGAGGGAGGACTCCCAGGGGTGCGTGCCGGGGCAGCCCAGTTCCTCCGCGGGCTTCTTTGGGACGAGCAGCCTCCCCTCCCCCACGCCCGCCGTCTGAGGTGCGCAGGGCCCCCTCCCCAGCGCAGCGGCGCGGGGGCTGCAGGAGCATCTGTTGCCATGGTGACGCGCAGCGCTGCGCTCCTCGGATCCGGCGCCACCGCCGCCACCACCGCAGTCCAAGAAGCCGAGAGCTGGGGCTCAGGCGGGACCGGGAGACGGGCATCCCGCACACGCGCCACACACACTGCACATCTGCGACGGGCATCCACGCACGCTGCACACCGGCACACTCACTGGCACACTCATGCGCTTGCCACCCCATCCCCCCACCCAGACATAGACACACAACACAACACACACGCACACACTGCACACACCTGGCACCGTGTGCACCACCTCATGCCACAACCAGCCACACACCCCACACGCGCCCGAACAACACCCTTCACCCACACTGCACACGCTGCAGCCCTGTACACGCTACCTAACACACGCACCCCACACACCCACTCGGGAACCCGACGCGGGTGAACAAGCGATGGGAACAGGCCCTCGGGGTGGGCCGTAGCGGGTAGGGCGGGCGGCGGGGGTCGCACCCGGGTCGGGGCACTCGCAGCAGGCTAGTGCCGCCCCCTCCCCCTCGCCGGCTGCCACGTCTTTGCCCTCTCCGCGGCCGGGCCCTGCGGGGCACCCTGGGTGCCCGACGGCCTCCGGGAGCGCGGTGGGCTCCGGCCCCGCACCCCGCGACGGAACGGTGAGCGCAGTCCCCCGGGCCCTCCGCCCCTCGCCGGGCCTTGCGCGCCCCCCGCCGCCCGGAGAGCCTGGGTACCGCATCCCAGGGCGCGGCGCAGCCAACGCGCAACCCGCCCAGGTCACGGGGGCCCGCGCCTGGGCCGCCGGCGGTGCGGTCCCGCAAGGGCGAGCGAGGGACTGGGCCTCGGGACCCCCACCCCTGGGATGCCTCGGTCCCTAGCCCGGACCGCGGCCTGGAAGAGGTCGCCCTTCCATCCTGTGGGGTTGGAGGAGGGATGGGGCACCTCTGGGGCGGGGCAGGGACCCGGGCCCCCCGCGCACCCCCGCAGCCGGGAAAGCGATCCCCGAAGGCCCCAGTCTCTCCCGGCTCCTGGAGAACCCAATCAGGCTATGTTTTTGGCTTTGGTTTTGGTAAGATCACTGTGTGACTTTTGGCTTCAATGTCTGAAGAGGTTCAAACAGTGGAGAGACATAACCCTAAGAGAACTGTCCATCACCACGGATCAATTTACCTAAATAAGTTTTCTCACGGTCCAAGCCCATCAAAATAAAAACAGGTTTGGAATTGATTCTGGGCTCTGTCCCAGATAAGAAATAATATTTATCCAATGACACCTGAACCATTGGGAAAAAATACAGTCCCATCCATCTCATTAAGAGATGTAGTCCAACAAAACTTTAACTTTTATGTATATAATAAACATATACTGCAATTTTAATATATTTATGCTGGTTTGATCAATTTAATAATTCAATTTAATATTCAATCCAGAATAAAATTTTTAAATACTGAGAGACTTAGAGTCACAGGAAATAAAATATTTTAAATCTAAATTATGGTTCAAATATTGATATTTCTAGACCTGGTCTAATTCTAAAAGAATTTACTTGATGAGCATTTTTAAGACATAGGTTAATATTTTTTAAAGTTTGAATAATTGATGTGCCTGTTCTATTGCAGATATATGCTTGGGTGAGCAGTGAATTACTTTCAAACATAAAAATATTTTTTACAATAAAGTTTTGGAGAAGAAATGAAACAGAACCCAGAGGTAAAGAAGAAAAGGATCAAAAAGAACCTGCCCTTTTATTGGGTCACGTTGCTACCTTATTTCTATTTCATTGGATACACTTAAAAGGATTGCCCAAGGAAAACTGGAGGCAGACTGCACCTAGAAAAAAAAGCTTTCTTGCAAAGCAGTCAGACTTCAGAAGGACTGACTCACCAAATACAAAAATCCAGCAAGTATTTAAAGGGAAAAAAAAAAAAAATCCCAAGAGAATCAAGGTTAGTAAATTTACACTCCTTTGTCTCTGGTGGTTAGCAGCAGCTTCCTCACGTGATTATGCTAATCCTAAAAGCTAGGACACCAGCTTGGAAAAGCAAAAGTCAGAGCTAAAATTCTTGTTATTGTAGAGTCCAGGTCCACAGGAAGTAGTTAAGATTTTATAATTTGGGGACTCTGTGATTTTTGGTTTCAACTGAAGAACTGTGACTTCTTCAATGATATTGGAAGCAGGATAAAATGTCAGCTTTGGCTTCTATAGAGAGAACAGCAGTTTTATTTTTTTAAATGCCAAAATTTACAGTACACTGGAAATCACATACTTTGCAACCGTGTAAACTTCATGGTGAAAATATGGTAGCTGTCAATCTTAAAAAGTGTCAAGGGCTATTATTTTTTAAAATTCTTTTCCAGGCCATGTGGGTAAAGACACTTGGAGGCCATGACCCTAGGCCACTTCCTTTTTGGACAGAAGAAGAAACTGAGGTTTAGGGGAGGAGAGTGACCTGTCCACTGTCCACAGCTGATAACAAGCAAGGGAGGTGGTGCAAACGCCCACAGCCCAGGAAAGATGACACCCCCACCACCCAACATTAGAGAAAAGTAAATTAATGCCACAGCGAGATGCCACAGCACACCCTCTAGGATGGCTAGAACTTTTTATTATTTAAAAAGAAAAAGAAAATAACAAGTGTTGGTAAGGAGGTAGAAGTGTTGCAGCCCTCAGAGATGGCAGGCAGGAGTGTAAAACGATGCAGCTGCTGTGCGAATTCTGACAATTCCTCAGTAAGTTACACATGGAATAATTTATTGAATTATTGAAATTATTTGAATAATTTATTCAAACTTTTTTTTTTGAGATGGAGTTTCGCTCTTGTTGCCCAGGCCAGAGTGCAGTGGCACGATCTTGGCTCACTGCAGCTTCCACCTCCCAGGTTCAAGCGATTCTCCTGCCTCAGCCTCCCTAGTAGCTGGAACTACAGGCACACAGCATCATGCCTGGCTAATTTTTGTATTTTTAGTAGAGACGGGGTTTCACTATCAGGCTGGTCTTGAACTCCTGACCTCAGATGATCCACCTGCCTCGGCCTCCCAAAGTGCTGGGATGACAGGCGTGAGTGAGCCATCGCGCCCAGTCTCAAACTTTTAAAAATAGTAACCGCGCCCAGTCTCAAACTTTTAAAAATAGTAACCGATGTCTTTTAAAATGCTCATCAAGTAAACTCTTTTAGAATTAAACCATATCTGGAAATATCAATATTTGAGTCATAATTTAAATTTAAAATTTCCTGTGTACACATATGACTCAGCAATTACACTCATGGGTATACACCCAAAATAATTGATAGCAGGTGTTCAAACAAAAACTTGCACACAGATGTAACAAGCAGCATCATTCACACTCACCAAAAGGTAGAAACAAAACAAATGTCCATCAGAGATGAATGGACAAACAAAATGTGGTCTATCTATATAATGGAATATTATTTGGCCATGAAAAGGAACAAAGTACTTAGCTGGGCATGGTGGCTTATACCTGTAATCCCAGCACTTTGAAAGGCACAGGTGGGAAGATTGCTTGAGCCCAGGAGTTCAAGACCAACCTGGGAAACATAGCAAGACCCTGTTTCTACAAAAAGAAAAAACAATTAGCCAGGTGTGGTGGTGCACACCTGTAGTTCCAGCTACTTGGGAGGCTGAGGTGGAAGGATCTCTTGAGCCCAGGAGGTCAAGGCTGCAGTAAACTATGATTGCACCACTGCACTCCAACCTGGGTGACAGAGCGACACACTGTCTCAAAAAAAAAAAAAGGAATGAAGTACTGATACATACTCTAATATGAATGGACCGTGAGAAACATTATGCTCAGTGAAAGAATTCAGACATAAAAGGCCACATATTACACGATTCCACTTACAGGAAATATCCAGAATATGTAACTCCATAGACAAAAAGGAGGTGGAAGGTTGCCGGCGGCTGGGGGAGGAGGGTGGGAAGTGACGGCTTAATAGATTTCTTTTTGGTATAATAAAGACGCTTTGGAGCTAGATAGTGGTGATGGTTGTATAACATTGTAAATGTACTAAGTGCCACTGTTAAACGGCTGAAATAATAAATGTTATGTGCATTTTTTTTTTTTTTTTGAGACAGAGCCTCCCTCTGTCTCCCAGGCTGCAGTGCAGTGGCACAATCTCGGCTCACTGCAACCTTCACTTCCTGGGTTCAAGTGATTCTCCTGCCTCAGTCTCCCGAGTAGCTGGGATTACAGGCTCGCACCACCACGCCCAGCTAACCTTTGTATTTTTAGTAGAGACGGGGTTTCACCATGTTGGCTAGTCTGGTCTCAAACTCCTGACCTCAAGTGATCCGCCAGTCTCAGCCTCCCAAAGTGCTGGGATTACAGGCATGAGCTACTGTGCCCGGCCCTGTTATGTGTGTCTTACCACAAGTAAAAGAAAACAGATTCTGGGGCCACATCTTGAAAAAAAAAAAGCAGAAGGCAGATAAGGGCCATGTTTCAGACAGGGTTTGCTCAGTGGCTTCAACAGAGCTGTCCCATCTTTGGGGTGGTTAATAAAAGCTTCTGTTGGGAGACTCAGAGGGAAGGGCTGGGTGAAGCGAGCCGCAGGGAAAGCCTGACTTGTCCTCACCTGAGATCCATCAGATCCCACCAGAGCCCGGCAGGAGCCCGGACTCCTTGGTCGGAGAAGCACGGAGAAGCGTGGCCAAGGGCACAGCGGAGAGCCCCAGCAAACTTCCCCTTCGGGTTTCTCTGGGCCCCAGCTGTGGGCCGTCAACCAAACTGTGAATCAACACTGGTGACTCGACATGGAAAATGACTCTCCGTCATCTGATTGCTTTTGGTGTTGGAAGCAGAGCACACCTTAACAAACACCTCCCCAGCTGTCCCTTTTAATAAAATACACAGGTTGAATGTGTTTCCAATGTCTGGAATTAATCAGGGAAGTGGGTGTTTTTTTTTTTGTTTTTTGTTTTTTTTGAGACAGAGTCTCACTCTGTCGCCCAAGCTGGAGTGCAGTGGTGCGATCTCCGCTCACTGTGAGCTCCGCTTCCCAGGTTCAAGCGATTCTCCTGCCTCAGCCTCCTGAGCAGCTGGGACTACAGGCACCCGCCACCACGCCCAGCTAATTTTTTTGTATTTTTAGTAGAGACGGGGTTTCACCGTGGTCTTGATCTCCTGACCTCGTGATCCGCCCGCCTCAGCCTCCCAAAGTGCTGGAATTACAGGCGTGAGCCACCGTGCCCGGCTGGAAGTGAATTTTTTAATCACCAGCTCTCGGGAGAAAGACATTCTGGAGAGCAAAAGGCAAGAACCAACCTTTTCAACAAACCAACCTGCGGAGAAACCCCTCTGCGAGTCCAGTGTTGTAAATGAAAATGTTACCAGGCCGAGTGCGGTGGCTCACACCTGTAATCCCAGCACTTTGGGAGGCTGAGGTGGGTGTCTGAGGTCAGGAGTTCGAGACCAGACTGACCAATACGGTGAAACCCTGTCTCTACTAAAAATACAAAAATTAGCCAGGCGTGGTGGCAGGCGCCTGTAGTCCCAGCTACTCGGGAGGCTGAGGTGGGAGAATCGCTTGAACCCGGGAGGCGGAGGTTGCAATGAGCTGAGATGCACCACTGCACTCCAGCCTGGGCAACAGAGCGAGAGTCTGCCTCAAAAAAAAAAAAAAAAAAAAGAAAAGAAAAAAAAAGAAAATGTTAGCTACACACACAGCTTAGAGGCAGCTCCCTGGAATTTGTAACTGTTTAGCCCTAGGTGTGTCTGTCCAGGATGGGTCATGTCTTTCAAGCTGCACATGCCCACAGGAGAGCTCACCCCTAAAATGCTGCAGCTGTCACAAGGTTGCCTCTTGTTCATTTGGTTCTTAACATGGTTGTTCTTATGACTCTGATAAAGAATGAATGGTTTTGGCTGGGTGCAGTGGCTCACACCTATAATCCTAGAACTTTGGGAGGCTGAGGCGGGAGGATCGCTTGAGTCCAGGAGTTTGAGACCAACCTGACCAACATGACGAAACCCCATCTCTACTAAAAATACAAAAAAAGTAGCCAGGCATGGTGGCGGGTGGCTGTAATTCCAGCTACTCGGGACACTGAGGCACGAGAAACGTTTGAACCTGGAAGGTGGGGGTTACAGTGAGGTGAGATGGTGCCACTGCACTCCAGCCTGGGTGACAGAGGGAGACTTTGTCTCAAAAAAAAAAAAAAAGAATTAATTGAAATGGTTTTGGCTGAGTGCAGTGGCTCACACCTGTAATCCTAGCACTTTGGGAGGCCAAGCAAGGAGGATCACTTGAGTCCAGGAGTTCAAGACCAGCCTAGACAATGTAGAGAAACTGCATCTCTACAAAAAATTTTTAAAAATTAGCCAGGCGTGATGGTGCGCACCTGTGGTCCCAGCTACTTGGGAGGCTGAGGTAGGAGAATTGCTTGAGCCTGGGAGTTCAAGGCTGCTGTGAGCCATGATGGCACCACTGCACTCCAGCCTGTCTCAAAAAATAATAATGAATAAAAAAAGAATTAATGTTTTCCATTTATATCGTTTTCAAAAGAAGTTTGCTCCTCTCATATGAAACTGAGACAGTCAATTCTGCAAAGAAATTCAAATGGCCAGTAAGTATAGGAAAAGATGTTCATCCTTTCTAAAGAACCGAAAGTTCCAATAACAATCAGATGCTATTTGGATCTAATGATTGTTTTTGAAGACAACACTTGAGGCTGGGGCCCTGCCACCGCCCATCCAGAATGAGACCCACTAATCATCACCCAGGGCTTACTCTTTCTTTTTCGTTATTGGTTTTCAAGTCCAGCTTTGCCATTGATCGTACATGAGACCTGGAGCAAATCATTCACTCCCTCTGTGCCCAGTTTCCTCTTGGTTCAGGTGAGGAGCTCCACGTGGTGTTTGCACTGTAGAGTGGGCGAGGCCCTCTGCTATTCTGTAGGCTGAGTGGGGCCCCGTCCTGCTGCAGTGACCCAAAGGCAATTGTGAACACAAGAGAAAAGCGTTATGTATTTTGTGTTGTTTTCATCTGTTCCTGCTGCTGTCACAAAACACTGCAGAATGCGGGATTTATAAGTAATAGAGATTTATTTCTCGCAGTTCTGAAGCTGGGAAGACCCAGGTCAAGGATCTCCGCTTCCCAGATGGCACCTCATTGCCACATCCTCCAGAAGGGTAAAATGCTGTGTCCTCACATGGAGGAAGGGAAGCCCTTTTATAATAAGGCTCTAATCCTGCCAGGCGCGGGGGCTCACGCCTGTAATCCCAGCACTTTGGGAGGCTGAGGCAGACAGAACACTTGAACTCAGGAACTCAACACCAGCCTGGGCAACATGGCTAAACCCTGTCTCTACAAAAAATTTAAAAATTAGTCAGGTGTGGTGGTGCACACCTGTGGTCCCAGCTACTTGGGAGGCTGAGGAGGGAGGATCACTTGAACCCAAGAGGTGGAGGTTGCAGTGAGCCGAGATTGTGCCATTGAACACCAGCCTGGGCAACACAGCAAAATCCCATCTCAAGGCCACACGTGGTGGCTTACACCTCCCAGCACATTGGGAGGCCAAGGTGGGTGGATCACTCGAGGTCAGGAGTTCGAGACCAGTCTGGCCAACATGGTGAAACCCCTGTCTCTACTAAAAGTACAAAAAAATTAGCCAGGCGTGGTGGCGGGGGCTGTAATCCCAGCTACTTGAGAGGCTGAGGCAGGAGAATTGCTTGAATCCAGCAGGTGGAGGTTGCTGTGAGCTGAGATCACACCACTGCATTCCAGCCTGGGCGACAGAGTGAGACTCTGTCTCAAAAAAATAGAAATAAAAAATAAATAAATAAATAAATCATACAAATCTCATCTCAAAATAAAATAATATAATATATAAGGCTCTAATCCCACCCCGGAGGGCAGAGCCGTTATGGCCTCCTCACCTCTCAGTACTGTTGCACTGGGGATTAAGTTCCAACGTGAATTTTGGAGGGACACAAACATTCAAACCACAGTTAAGTGTCGACAGTGTGCTGAGGCGACAGGTCCTTGCTTCTCTCTCATCCACGTTGATGATCAGGTGACCCGCTGGATTGGTTTCCTGCGGCTGCTCTGAGAAAGCACCACAGACTGAGGGCGTTGAGTAACCCAGGTGTGTTCCCTCACAGGTGTGGAGGCCAGAAGTCCAATCCAGAGAGGCCGTGCTCACTCTGCAGGCTCCGCGGAGGACCCGTCCTCGCCTCTCCCAGCTGCTGTGGATACCAGTGATTTTGTTTCGTGTTTTTGTTTTTGTTTTTTTGAGACGGAGTTTCACGCTTGTGGTGCAGGCTGGAGGGCAGTGGCACCATCTCGGCTCACTGCAACCTCCGCCTCCTGGGTTCAAGCGATTCTCCTGCCTCAGCCTCCTGAGTAGCTGGTATTACAGGTGCCCACCACCACGCCTGACTAATTTTTGTATTTTTAGTAGAGATGGAGGTTTCACCATGTTGGCCAGGCTGGTCTCGAACTCCTGACCTCAGGTGATTCACCCATCTCGGCCTCCCAAAGTGCTGGGATGACAGGCGTGAGCCACTGCGCCCAGCCGGGACACCAGTGATTTTGGCCCACGCCTTCCTGTGTGCATGCTCGGTATGCAGGAAAGCCCTTTCCCCGAAACTCAGAGACCCTCCACCTGTTTTTATTTTTCACTTTTGATAGAGACACAGGTAGTGGAAATATTTTGCTTTCTTCTTAACTATAAGAAAAGCAACAGCATAAACACAGTAACAAACCGTGGTCAACCTCTGGTCTCAGCGCTGAGTGACCCTAGGGAGTGCTGGGATCTGTGGCAGGAATGAGAGGCTGGTGAGGAAGCCGCCTATCCTCATGTGTCAACCAGCCCAGGGTGGCCCAATGACCCTGTGTTTTTGTTTTTTTTTTTTTTTGAAACAGAGTTTTGCTCTTGTTGCCCAGGCTGGAGTGCAGTGACACCATCTCAATTCACTGCAACCTCTGCCTCCCGGGTTCAAGTGATTCTCCTGCCTCAGCCTCCTGAGTAGCTGGGACTACAGGCACCCACCACCACGCCCAGCTAATTTTTGTATTTTTAGTAGAGATGGGGGTTTCACCATGTTCACCAAGGGGTGAGCAGGCTCGGTGTGCCCAGGGTACTTCGTCCCATCTGCTCAGCCACACCAAGGAACCCAGAGATTCAAGTTGCAACCTGTGGTGATCTCGAAGTAAAAATATTTCCCTCAGATTATCTCATAACATTTCACAGTGGAACTAGAAAGAGGATGTTGAGGCATGAACGAAGCCAAAGGCTTAATTGGAAGGATGTGGAAAGGCAACGGAGTGGCCGCAGCATGGCTGTGGGGAAGAAGGGCTTCAGGGTTGTTGAGTCTCAGTTGCAAAGCCACCTGGAAGCGGATGGGGGAAGCCTCTCCATGCAGGAGAAAGGACAGTAAAAGTTCCCAAAGAAAATGTTCTCGAGAGCCTCAGCCCCAAACACAAAATGCTCAAAAAGCTGCCACTGACGCTCAAGATCAGGCCAGCCCAGCCTAGAATAAGGACATCAAACACATTGGAGAAGGGAAGGATAGAAGCTGTTCTCCATCATCCCCCAGGCCCCATCCTGGGAGCCCCGTCACCAACCACCTTTCTCTTTAGTCCTCAGCAGGCCTCAATATTGTCACCAAATAAACTTCGGAGTCGACAAGCACGGGTAGGGACCAACATTAGCACAATCAGCGAATGCGCCCTGCTCCAGTAGCTGGGTCTTTATATTGTATCAGGAATCCTCCTGGTCCACCTCCCCCTCACCCATTCCTTCTCCTCAACCAAGCTCCTGTACTATGCCACCCCCACCCCTCCTCATCGGCCAAGCTCTCCCCCACCTCCCAAATGCAGACACAACCTCATCTCAGCTCACCACCGTCCGCCGGGGGAGACTGACACACATCGACCGCTCCCCGCGCCACCTCTGCTGTGCACTAATGCATTCGCCTAATTTCCAGTAGTCAGTGACATTTCACTGTGGAGACAGAGGTTTCCACTCACGCCAACTCAAGTCACTGCGGACTTCACGGAGCTCAGGCAGGATTCGAGGCCCTAAAGAGGGGTGGTAAATAGTGCAGGAGGTCACAGACACAAGGCAGAGAAATGATAGCGCCTTCCCATTCCAGGTTTACTTTTTTCTAAAGCATTTACTAAAATTAAATTTGAACATCTAAGTTGGTTATTGCATGACAGAGATATTGGAGCAAAAGAACAGCTTGGTTGATAGTTGAGTTTTCACACGGACAATAGAATCACTGATGTTTTGCTGTAGGTATAAAATGATTTCCAGGCTGGACGAGGTGGCTCATGCCTGTAATCCCAGCATTTTGGGAGGCTGAGACAGGCAGATCACTTGAGGTCAGGAGTTCGAGACCAGCCTGGCTGACCAACATAGTGAAACCCTGTCTCTACTAAAAAAAAAATACAAAAATCAGCCAGGTGTGGTAGCACCCACCTGTAGTCTCAGCTACTGGGGAGGCTGAGGTGGGAGGAACACTTGAGCCCAGGAGGCAGAGGTTGCAATGAGCCAAGATCAAGCCACTGCACTCCAGCCTGGGTGGCGGGGGGAGACTCCATCTCAAAAAAAAAAAAAATGATTTCCATCCGGGCGCAGTGGCTCACACTTGCAATTCCAACACTTTGGGAGGCCAAGGCAGGGGAATTGTTTGAGCCCAAGAGTTTGAGGTCAGACTAGGCAACATAGCAAGACTCCGTCTCTACAAAAAATACAAAAATTAGCCATGTGTGGTGGCACACATCTGTAGTCCCAGAGACTCAAACTACAAGTGGGAGGATCGCTTAAAGCTGGAAGTGGGAAGCTGCAGTGAGTCCTGATCATGCCGCTGCACTCCGGCCTGGGCAACAGAGTGAAACTCTGTCTCAAAAAACAAAAAAAAATTATTTCCTTCTCATGCCTTCCAAATATATGGTCTTAGCGTCTTTAATACACAACGAGTGCTTACAAATATAACAGAAAAAGATGAGTAACCTAATACAACGGATAAATGATTTGGATAATATATTCAGACAATTCTCAAAAGAAGTATACAAATGGCCAAGATGTCAGCCTCAACCATAATGAAAGAAGATAAATCAAATGGAGTTGTGGTTTTCATTTTGTGGCATCTTTGAAAGCTTGATAAAAGCTACTGCTGATAAGAAACGGAAACAACAGGCCTCTCACCTCATGTCAATGTGCCTGGGCATGGGCAGAAGCTTCTGGAAGGGCAATTTGGCTTCATCCATCAAAATGTTAGGGCAGGTGTGAGGGCTCATGCCTGTCATCCCAGCACTTTGGGAGGCCAAGGCAGGAGGATCACTGGAGGCCAGGAGTTGGAGACCAGCCTGGGCAACAAAGTGAAGCCCATCTCTACAAAAATGAAAAAGGAAAAATTAGATGTGGTGGCACACGCCTGTAGTTCCAGCTACACAGGAGGTTGAGGTCAGAGAATTGCTTGAACCCAGGAGGTAGAGGTTGCAGTGAGGTATGACTGTACCACTGCAATTCAGCCTGGGCAACAGAGCAAAACTCTGACAAAGAAAGAGAGAGGGAGAGAGAGAGGGAGGGAGGGAGGGAAGAAAGGAAGGAAGGAAGGAAGGAAGGAAAAGATATATTGAGCTATTTCTTTAAGAGCTGTACTCTTTACTATATGTAAGTTATATCTCAATTTTGTAAACTTTTTTTAACCATGAGCATATGTTACATTTATATATAGGGAAAACACAATATATTTTTAAAAATTAAAAAGACAGGCTACAAATGTATTTTTATCATGAGCCTGTATATCTTATATATAGAGAGAAAACAATATATAAAATATATTTAAATATACATAAATGTTTAAAACATAAAATATGAATATTTTACCAAGAGCATATATTACTTTTATACACATGGAAAACACAGTATACAAGGAAGACACAAAACCAGACCCGGGAATGGTGAATCTCCTCCCCCCAGGCAAACTCGTCCTTCTCACTTGGGCCTGAGGAGGACTCCACACCCCTCCCCAGCCCATACCTCTCAGTCTCACCGCCCCCCTTCCTGGCACTTGGCCACCAGCTTCAGGGCTGGAGACATTTCTTTCTTTCTTTTTTTTTTTTTTTAAGAAGGAGTCTCGCTCTTGTTGCCCAGGCTGGAGTACAATGACGTAATCTCAGCTCGCTGCAACCTCCACCTCCCAGGTTCAAGCGATTCTCCTGACTCAGCCTCCCGAGTAGCTGGGATTACAGGCATTTGCCATCATGCCCGGCTAATTTTTTGTATTTTTAGTAGAGACGGGGTTTCACCACGTTGGCCAGGTTGGTCTAGAACTCCTGACCTCAGGTGATCCACCCACCTCAGCCTCCCAAAGTGCTGGGATTACAGGCATGAGCCACCACACCCAGCCAGGGCTGGAGACATTTCTAAATGCTTGCACTTGAGAAATGGTGAGATCAAAAGGAACTCCTGCTTGCCTGGCTGAAGGCGTCGTCCAGGAGCAGGCCTTGTCCTGGCTGTAACTGCGTCTGGGGTCACACAAGTTTGCATTGACAAAGACGGGAGAAAGGGGCTCTGGGGAGCCCCGGGCAGCTTCCAGTAGTCAGGAGAGGTTTCCTGCCACAACTAAAGTGGGGCAACCGAGGGCAGAGGGCAAGTCCAGGCAAGCCTTGAAGAGACCCAGCTGTGTCAACACAAAACGCACACCGTCTTTCCAACTGTCGACTTCATAGCTGCCAAGTCAGTGCCCAAGGGGTTGGAGACAACAGGGCGCCCACAGCTGTGCTCCGGGGCAGACACCTCAGCCCCCCTGGGCAGCAGTGTGGATAACCCCTGTGGCCTGGATGTGGTGGGTGAAGTGCTGGCATGCACCTTTGTTTGGGTGGACTTTGGGTCTTCTTGGTCAGATCGTCGTGGCTCCGCTGCTTTGATCCAGGGAGAAACAGGGAAGCAGGAGAGACACTCCAGCAGGTAACCTCCACCAGGCCGGCCCTACTGTTTTCCCAGGGCGCTCCTGGGCCCCTACTGCTATCCAGATGTGGTGGTTTCTCTTCCCTGAGTGAAACCACCAGTGTCTCCGGACTTGAGAACAAGCACCAGAAAGGTGAGGACCACCTGGCACTTTGTTACCCAGTCGCATCTTTCAGCTGGAGGCCAGCCCGCCGACATAACCCTTGGAGGGCCAGGCCAGGAGCATCTCCTCTTTTTCAAAGAAGGGGAAGCCAAGATGTGAGCAGGCTTGTCCCCACCCGAGGCAGCTGAGAAGGCCGAGAGCACCTCTCTCCATTCTCACTCTCCAAACATCCATGGCCAACCCAGACAGAGCCCCCAAGCTCTACAGAAACCTGGACACCAAAGGGACAGACAGGACAGGAGAGGGGTGACAGTGTGGTAGAAAAATTACGTGGTCATTGGCCAGGCGCAGTGGCTCACGCCTGTAATCCCAACCACTTGGGAGGCCCAGGTGGGAGGATGGCTCCAGGCCAGGGGTTCAAGACGGGCCTGGGCAACGTAGTGACACCCTGTTTCTACCAAAATAATAATAATAATAATAATTAGCCTGTAGGTCAGGCACGGTGGCTAACGCCTATAATCCCAGCACTTTGGGAGGTGAAGGCAGGCAGATTACTTGAGGTCAGGAGTTCGAGACCAGGCTGGCCAACATGGTGAAACTCTGTCTCTACTAAAAAAAAAAAAATACAAAAGTTAGCCAAGCATGGTGGTATGTGCCTGTAATCCCTACTCAGGAGGCTGAGGCAGGAGAATCAATCGCTTGAACCCTGTAGGCAGAGGTTGCAGTGCACTGAGATTGCGCCACTGCACTGCAGCCTGGGTGACAGAGTGAGACCCTGTCTCAAAAACAAAACAAAACAAAAACAAACAAAAGCCTGTAGTCCCAGCTACTAGGGAAGCTGAGGCAGGAAGATTGCTTGAGCCCAGGACTTTGAGGTTGCAGTGAACTATAATCGCCACTGCACTGCAACCTGGGCGACAGAGCGAGACTCCATCTCTTAAAAAATAATATTGACTGGGCGCAGTGGCTCACTAATCCTAGCGCTTTGGGAGGCCGAGGTGAATGGGATTGCCTGAGCTCAGGAATTCAAGACCAGCCTGGGCAACAAGGTGAAACCCCGTCTCTACTAAAAATACAAAAATTAACTAGGCGTGGTGGCACACGCCTGTAATCCCAGTTACTCAGGAGGCTGAGGCAGGAGAATTGCTTGAACCTGGGAGGCGGAGGTTGCAGTGAGCCGAGATCGTGCCACTGCACTCCATCCTGGGTGACAGAGCAAGACTCCATCTCAAAAAAAAAAAAAAAATCTTAATGTATGTCTACAAGGCAACAAGTCCTTTGATACATAACAATGTAATAACGTTGTCACACAGCTGCCAACCAAGCACCAGTCCCTGCCAGGCTCCGCTCCCTCTGGAGTTCTCTTTGTCCTGATAGTCTTCCCACGTGGAATCTTCTACTCCAATCCCTCCCAAATCAATGGCAAATTCTGAATCTAAATCCAGAGTGCCAGCCTCTGGAGGCTCTGGCCTCATCCTGGCCCCCAAGCGCTTGTTCACCCCGTTTCCATTGCTTGCTGCCAGTCGCTGGCCTGGCCTCTCCCCAGAGGCTCCGAGGATGCCCAGCAGAAAAGCCCTGGCTCTGGGCAGGTTTTCGCAGATGAGACTTGCACCTCCTCTTGGACCCATGTCCCCACCCTCCAGGGACCCCTAAGAGAGAAATCGGTGGCACAGACGGCAGTGCACAGCTCCCAAAGGGACCGAGTTGGCAAGAGCAGGCAGTGCCTGGCCAACCCCATCCCACTCCACGTGGGGCATCCGCTGGGAGGCCAGGGCCAGGTGGGCCCCAACATTCAGAATGACAGACAGAAGTAGGAAAACGAGGAAGCAGGCCAGTGCCCATGCAGGGAGATCAGTCTTATTCACATTTTTCAACAGATGACAGAAATCTGAACTTTTAGGTAAAACATCCCATTTCTTACATTTCAGTTCCAATAAGAAAACACACGTGCCGATTAGGGAAATGCAAATCAAAACCACCATGAGATGCTGTTTCACACCGACTAGGGTGGCTAGAATCAAAAAAGCAGAAAATCACAAATGTTGTCGAGGATGTGGAGCAATTGGGCCCCTCGTGCAGTGCTGGTGAGAAGAGAAAACGGTGGAGATGGTTTGGGAGTGCGTAAAAAGCATAGAATTCCCATAGGCACCAGCAATCCCACTCCTGGGTGTATACCAACAAAAACTCGCACACAAATGCTCCTAGCAGCATTATTCATAAGAACTGAGCTCAAAAGTGGAAACAACCTCAGTTGTCCACTGGAAGATGAATGGATACACGCAACGTGTCCACATGCAATACAGGCGTGGTGGCTCACACCTGTAATCCCAGTACTTTGGGAGGCCGAGGCAGGTGGATTTTTTATTCAGCCATAAAAAAGCTGAAGTACCGATGCAGGCCACTGCATATGTGCACATGGAAAACATCGTGCTCAGTGCAAAAAGCCAGTCACCACAGGCCACATACTGGCTGGCCACAGTGGCTCAGGGCCGGGAATCCCAGCACTTTGAGAGGCCAAGGTGGGACGATCTCTTGAGCTCAGGAATTTTGAGACCAGCCTGGCCTACACAGGAAGATCTCATCTCTACACAAAATAAAAATAAAAATAAAAAATTTTAAAAAGGCCACATACTATGAGATTCCATTTATATGAAATGTCCAGAACAGGCGAATCTGCCGAGACAGAAAGCAGATTGAGGGTTGCCGGCAACAGGCGAAAGGGAGAGAAAGTATGGAAGTTTCTTTTGGGGATGGTGGAAATGTTCTAAAATGGATTGTGACGATAGTTGCACAAGCTTATAAAGATACTAAAAACCATTGAATTTTACACTGTAAAATGGTGAGTTTTATGTTCGTGAATTATATTCCAAACAGACAGTGCAAGCGGAGCCAAGGATATCTACGGGCCAGATTCCACCGGAGGGCAGCACAGCTCCCCCTCAACCCTGAGCCTGAGCGCCCACCCCCAGCACTCAGTCTCACTGTGGGCTGGAATCACTTTTTTCTTGTTCCTTCTCTAAGACAAAAATGTGCAGTAGAATTCCCCAGTGGATACTGTGCCACCGACACCCACTGCTGCTGGTGATGGCAGTAGCCGGCCTCTGGGGAAAGCAAGGTGGCACCTACATACAACGCTGGGCCCCATGGAACCACGGGGGCCTGATGCGAGGGAGGCAGGAGCATCAGGGTCAGAGCAGAGATCAATGGAACACGATTGCTGGCTCTGAAGGTGAAAGAAGGGGCTGCCACGAGCGAAGCCATGCGGACGTCCTTAAAGAACTGGGAAAGGCAGGGAAACGGATTCCCCCTGGAGCCGCCAGAGAGAACCAACTCGGTCAGCACCTTGGCTTCATCCTCGTGAGACCTGGGTCAGACTTCTGACCTCTAAAAGTGTGAGAAAATACATTTGTCTTGCTTTCTTTTTTTTTTTTTTTTTGAGACTGAGTCTTGCTCTGTTGCCCAGGCTGGAGTGCAGTGGCACGATCTCGGCTCAGCGCAACCGCCGCCTCCCAGGTTCAAGCGATTCTCCTGCCTCAGCTTCCTGAGTAGCTGGGACTACAGGTGCGCACCACCACGCCTGGCTAATTTTTGTATTTTTAGTGGAGACAGGGTTTCACCATGTTGGTCAGGCTGGTCTCGAACTCCTGACCTCGTGATCCACCTGCCTCGGCCTCCTAAAGTACTGGGATTACAGGTGTGAGCCACCGCACCCAGCCTTGTCTTGTTAGTGACCATAAAGTCACTAACTTTATGGTCATTTGTTCCAGCAGCAACAGGAAACTAATACAGCAGGTGATTTAATCTCTTTAAGACTTCATTGCTAGGCCAGGCGCAGGGGTTCCTGCCCAGAATCCCAACACTTTGGGAGGCCAACATGGGAGGATTGGTTGAGCCCAGGAGTTTGAGACCAGCTGGGAAACATGGAGAAACCCTGTCTCTATAAAATATATATATATATATATATATATATATATATATATATATATATATATATACACAAAAAATTAGCTGGGCATGGTGGCACACGCCTGTAGTCTCAGCTACTAGGAAGGCTGAGGTGGGAGGATTGCTTAAGCCTTGAGGGAAAGAGGTTGCAGTGAGCCAAGATTGTGCCACTGCACTCCAGCCTGGGTGACAGAGCCACACTCTGTCTCAAAAACAAAAGGACTTCATTTCTAAAATTATTATTTAATAATTTTACCTGCTTACTAATGGAAGGCAAAGAGTAAATGATATCATCTTTGTAAAGTGGCTGTCCCAGTCCTTGGCACATAAATGCTCAGTCATGACGAGTATCCAATGACAATTGTACAAGCAGGAAAAATTTATGTTTACAAGGAAGTGTACTTATATGAGGACATGCTCCTAGTGTGCTGATGCCGATGGAAGAAATTATAAAGATTGTATGCATATATCACCTATGTAAAAATGCAAAAAGAACAATTATATAAGATATTAATATTGCTTTTTTCTGGGTGATCTTTATTCTATCTAAATTTTCATGTATTATCTATGGAATGTTTTACTTTTTACTTTTTTTGTTGCTGTTGTTAAGAGACAGGGTCGGCCAGGCACAGTGGCTCACGCCTGTAATCCCAGCACTTTCGGAGGCCAAGGTGGGCAGATCACGAGGTCAGGAGATCGAGACCATCCTGGCTAACACAGTGAAACCCTGTCTCTACTAAAAATACAAAAAATTAGCCGGGTGTGGTGGCGGGTGCCTGTAGTCCCAGCTACTCAGGTGGCTGAGGCAGGAGAATGGCGTGAACCCGGGAGGCGAAGGTTGCAGTGAGCTGAGATCACGCCACTGCACTCCAGCCTAGGCAAAAGAGCGAGACTCTGTCTCAAAAAAAAAAAAGAGACACGGTCTTGCTCAGTCACCCAGGTTAGAGTGCAGTAGCGGGACCATCGCTCACAGTAGCCTCGAACTCCCAGACTCTAGCAATCCTCTCACCTCAGCCTCCTGAGTAGCTGGGACTATAGGCGTGTGCCAGGCTCCTGGTTAATTTTTTTTACTTTTTTGTAGCAATAGGGTCTTGCTATGTTACCCAAGCTGGTCTTGAACTCCTGGCCTGAAGTGATGTTCCCACTTCGGCCTGCCAGAGTGTGGGATTACAGGTATGAGCCACTGCACCCAGCCTACAATGTTTTTCATAGCAATGAGGTATTCTGTTTATGGATATCCCGGGAGAGCAGCAAAGGTAATCCCCAGAATGGTGAAGGAAGATTCCAGGTCTACATCCCCCCACGCAGTTTTGGGAGCTCCTGCCTGAAACTTCATGGAAATGGAAGTACACCGTAGTAGTCCTTTGTGTCTGGCTTTTTCCACTCTGAACACTACTTTGCAATTGATCCATGTTGATCACTTCCTTTTTGTTGCAGAGCGGTAGTCCAGATATGGACGTGCCACAGCCTGTTTCTCTGTTTCCCAGAAGATGGACATTTGGACTGTGTCCATGGTTTTTTTTGTTTTTTTGTTTTTTGTTTTTTTGTTTTTTTTTTGAGACAGAGTCTTGCTCTGTTGCCAGGCTGGAGTGCAGTGGTGAGATCTCAGCTCACTGCAACCTCAGCCCCCCAGGTTCAAGCAATTCTCCTGCCTCAGCCTCCCGAGTAGCTGGGACTACAGGCGTGTGCCACCATGCCCGGCTAATTTTTGTATTTTTAGTAAAGACAGGGTTTCACCATATTGGCCAGGATGGTCTCGATCCTGTGATCGAGGTCTCCCGACCCTGTGATCTGCCAGCCTCGGTCTTCCAAAGTGCTGGGACCACAGGCGTGAGCCACCGCACCCAGCCAATTGCATCCATGTTTTAGCTACGGTATGACTGAAGCTTCGATGAGCTTCATGTGCAAGTCTTTGCATGAACATCTTTCCAGTTCTCTTGGTGGACACCGAGGGAAATTTCTGGGCCATCTGGTAACTGCCAAACTCCCGAAATGGCGAAACCATTTTTGCGTTCCCACCAGCAGAGTATGAGAGTTCCGGCATCCCCCATCCTCACCAGCATTTGGTATTGTCAGTCTTTTCAATTTCACCTCTTCTTGAGGATGTGTGGTTTTAATCTACATTTCCGTTTCCCTAATGAGCAGTGTTGTGAGCACCTTCTGAGGTGCATTCTGGACATTCCATGTCTCCTTTTGTGGTGTGTCTGTTTAGATTGTTTCTTGATGCTCCCCGCCCCTTTCTTTTTTATGTTAGTCTCCTGTTTAAATGCATCATAATCAGAGATGGGGCCTGTATGGGTTCACTTTTGGAAACTGATATTCTTTGTGGCCTAGAATATAAACAAGTTTTACAAATGGTTTGTGGGAAGCTGGCCTGGAAATGTGGTCTCAGGTTGTTGGAAGCAGCAGAAACCCAGCTCATGCTAGCTGAGCTTCCACGGGGGTCTGCTAACTAGGACGGTCCCTCATGGATCCAACTATTTAGATTCTGTCCCAGGGTTCTCTCTATCGCACTGTCTCCTCTTTACTCTCTTTCTCTCCAGGCACTGGTCTCAGGGTCTCTTATGACAGATGGGCTTATCCCAGCGGACCTGGCGACAGACACTGCTGTAACTTAGCAAGCTCAGAGGAAGTAAGAGACCCTGCAGGACCCCCATGCAAACACCCCATGCAGGGCTGTCACTGCCCCAGCGTGAGCCGTGGCCGTCCCCAGCCTAGGAGCAGCCTAAGCTCCCATGACTGATGCCCACCCCCACACATACAAAATAATCCATCCTGTCCTGGAGACCGAAGTCCCATCAGGACAAACTTCCTGAGGGCGAGGCTCTGGTCCTGGGAGGCCTTCCTCGGTCCTGCCTGCTTGGTCTGTGACTTCTCAGACACGTGATAAAGTCTCATGCTGCAAATGTGCTTTTCTCAATTGTTCTATTTCTAACAGGTATTACTTGCTGCATTTTAATGCTACCTTTCCCGGATTAAGTTTCATGAACAGAAAATCTCGAGGGGCCGGCCGGGCACAGTGGCTCACACTTGTAATCCCAGCACTTTGGGAGGCTGAGGGGGGCGGATCACTTGAGGTCCGGAGTTCAAGACCAGCCTGGCCAATGTGGCAAAACCCTGTCTCTACTAAAAATAGAAAATTTCACCGGGCACAGTGCCATGTGCCTTTAATCCCAGCTAACTTGGGAGGCTAAGGCAGGAGAATCACTTGAACCCAGGTGGCAGAGGTTGCAGTGAGCCAAGATCAAATCACTGCACTCCAGACTGGGCAACAGAGCAAGACTCTGTCTCAAAAAAAAAAAAAAGAAAAGAAAAAGAAAATCCTGAGGAGCCATAACTTTTATTAAGATGCCACAGTATTCTTTCTCCAGTTTAATGATCTTTTTTAAAAAACTAAGGCCAGGCATGGTGGCTCACACCTGCAATCCCAGCACTTTGGGAGGCCGAGTCAGGTGGATCACTTAAGGTCAGAAGTTCGTGACCAGCCTGGCCAATATGGTGAAACCCTGTCTCTAATAAAAACACAAAAATTAGCTGGGCGCAGTGGCTCACGCCTGTAATCCCAGCACTTTGGGAGGCCAGGGTGGGCAGATCACGAGGTCAGGAGATTGAGACCATCCTGGCTAACACGGTGAAACCCCGTCTCTACTAAAAATACAAAAAATTAGCCGGGTGTGGTGGCAGGTGCCTGTAGTCCCAGCTACTCGAGAGGCTGAGGCAGGAGAATGGCATGAACCCGGGAGGCGGAGGTTGCAGTGAGCCAAGATCGCGCCACTGCACTACAGCCTGGGCGACAGAGTGAGATTCTGTCTCAAAAAAAAAAAAAACCACACACAAAAATTAGCCGGGCATGGTGGCAGGCGCCTGTAATCCCAACTACTAGGTAGGCTGAGGCAGGAGAATCACTTGAACTCACGAGGCAGAGGTTGTAGTGGGCTGAGATCGCACCATTGCACTCCAGCCTGGGCGACAGAGTGAAACTCTGTCTCAAAAAGTAAAAAATAAATTAGAAATAAAAAAATTAAAAAAGATATCATCTTTGGTGAACTACCTGAAGTCTTTTGCCCATTTAAAAAAAAAAAAAAGAAAAGAAAAAGAAAAAAATTGAATTCTCTGTCCTTTTTTTTTTTAATTTGTAAGAGTCCTTTGTATATTCTACATACAAGTTCTTTGTATTACAAGTATTTTCTCCCAGTCTGAGGCTTCCTGGCTCATGTTCTTATAATGGTATCATTTGATGAGTGCAAGTTTTAAAATCTGACAAAGTCTAATTTGTCAATTTTTTGAAAATAACTCTTGCTTTTTAGAAACCAAGAGACCTTTGCCAGCCTAAAAGTTGCAGGTTTTCTTTTGTATTTACTGCTTTTTTATTTTTTAATTTAATTTAATTTAATTTTTTTTTTTTTTTTTTTTTGAAATAGCCTTGCTCTGTCGCCCAGGCTGGAGTGCAGCAGCACATTCTTGGCTCACTGCAACCTCCGCCTCCTGGGTCTGAGCAACTCTTGAGCTGGGATTACAAGCATGCACCACCACACCCTGCTAATTTTTGTACTTTTAGTAGAGGTGGCCTTTCACTGTGTTGGCCAGGCTGGTCTCAAACTCCTGGCCTCAAGTGATCTGCCTACCTCGTCCTCCCAAAGTGCTGGGATTACAGGCATCAGTCACAGTACCTGGCCATTTATTTTATTTTTATATTTTAGGGACAGGGTCTTGCTCAGTCGTCCAGGCTGGAATGCAGTAAGTAGTGCAATCGTGGCTCACTGCAGCCTCAAACTCCTGGACTCCTGGGCTCAAGCATCTTCCTGCCTTAGCCTACCAAGTAGCAGGTACTACTACAGCTGGTTGCACCATCCCAGCCAGCTAACTTTTTTTTTGTTTTTGTTTTTGTTTTTGTTTTTTATTTTGAGACGGAGTCTCACTCTGTCACCCAGGCTGGAGTGCAGTGGCATGATCTCGGCTCACCGCAATTTTTACCTCCAGGGTTCAAGTGATTCTCCTGCCTCAGCCTCCCGAGTAGCTGAGATTACAGGCACGCACCACCATATCCAGCTAATCTTTTATATTTTTGGTAGAGACGGGGTTTCGCCATGTTGGCCAGGCTGGTCTAGAACTCCTGACCTCAAGTGATCCACCTGCCTCAGCCTCCCAAAGTGCTGGGATTACAGGCGGGAGCCACCGTGCCTGACCCACAACCAGCTAACATTTTAAAAAAACTTTTATTGTCTAGGCTGGTTTCAAACCCCTGGCTTCAAGCAATGCTCCCATTTCAACCCGTATTTACTTCTAGAAACTTCATTATCTTCACTTTTGTGTTTAGGTCTGAGCCAACTCAAATTAATTTCCAGGTGTCATGTGAATTAGGGGCCATGGGTCTTTTATTTTTATGTGTATGGATAACCAAGCTGTCCAACATCATGTGTTGAAAAGTTTTCTGTCCCTGATGATTTTGTTTTGTCAGAAATAAATTAACCCTGTATGCCTGTGGGCCCATTTCTCGGCTTTCTTTGCTGTTCCATGAATAGTATTTGTCTATTCTACACCAAGTCACAGTGCACTGACTACGTAACTTTATAGTTAAGTCTTGAAACAAGGTCATGTGAGTCCTCCAACCCAGTTCTTTTTTGAGATTGTTTGGATAATTCCAGGTTCTTTGCATTTCCCTGTATATTTTATCCATTTCTGATCCATTTCTTTCTTTCTTTTTAGATGCTGAGATTTTGATTAGGATTGTGTTCAATCTTTAGATCAATTTGGGGGGAACTGATATCTTCTTTTTTTTTTTCTTTTTTTTTTTTTTTGAGACAGAATCTCGCTCTGTTGCCCAGGCTGGAGTGCAGTGGTGGAATCTCGGCTCACTGCAAGCTCCATCTCCCGGGTTCACGCCATTCTCCTGCCTCAGACTCCCAAGCAGCTGGGACTACAGGCAACTGCCACCAAGCCTGGCTAATTTTTCGTATTTTTAGTAGAGACGGGGTTTCACCGTGTTAGCCAGGATGGTCTTGATCTCCTGACCTCGTGATCCACCCGCCTCAGCCTCCTAAAGTGCTGGGATTACAGGTGTGAGCCACCGTGCCCGGCCATATTAGTCCATTTTCATACTGCTATGAAGAGACACCTGAGACAGGGTAATTTATAAAGGAAAGAGGTTTCATGAACTCACAGTTCCACATAGCTGGGGAGGCCTCACAATCATGGCGGAAGGTGAAGAAGGAACAAAGTCACGTCTTACATGGCAGCAGGCAGAGCACGTGTGTAGGGGAACTCCCTGTTATAAAAACATCAGATCCCATGAGACTCATTCAAGATCACGAGAACAGAATGGGAAATCCCCACCCCCATGATTCAATTACCTCCCACCGGGTCCCTCCCACGGCACATGGCGATTATGGGAGCTACAATTCAAGATGAGATTTGGCCAAACCGCATCAATATTCTAAGGGCTGGTTTGCCTGGTGATGGTCCTCAGAGGTGATTTAAGGATCCTTTTGTGGCTACAGGGAAGGAAGAATGGTTCCATGAAGTCATACACACAGATTCAGCGCAGGGCCGGGCACACAGTGAGCACCAACAAATGTAAGCCACGAAGTGATGAGGATAGCGCAGCACAAAGCAGGGAGGAGGTGGGAACGGATCACGTGCTATGGGATAGACCGTGTCCCCCGCAAATCCATATGCTGAGGACCTAACTCCCAGCGGCTCAGAAAGTGACTGCATTTGGAGAGAGGAACTTTAACAGGGTAATTAAGTTAAAATAAGGTCATTATGGTGGCCCTAACCCAACAGGACTGGTTTCCTTATGAGAAGAGGAGATAAAGGGCCGGATGTGGTGACTCACACTTATAATCCCAGCACTTTGGGAGGCCAAAGCGGGTGGATCACCTGAGGTCAGGAGATCAAGACCATCCTGGCCAATATGGTTAAACCCTGTCTTTACGGGTGTAGTGGCACATGCCTGTAATCCCAGCTGTTTGGGAGGCTGAGGCAGGAGAATCACTTGAACCCGAGAGGTGGAATTTGCAGTAAGCCAAGATCGCACCACTGCACTCCAGCTCGGGCAACCGAGCAAGACTCTGTCTTAAAAAAAAGAAGAGGATGGCCAGGCGTGGTGGCTCACGCCTGTAATCCCAGCACTTTGGGAGGCTGAGGCGGGTGGATCATAAGATCAGGAGATCAAGACCATCCTGGCTAACACGGTGAAACCCCATCTCTACTAAAAACATACAAAAAAATTAGCCGGGCGTGGTGGTAGGCACGTCTAGCCCCAGCTACTCGGGAGGCCGAGGCAGGAGAATGGTGTGAACCCGGCAGGCAAAGCTTGCAGTGAGCGGAGATCACACCACTGTACTCCAGCCTGGGTGACAAAGCGAGACTCCATCTCAAAAAAAAAAAAAAGAAGAGGAGATGAGATGAGGACACAGATGTGCACAGAGGGACAACCCTACGAGGACGCAGGGAGAAGACACCATCTACAGCCAAGGAGAGAAGAAACCAACCCTGCCCACATCTTGATCTAAAATTCCAGCCTCCAGGATTGTGAGAAAATTAACTTCTGGGAGCCCCTAGAAGGGCTCCCAGGCCATGGAACTTTGTTGTGGCAGCCGGAGCAAATACACCACGTGAATAGCCAGTGCCCCATCTGCAAGTCTAGGAAATTAAGAATCTTCCACTCATTTAACACAATCCAAGCAGTGCTGGGCTCAGCAGCTGCTAAACTGTTTTCTGATCTTGCCCTCTGAAGAAGGTACAAATGACCCCCAAAGTGGCCACAGATTCTTCCAGATCCTGTACGGTCACTCATTTGCTACTCCTCTGGTCAAGAGGTTGGAGTTTACCTCACGTGGCTTCCACGCAACTTGCTGTGGCCCCTGGGACGTCAGCAAACGTGGGACTTCAGCTTCCATTGGGGCCACCAAAGAAAGGATCCACGCTGGCCTGCTGCAGACAGACAGCCCCGCCAACAACCAGCACCAAGCACCAGCCACGCAAGAAAGGCCATCCCAGGCCATCCAGCCCCAGCTAAGCCGAAGCCATGTGAGTGACCCCGGCATGACCAGCAGGAGCACTGAGGAGCTGAGCCCAAGGATGATCCGTCAGGCTGAAGTGTTCCCCTCAGCTAGGCCACATCCCCCAGGTACTCAGGCAAACGCAAATCCAGTCGCTGCTGTGACTTGAGGTGAAGGAGGTTACCCTGAATAATCTGGGTGGGCCTGATCAATTCATTGAAAAGAAGCAACTCCGTCTGTGGACCGCAGCGCCAGCTCCTGTCTGAGTCGCCCCGGCTGCCTCTGAGGAAGGCTTGCTCTGCAGTTTGGGACTCGCCTCACCAGACCCCACCATCACATCAGCCAGTGCTTTGCAGTAAATCTCTTTGAATGCTGATATTTCTATCTATTGGCTGTTTCTCTGGAGCACCCCGTGGTCTAGGTTGGGCTGAGGGCTCTGCTCATACTTTTGTCATTCCCTTTGCTTCCCTGTGTCTGGAGACTCTGTGCTTTGTCATCGTTGCTGGCCCAGTTCCTGCCCGCCCTTCTCCTCCAGGGCATCCTACAAATGTCCTGTGCCACCGCCTCTCATAGTGCTGGCAGGAGCAGCGTGAGAAGGACTCATGACCATGCCTCAATCCTGAATTCCCCTCGCCCGTTCCTCTCTGGATGCAATCTCACTACTTTGTCTTACTTCCCCTGCTTCAGAGGGCTGAGATTCGCCTGGGGTGCACATGTCCCCATAAGCAGCATTCACACAGGACAGGGGCGTCTAAAGGCAGCGACCGCAGGATGCAACTTGTACTGAACCCAAAGAAATATGAATGTGAGGCCGGGCACAGTGGCTCATGCCTGTAATCCCAGCACTTTGGGAGGCCGAGGTGGGAGGATCACTTGAGGTCAGGAGTTCGAGAGCAGCCTGGCCAACGTGGCGAAACTCCATTACTAAAAATATAAAAATTAGCTGGGCGTGGTGGCGTACGCTTGTAATCCCAACTACTCGGGAGGCTGAGGCAGGAGAATCGCTTGAACCCAGGAGGCGGAGGTTGCAGTGAGCTGAGCCAGCACCACTGCACTCCAGCCTGGGCGACACAGCAAGACAGCGAGACTCCATCTCAAAAAAAAAAAAAAAAAGAAAAGAAAAAGAAATACGAATGTGAGGTCAACGGCAGCCTTTCCTACTGATGTAGCAGGGACGTGGAAAGTACAAGGTTTCAGCCTCAAGGAGGAATATCCTATAAACGTGCCTCAAAAGACAGTAGCCATCCCTGCCAGCATCAGGAGCCCATTCTTTCCAAATACACAGAGTCCAGCGAGGACACGCCAGGCCACAGGAGCTGAGGCTGCCAAAAATGCTTCTGTGCCTTGTGAGTTAAATTAACATCATTTTGGTGCACAGTGGCTCACACCTGCAACCCCAGCCCTCTGGGAGGTGAAGGCAGGAGGATCTCTTGAGCCCAGGAGTTCAAGACCAGCCTGAGCAACACAGTAAGACCCCCAATTTCTATAAAAATAAAAATATTAGCCAGGTCTCGTGGCACACATCTTGTAACCCCAGTTACCTCGGAGACTGAGGCAAGAGAATCACATGAGTCCAGGAGGTCAAGGCTGTGGTGAGCTATGATCACACCACTGCACTCCAACCTGGGCAACAGACCAAGATCCTGTCTCCAAAAAAAAAAAAAAAAATTAACATCATGGCTGGGTGCAGTGACGCACGCCTGTAATCCCAGCACTTTGAGAGGCCAAGGCAGGTGGATCATCTGAGCTCAGGAGTTCGGGACCAGCCTGGCCAACATGGCAAGACCCCTGTCTGTACTAAAAAAATATAAAAATTAGCTAGGCTTGGTGGCGCGTGCCTGTAATCCCAGATATTCGGGAGGCTGAGGCAGAAGAATCACTGGAACCTGGGAGGTGGAGGTTGCAGTGAGCGAAGATCGTGCCACGGCACTCCAGCCTGGGCAATACAGCATTTCTATAGAGAAACTTTTTTTTTTTTTAAATAAATGCTACTCACGGCAGCAGAAGCTAAACACTGGAAACAACTCACCATCTATCAGCCATGGTCTGGTAAATAAACAATAAACTATGCAGCATCCCACCCTAGAATACCACGGAGAGGTTCAGCAAAGAAAGCAAGGCTCTCCATTGGATGGAGAGTGACCTTCTGGCCATACTGCTAAGAAAAAAGGCCCGGCACAGCTCGGTGTGGTGGCTCACACCTATAATCCCAGCACTTTGGGAGGTGGAGACAGGTGGATCACCTAAGGTCGGGAGTTCAAGGCCAACCTGACCAACATGGAGAAACTCTGTCTCTACTAAACATACAAAATTAGCCGGGTGTGGTGGTGCGTGCCTGTAATCCGAGCTATTTGGGAGGTTGAAGCAGGAGAATCACTTGGACCCAGAAGGCGGAAGTTGCGATTAGCCGAGATCGCGCCATTGCACTCCAGCCTGGGCGACAAGAGCAAAAACCCTGCTCAAAAAAAAAAAAAAAAAAAAAGGCCCGGCACAGTGCAGCCTGTGGTGGCATGCCACCGTGCCTGTGATAGAAAGAAACAAGCAGGAGGGCAGCTATGAGAAATGTTCTGAGGCAGCTATGAGAAATGTTCTGAGGCCCCTTGCTAGGACAGGCACACTTCTGGAGGAGACAGCGTTTGCTGCCTGCAGAGTGGGGAACTAGGTTGCTGGGGACAGGGAAGGAGGAAGGCTTTTCAGTATATATCCTCCTGAACCTTTTTTATTGTTGTTGTTTATTTATTTTTTTCTGAGACAGAGTCTCGCTCTGTCGCCCAGGCTGGGGTGCAGTGGCATGATCTCGGCTCACTGCAACCTCCGCCTCCCGGTTCAAGCAATTCTCTGCCTCAGCCTCCTGAGTATCTGGGATAACGGGCACCCACCACCACACCAGCTAGTTTTTGTATTTTTTAGTAGAGATGGGGTTTCACCATCTTGGCCAGGCTGGTCTTGAACTCCTGACCTCATGATCCACCTGCCTCGGCCTCCCAAAGTGCCGGGATTACAGGCATGAGCCACCGCACCCAGCCCTCCTGAACGTTTCTATTTCATCACCTGGGCGTGCCCCACTCTCCTGGCTGAGTTGACAGCCACCAAGGCGGATGGTGGTGGAGGAGGCACAGCCTGACCTCCCACCTGAGGTGCCGCCCTGCCCCGGTGGGAGCCCAGCCTCAGACCCTCACTCACCTGGGGAAGCTGGACACGCTCTGGGCTGCCCTCTTCTCACCTATAAAACAGGATTTCCCAGTCCCTTCTTCTAAACTTCCCTGACTCCAATTGCAGTTCTTCTATTACTGAGAGTTTTGCCAACAACAGTGAGAGAAAGGGTCTTTTTTTTTTTTTTAATAGGAATTTCTTGGACAGATCTTTACACTCTCCCACCAAAAAGCAACAGGATCTCTCTCTCTTTTGTGTGTACATCAAACAACATTTCTGTGTTTGGGTTCTTTCAGACAAGAAGTAACTCAGCTGACGAAGGGGGTGAAATAGAACAAGCGTTCGATTTAGAGGGGGTCTTGCAATGCAGTTCTCCAATCTTTAAACCCACAGGTTGTCCCCAGAGGATTTATAGAGGATGCTGAGGCCACCTCCAGGAGAGAAGAACAACGGTTAACACACTCAGGAACTGTGTGCTTGTTCTCATCACTTAGAATCCCTGAAATATTTGTTTCTAAGTAAGAGTTTCACTCCTAGATTTTAGACCTTTGTAAGTGTATGGTTTTGTTTGTTTTGTTTGTTTTTTTTTTGTTTTGTTTTGTTTTGTTTTTTGAGATGGAGTCTTGCTCTGTCGCCCAGACTGGAGTGCAGTGGTGCAATCTCGGCTCACTGCAACCTCCGCCTCCTGGGTTCAAGCAATTCTCTGCTTCAGCCTCCCGAGTAGCTGGGATTACAGGCACGCGCCACCACTCCCGTCTAATTTTTGTATTTTTAGTAGAGATCGGGTTTCACCGTCTTAGCCGGGCTAGTCTTGAACTCCTGACCTTGTGATCCACCTGCCTCAGCCTCCCAAAGTGCTGGGATGACAGGCGTAAGTCACTGCACCTGACCTGTTATTTTTTAAATTGTGAAAATACTGCATTTCACACTGGAAAATTACTCTCATAAAACCGTTTTGCACTGTAACAATTCTGCACCAGGGAAAGGTCTTGGAAAAAGCCGAGGTGGCATGCGCGCGGAACTGCCGGACCAGCTGAGCATCAGGTTGCTCAGACATCACTGGATCAGTTGCAATTACTAGAGTTACTGAGAAGGGAGGACAGAGGCAACCCCATCTACCCAGGGTGTGACTGTGAATTAGTGCAGACCCTCGGAGGGCAGTTTGACAATAGCTAACTAAAAAAAGTAGAGCCATGTATCCTTTTTTTTTCTTTCTCCCATAGAGAAGACACACCCTTTTAATCCAGCTCTGTGCATGCTATTCTGTAGATACGCTGGTACTTTGCACATGGGAAGTCAAAGATGGTCACTGCTGCACTGTTTTAATAGTAAGAAACTGGAATCAGGGACCGATCTGATTGCAAAATTAATAAATGACACTCTTTAAAATAAAAGCTTCATGTAATGGAGACCTCCTGCAAGGGGACTGTCACCATAAATGAGCTCACTGTCCATTTCCCACCTCCTGTAACTGTGTTCCTTAACCACCCCCTGCCTCCAGGATCGGGGCAGGGAAGCGGGGGGCCTCCAGCCTGAGCCTGTCTTTAGGTGTGCTGCAATGGGCTAGGTGGCCTGGTGGGTGAGGGTGAGGGGAGTCCGAGAAACATACAGGGTTGCTCCAGCCTTTGACCTTGGAAGGCCTCCTGAGAGCAGGCTCTCCACCACTTCCAGAACAGCCTGCCCACCTGCCCCTCCCAGGCCAACATGGGAAACAGCAGGCCCAGGCTCCACAGCCCTGTACCTGATACAGTTTGTATTCTTCTGCCTCATGTGCACAGCGAGGGATTGGGCAGGCTGCCCTTTGTAAGAAGTGTTCTAAACGCTGAGAGCCCTGGGCTGCCTCTGGGGTGTCCTGGGTCAGGATCCAGGGGCGGACATGTGCATCGTGTGCCCAGGGGTCCTTAGACAAACTGAAAGCTTGAGGAATCCTGCAAGTGCCTGAACTGTGCTTATTTTTACTTGAGTTCTGATACACAAACACAGTCTGTCCCACATATGTAATATTTACCTATTACATACACAGAAACGGCGTAACATTAACACAGCTAGCCTGTAACTCACACCTTAGTCTTGCAAATGTGCAGAGGAGCTGGGGGCAAATTACGACATGAGATATTAAATGTGATGTAAATGTGTGATGTATTCTAAATCCTGAGTGTATCCCATGCAGACCGGCTGGTGGTGGTGTCTGATTCCTCCTTTTAGCCAACGCCGCTGATGGCAGTAGGGAGACAGTACTTTTAGAAAATCTAAGAGCTGTTTGAAACTATTTGGTTAAGAAGTAACTACTGTTATCTAGTTTCAGCTGCCAAATCCAGGGTCACTGGATTGATCTCAATTCCTGACTTTTCCATTGACTTCAGAGTGAGACATTCTTTGCTTTGGCATCTTTAATTTTCTATCCACAAGCATAGCATGAAAATACTTATGCTTTCTTAGCAGTATTTCAGACACAAATAAGTTAATACTTGTCCTTATCACTTGCGTAGAAAGGAAATCAGCACTATACAAAGTCTGTACTCTCTGAATGTCTTCCTCTGTGCCTGGATTTTTAATATCTTTTTTGTATGTGTTTTAAACATTCTCGTATATAATTAAGCATAACTGTGAGTGTAGGTAAACTATTCATATTCCAGGATTAATTTATGTAACCGTATTACTTTCATTTAAAATATGTTTAAAGCAGATCCCTCTCGTTCCTGTGGAACTGCAAAGTGTCCAGTACAGTGACCACCAGCTACATGTGGCTACTCCCATTGAAATGAATTAAAGTGAAATACAATTTAAAATTCAATCCTTCAGTGGCACTAGCCACACTGCCAGTGCTCAGCAGTCACAGGTGCCTAACGGCCACCACACTGGACGCAGTGGACGGAGGCTCTGTCCATCCACTTCCATCACCCACAGATGGAGCTGCTGCTACGGTCTTATACTACTGGATATCTAGTAGTGCCCACATGATAGTGCATACTAACTATCTGTCGAATGAATAATACAATAATTAGTTTTAACTTGTCTTAATAATTCTTAAAATGTGACAGTCAAAACGGAAGACGTCCGCTTGTTTCACACAGTTGGATTAGCTGGGGGTTATTCTTCCCTTCTGCCTACTCCCAGCTTTGTTTTTAGGGAACATGCCACAGATTTTGGATCACACGTTCACAGAATGTATCTGATTATTTCATTCTGGCCAAATCTGTCATATTTGTTTCTCCAAATGAATTATCTAAATATTATTTTACCCAAACTGAGTGTTTGCAGTCGGGTAGATGATGTACATGTTAAACCTTCCTGGACGCTAATTTATTTTTTTCAATGTGTTAGTATCAAATTCTAGCAAATTTATTTCTTAAGCAAAGAAATCATTCCCTTTTCAAAGCCTTCTTTTCTTTACAAAGAAATCAAGCAAGTATCCCAGCATACCATGAGTCAAAGAGGAAACTGGAAACTTCCAGGGCAAAATCTTAGACCCAAGATGAATTCTGCAAGGAAACGTGATGTGAAACTGATCCAGCTATTTGTAGGATTACAATAAATACACCTTTGCCCTCAACTCCACAATTTACTGCCAAGCTGCACAAGACAGGGATACAAAAGGAGCCGGCGGAGAGACTGCTAGCAGATCCCTTCACTCCAGAGGCCAGTTTCATCCCAACACAAGGATTCTCCTGAGTAAACAAACACCTTCCCCCCAAGGACATTTCCCTTTCTCCTGCTCTCTTTGCAAACAACATCTGAATTTGCACGTACTCTCCAGGAAATCAAATGAATGTAACCTATGTAACCAAAGAAACTGAAGAACACGCCATAAATTGAAAGATCGGTTCCTACAGTTCAGTATTTTCTCCAGTAGGCCTTTCTGTTAAAACAAAAAAAACACATTTCTCCTGCAGAACCCTTTATAAATACAGTTTTGATGATCAGAATTACACTGAGACAGTCTCCTACAACAAGAAACGACTTTTGGATCTGCTCAACAGAAAGAGAATTTTGCAGCTGTGTTCAAGGAAGCAAGAAAAGCAGAGAGTGAATTTTCATGGAGTTAGATTGCATTGAGACGAATGAAGCTAAGGCTCAGGTCTCTTTCATTACGTGTTTGACTTGTCCTAATTCAAAATCTAAATAACTTAAAGGGTGATTCTTCATGGAATTCGGATCTTAACACCGGAATAAAAGGGTAGCCTGCGGACGACTCCCTACCCGTGTAGGGAGGACACGGGGTCACCCCCACTTTCATAACATGGCCTGACCCTTTTCTGCCGCGGACAATTGATCCGAAGGACGCCGGCTGCCCAGCCCTGGCGGGCCACTACTGACCTAGTCCTAAGTTAGGAACAGCCCTGCAAACCGCCCCCTCCCCCTCCATTTCATCAAAATCGGGGAACAAATTCAGAAAAGGTGCAGCTGGTTTTCTCCCTACACGTGCCCTAAAACTCGGGGGCTAGATCCACTTTTCATAGCTGTTTAATAAGAACTCCGGGCAGTTCGTATTACTTCTTTCTCAGAGTGCTTGGTGGTTTAAGTTAAAGCATTTTCCTCTCTCGCCTTTGGGGGGAAAAGCCTGGGCTGCTGGGGTCTGTGGGCCCCTCCCCCGGACTTCATCTTCCTTTCCTTCCCCAGCCCCCGACCCGTTTTGCTCTCGTCCAAAACAGAGCGACTCCCCCGCTGCCGAGGAAAAGCCAGTTCAAGAAGCCGGGGGATGGGTGGGGCCCCGCGCGCCCCGGAGCAGCGCCCCTCGAAGGCGGGGGCAGGAAGCGGCCGCCGCGCCCCGTCCCGCTTCCCTCCCTTCGGGCCAGAACAATGGCTTTTTGCCCGGAAAACGGAGTTGGGAGCAAGGCGGGACGCGCCCCGGGAACCACGCGGGACTCGGTGGGCGCCCCAGGCCCGAAGCCCCTAGGCGCCTCCTCCCCCAACCAGGGCCCGCCCGCGCCCCCACCCCCGCCCCCGCCCGGGGGCCCCGCGCGGGACCCCCACCGGAGCGCGAGGCCCAGCCCGCCGCGGACAATGCGCGCCCCGCCCCGCCCCGCGCCCGCCCCCCCTCGCTGATTGGCCAGCACGGGATTTGGGCAGCGCGCGGGGGCGGGCGGCGGGCCGGGGCGAGGGCGCGGAGCGGCGGTGCGCGTGCGCGGGGCGGGCCGGCGCCGAGCGGGGGCGGTGCTTTGTGTGCTGCCGGCGGGGCGCGCGGCGGTGCGGGCGGGTGACGCGCGGCGGGCGCCGCGGTCGGGCTGGCTGCCGGGCAGCATGGAGGAGCTGAGCAGCGTGGGCGAGCAGGTCTTCGCCGCCGAGTGCATCCTGAGCAAGCGGCTCCGCAAGGTGCGTGCGGCCCGCCGGGCCCCCCGCCCGCCGCCCGCTGCCTGTCTGGCTCACGGCCCCTCTTCTCTCCCCGCAGGGCAAGCTGGAGTACCTGGTCAAGTGGCGCGGCTGGTCCTCCAAGTGAGTCCCCCGCGACGCCGCGCCCCCCTCCCGCCCCCTCGCCCGAGGGTGGGGACGGGGAGCCCCTCGGCCGCGCCGTCCGGGGGCCTGGGGGCGCCCGCTGGCAGAGCGGGAAGTTCGCGGGGTCCTCGCGGGCTCCTCCGGCTCTGAGGGGGGCGGGGGCCGCCCGGCCCGAGGTTGCCCTTTGTTTACACGCCCGCGGGTGCAGAGCTGGGCGGCCGCCCGCGCCGGAACCTCCTCGGCCCCCGCGCCGCGCTCCTCTCAATCCCCGTCCCTGCCGGGAGGGAGGCGCGGGATGCGAGCCCCCCTCCTCTTGGCCAGATTCTCCCCGCTGTAACCTGAGCTTCCTATTGATGGATGTAGGGTTTCTTTTTTTTTTTCTTTCTTTTAATGGAAGGGAGGGGATTTGGCATCCCCGGAAAGGGCTCTGTGCACAGCTATTCCCGCGGCCCCGTTTCTGCGTCTTCCCGGACCCCGCTCTTTCTTCGCTACCCCTCGAGGTGCCCCGGCCCGCGCGCCACATTGTTCTGGATCTCGGGCTGGGCGCCTTTGCCCCTCCCTGCATCCTGGACCTGCCTTCCCTTCCTCCTCTGGCTCCGGGCCAGGGTTTGGGGGATTCCCTTTCTGCAACTTTGCGTTTTATGGGGGTTTGTTTTTCTCCCAGGCAGAGACTGTGGGAGTCCTCTTGTGGCCTTGTTTTAATTGGGAGGTTGGAGCGGCAGTTTCTCTTTGGGTCTGAGGTTAGAGTGCTGGCTTGGTGGGGGGTGGCCAGCCTCCAAAACCTGGGTTTGGACTTTGAGAAGTGCCATGGTGCTACGGTGCCACTGCCATCGGCCCAAGTCGAGGAGCGGTGAGGGCGGGCCCCCTCCGGCTGCCTTGCAAAGCAGCAATCATCAGCCTGGCGTCTAATGCTGCCGTGCCCTCTGCTTTGTAGACATAACAGCTGGGAGCCGGAGGAGAACATCCTGGACCCGAGGCTGCTCCTGGCCTTCCAGAAGAAGTGAGGACGCTGACAGCACTGTGGGGAGGGCGTGGGGGAGGGACGGTGGCTGGTTGGAGTCGTGCTGGGCGCTGCTCGCCTGCCGGGAGGCTGGAGCTGGGGCTGTGGTCTGAGGTCCCTTAGCAAGATTGTCTCCAGGGCCATCTCTGTGGCTGGCTGTAAAAGTCCCGAGCCAGCCCCTCTCCCACTTTCTCCTAGCCAGCCTGTATCCATCCCTGAGAAGACTGCAAGTAAGTGCTGCCTTGGTGTTTCCGACAGCCATACTTGCAAAAACCAACTTTTTCAGTTCCTTCAGATAAAGATGTTATAGCTTTTCTTGGCCTTTTCTGCTGAGTAATTCGCACATGGCGCTAACAAAAAACCAGGATAGCAGGTCTGCCCTTCCAGCCCTGCACACATGTGCCATCAGGCAGGAGAAGGCTCAGAGAGGGAGCTGGAACACACAGCACGCAGTTGTGCCTATTGTGATGTCTCTCTCAAGAAAGAAACGTTTATTTTGCTCTGGCCTGCAGCATACAGTACCAAGTAGCACCATGAGGCCGGATTGGGCCAGACTTGTTTCTGTAATTCTAAATGTCATTTCTGTTTTTAGGTAGGGAGTTTAGGTTAAGAGATAGGCCTCCTTGAGATGTTCAAGGGCAAGGGGTGGTGAGGAGAGGGCAGTGGAGGTGCCCACCGCACCCCAGCATGAAGGGCCAGGGAGTGCTGTTCAAGCAATGGCAAGACGTGGGGGATTTCACTGACAGCTCCCCCTGGCTCCTCTGGCTGGACTTGCCCTGTGGATAGAGGCAGAAGAATTGGTTGCTGGAGTCTTTCCCAGTCAGGGTCAATCTGGAAGGTTTGTTGTCTGGTAGCAAAAGGTGCATTCCCTTTTTTCCACTGTAGTGGGACATTTTGGGTCTTCCCAGAGGGGACATGACAATGGGGAAATAGAGTTTTCTGGTGGGGCCAGCAAAAAGAAGAGCCTGTGCTTGCTTAAATCCCTTTGGAAAATCGTAACGGCAACCCATTGTCTTCTGTTAGTTCCTGTGTGGGTCCTCTGAGCCTTGGGGTGGGGGAATGGCTTGGCCCAAGTCAGAGGCCGGTGCATTTCTCTGCATCTAAGACAGTGTCCTAACTGTTGAGAGAGATTGTGCCCTTGTCCCTGGTTTTGGTTAGAGCAGACAAGAGCAGAAATACCTGACATAACAAGAGTTTAAAAAAACCCATGGGTGGCTTGGATTACATCGTGGAAGAAAGAAAACGGATAAGGTGGGACAGCCTTCTCCATCCACCAAAATGTTAGCTCCCTCTGGGCACTAGAAGCTGGCGGTTATCTGCTTGGTATTGGAGGGGGTGGGGGTATGGCCCTTGGCGACACACAGGCTCACAGCACTCGGCACACAGGTTAATATTTCAGCGGAGGAGATCCATGCAACACTTCATTGTCCTTTTAGGAAATTTCGGGTTAAGGACCAGCACTTAATTGGAGTATGAACTTTGCCTGGTACTAATCAGAACTGTGTTGAGGAGGTTGCCTTCCAGGCCCCAATGAGATGATGTTTGCCCAGATAATTACCAGGGCCCCTTCCCTTGAGAATAGCCTGAAATACAAGCTTTCCCTGGGGGCTGGAGGCTCTACTAGGACTTCATCACCCTGGAGGTGTGGAGGCACTTCTGGGGGAGGGGGTACTGGGAGTGGTGCATGCATTGAGCCCTGCCTGCCTCAGAACTCGGCACCTCTGTTATTTTCCTCAAGAGTAGAGTTTAGGAACAGAGAGGTATTTTTAAAAAGGAAACAAGGAGAGTGGTGTGCCAGCAGCCAGGCTCTGCGAGGGCTGGAGGACAAGGCCCGTGGTGCTCCTTGCCTGGGTGAGAGTTTTATGCACCGGCAGCTGCCCAGGGGATTGGTGGCATCTCCTTGCCCTGGGCTTCCTTCTCCTACTGAAAGTAAGGAGGTTGGACCGCATGACCACCAAGGTCACTTCTGGTTAGGATATGCTAGAATTTCCACGCAGCAGTGCACCTGCAGGAAGCTGTCTTAAGCGAAGTCAGAGAATACTGGGGCATCATTGTTTTCCCAGCGTTGTTTTCCTGTCTTCAGCTTGTCGTTACCTAAAGGAAATGGGATGGCTGGTTACTGACCCTAGTGCAAAGAATGGGGTCTGATCTCTGCCTTGGGTATTGGATGATGTGTTTGCGGCAAACGGGATAAGCTATTACGGGCCAGCAGGAATAGGGTGCTGGAAGCCATAGAGTCCCACATGGTAGAAGGGGTACGCACAGGGCTTCTCCCCCATTAACTAGTGGTGTGCCTTCAGGGAACATGAGAAGGAGGTGCAGAACCGGAAGAGAGGCAAGAGGCCAAGAGGCCGGCCAAGAAAGCTCACTGCCATGTCCTCCTGCAGCCGGCGCTCCAAGCTCAAGGTGGGTGGCTGCGCTGGGTATGCTGACCCCACCTCCCAGCACCCCCTTGGGGTAGGGGGCAGGCAGAGGGAGGGTTTGGGGCCCTCAGGAAGGGGGTGGCACTTCTGCCAACAGTCTGTCCCTCTACTCGGAAAACAGGAGCCCCCTTTCTTCCTGCCTGTCAGTTTCTGCTGCCAGGGGGCCCCAGCCGCCTGAGAGTTCCTCCCCGCCCCTCCCAGGGGCTTCCTGCTTCAGCCTGTCCTGCATGCCTCTCTGCTGGGTGGTCAAACTGCTGCTGACAAGCACTCTTCCCTCCCAGGGGGTCCTTGGGGGACGGAAAGGAACAGGAAGCATGCATAGAGTAGGTGCTTATAGGATTGCTGGCTAGATGTGACTCAAAAGCCTAAGATTTTGGGCTACTCCAGGTCCACCTGTGAGTGCACCTTAAATCGAGGTGGCCAGAAAAGGCAGGGCTGACTGAATAGCCAGGGGGTGCCAGGAGGGGCCTTGGAGGAGGGCAGAGGCAGTGTGGGCTGATGATGTGCTTCGGCCTTCTCGGGACTGTCCTGTCATCCCTCCTCGATACAGTGATGGGCTCACCCCGCCACAGGTATGCATGCGCCCCTGGGGTCCATGGTAGGGCCCCTCCCTCCCCTGAAGACAGGTGAGGCAGGACAGGATGGGGGAGGAGGGCCTGGCCTCAGTCCCGGGTGTGGCTTTGATTCCCTCCCCCGGGCACTGTCCCTGGACCTTTGCATGTCGTGGCCACGAGCTCAGTCACTAACAGAACTTGCCTTTCCGGGAGGATTTCCTGAATGAACAGGATTCCCTGCTGTAGAATCTTGTTGGCTGGTCTACACTGGCCTTAGCTTGTGTTGAAAAATCTTTTTGAGCAGGATGGTGGGGGCTGCAGAAGTTCTGCTGACTGAGGAGTGGCCACAAGGCAGTGATTGCTGCCTTGTTTGAGGAGGTTTGAGGAGATCACTCCTGTTGAAGTTGAGAGAACGGGGTGGTAGGCAGGCGGTGTTGGATCTGACTCCCTGAAGCACACGCTGTAGGATTCTGACCCAGCAGGCAGCATGGAGGCCTGTAAAACACGAGGACACTCTTATTTAATATTTGCGGTGACATCCAGAAGGTGAGGAAGACAGCGGTTTGTTTACCTGTATCCTGGAAGGCTCAGACTGGGAAATGGGGATACCGAAGCCCACTTGGTGTAGGCTGCAAAGCTGTGCATGCTACTTCTTACGACTTGTAACCTTCTGAGTCCTGGAAACTGTGATGCTTTGGATACAGTTCCCTTTGAACGTCTGCTCTACAGCCCGGAGCTAAATCTGCATCCCCCTTGAAAACTGATGGTGGACAGGGATGTCATGGTGTGGACTCTGTCCGTCCTTACTCTGTCTTCATTTTTACGAGCCACCTATTTTTCTGTCTACCTTTAATTTTGCCTCTCATGGAACTGTGAGCGCGGTGAGAAGTTGCTCCTTCCTGACTGCCTGTCTGGTCTGGAAGCCACAGGAGTTGATGGCTGCAAGGTGCCCAGTGTTCCTTGGGGACAGCATGGCGCTCTGGACCCTGGGAGCAGGCAGTGGAGGTGTGACAACTTCTCCTTTATCTTTTTTTTTTTTTTTTCGAGAGGTAGTCTCGCTCTGTCGCCCAGGCTGGAGTTCAGTGGCACAATCTCAGCTCACTGCAGCCTCCACCTCCCGATTTCAAGCAATTCTCCTGCCTCAGCCTCTGCAGTAGCTGGGACTACAGGTGCGCGCCACAACACCCGGCTAATTTTTGTATTTTTAGTAGAAACAGGGCTTCACTATGTTGGCCAGGCTGGTCTTGAACTCCTGACCTCAGGTGATCCACCTGCTTCGGCCTCCCAAAGTGCTGAGATTACAGGCGTGAGCCACTGCACCCAGCCAACTTCTCCTTTATCTTTCCAGGAACCCAATGCTCCCTCCAAATCCAAGTCCAGCAGTTCCTCCACTTCCTCCACGTCGTCGTCCTCTTCCTCGGATGAAGAAGATGACAGTGACTTAGATGCCAAGAGGGGTCCCCGGGGCCGTGAGACCCACCCAGTGCCTCAGAAGAAGGCCCAGATCCTGGTGGCCAAACCCGAGCTGAAGGATCCCATCCGGAAGAAGCGGGGACGAAAGCCCCTGCCCCCAGAGCAAAAGGCAACCCGAAGACCCGTGAGCCTGGCCAAGGTGCTGAAGACTGCCCGGAAGGATCTGGGGGCCCCGGCCAGCAAGCTGCCTCCTCCACTCAGCGCCCCCGTTGCAGGCTTGGCAGCTCTGAAGGCCCACGCCAAGGAGGCCTGTGGTGGCCCCAGTGCCATGGCCACCCCAGAGAACCTGGCCAGCCTAATGAAGGGCATGGCCAGTAGCCCCGGCCGGGGTGGCATCAGTTGGCAGAGCTCCATCGTGCACTACATGAACCGCATGACCCAGAGCCAGGCCCAGGCCGCCAGCAGGTTGGCGCTGAAGGCCCAGGCCAGCAACAAGTGTGGCCTCGGGCTGGACCTGAAGGTGAGGACACAGAAAGGGGAGCTGGGAATGAGCCCTCCAGGAAGCAAAATCCCGAAGGCCCCCAGCGGCGGGGCTGTGGAGCAGAAAGTGGGGAGCACAGGGGGCCCCCCACACACCCATGGTGCCAGCAGGGTGCCTGCTGGGTGCCCAGGCCCCCAGCCAGCACCCACCCAGGAGCTGAGCCTCCAGGTCTTGGACTTGCAGAGTGTCAAGAATGGCATGCCCGGGGTGGGTCTGCTTGCCCGCCACGCCACCGCCACCAAGGGTGTCCCAGCCACCAACCCAGCCCTTGGGAAGGGCACTGGGAATGGCCTCACTGGGGCCAGCGGGGCCACCATGCCCACCGACACAAGCAAAAGTGAGAAGCTGGCCTCCAGAGCAGTGGCACCGCCCACCCCTGCCAGCAAGAGGGACTGTGTCAAGGGCAGTGCTACCCCCAGTGGGCAGGAGAGCCGCACAGCCCCCGGAGAAGCCCGCAAGGCGGCCACACTGCCAGAGATGAGCGCAGGCGAGGAGAGCAGCAGCTCGGACTCGGACCCCGACTCCGCCTCGCCGCCCAGCACTGGACAGAACCCGTCAGTGTCCGTTCAGACCAGCCAGGACTGGAAGCCCACCCGCAGCCTCATCGAGCACGTCTTTGTCACCGACGTCACTGCCAACCTCATCACCGTCACAGTGAAGGAGTCTCCCACCAGCGTGGGCTTCTTCAACCTGAGGCATTACTGAAGCCCCGGCGCCACCAGCCGCCGGGTCTTACTCCCCTTCCCTGCGATGTTGCTCGGCTAAGTGACTCCCCGCCCAAGCCCCCCAAGAGTCTGCGTCAGGGGGGAGGAGTGGGTGGCCTCCTTGATGGGCAGGCTTGGAAGGGACTTCCCACACCCCGCTCCGTCCCAGGACATAGGGCAGGGGGCCTCACTGCCTTGTTGGTCTCCACCTTGTTCCTACCTCTGCAGGCCTCTTTGCTCTCCCCTCTTGCCTCAGGAAACCCGGTGGCACCTGTGGCTCCAGGTGACTGTCTTGAACAGAGCGGGCTTCGTCATGGCTGCGTTATTGCTGAGTTTGAACTGCTCTTCCCTGGCCTGCGTGACTGAATCACAGCTTTGCTCCCTGTCTCGCAGGGGCTGAGGTGTCAGGAGAGGTCCCCACCTCTCCTTCAGCCCTGGAGCGGGCAGAGAGTATTGTGGGGAGGCGTGGCCAGTGGGACTAGTGTTCCCTCCACCTGGCCGCAGCTTTTGGGAGATGGGATGGGCAGGGGCGGGCCTGGCTGGCATTGCCTGAGCCGGCAGTGGTGAAGTGGGGAGCTTGCCCTTGACAGGTGGGGGCTGGCTGGGGCCTTAATGTGAAAGGACAGTGGCAGGCAGCTGGAGTAGAGCGAGCCCAGGAGCCCTAAAAGGCTGCCTTCACGGCCATCTAGCCCCAGTTCAGGGCAGCATCCACAGCCCCCAAATAGCCCACAAGCCAGCATGGGTGGGGCGGGGGTGGTCCCACAGCTGGGTTCCACCTGAAGAGCCTCCGCACCTCGGAGCAGGAGAGGCAGGCTGTGGCTGCCACCCTCCCTTCTGCCCGTGTCACAGTGAGAAGTGAATTGAGTCCCCTTCCAAACCCAGACCCACCTCCTGCCCCAGGCACACTGAAGCATGTTCCATTTCTTAAAAGCCCAGAGTTCAGTGTGTCCCAAGAAAAACTGAAAGTGGAGGTGCTCAGGTCCAGGGGAGTCCAGTGGGCAGGACCCTTGGCAGGCAAGCCCCTCCCTCCACTCCCAGGACCTACCTTCTGCTAGTAAAGGACTGGCTTCGTCCTAATCGTGGCCCACAGACTGCCGCGGAGACCTGGAGGACAGGAGTGCCAGCACTTGGGAGTCAATGGGCCGGTCTGCCAGCTCTGCCTGTGCTGCAGGTGTTGGCCGTGGGTCCAGCCGACAACTCCCTGCCTCCTGTTCGGGGCCCTGCGCAAGTGGATGAGGCATTCCTTGAGGAGTATCATTTTCCCTGACAATCCCCCTCACCTTTAGTGGTTCCCTGCTTGGCTCCTTTCCAGCTGAAAAACTAGGCCTGTACCATTGGAGAAGCTGCACAAAGTCTAGGGGGCCCACCTGGTAGAGGGCCCCGGGAAGCTGAATCTGTCAGCCTCGGCCCTGAGGCCCCTGTTAAGATTGTGAGCCGCCTCTAGGTGGCCACGTCTGGGAGCTACCTTGTATGGCTTCTGACCAATATCAGGATTTCTGTTCTGAGGGCAGCTTGGGCAGAAAGGCAGGGCAGCCCAGAGGTGGCCGCGGCAGGCAATCTGGCCACTAGGTGTTTGTGATGCCAAAAATAAAAGAGGGTGGGGTGGTCGCTTTCTGTCCTCTGGTTGGATGGAGTCAGCCGGCAGGCATGGGGCTGTATTCCAGTGCCTGACTGTTGGGAAGGCTACCGTTCCATGGAGCAGCCCGGACTTCGAGAATGGGCTCTGGTTTCCCGGGGGCAGGCCTACCAGACTGCAAGACCCCCCAGTACCTCACCGTGCCAAATAGGAAGAGGTGGCCTTGGTGTAGCCAAATTGACCTTAACAGTGTGCCTTTGGGGAGGGACCCATGTCCATGGCTTCGTTGAGGGCCATCCATATGCCAGCTGGGGGCAGCCCACAGTGGCCGTGTTGGCTGCAGCAGGAATGGTGCCCACTCGGCGAATTGAAGGGCTAAGAGTCCCAGATAGCTAGGCCAGAGCTGGAAGCAGACAGTAAGAGGAAGAGCTGCTCCCACAGGAGAGAGAGAGATTCCAGCTCACTGTGCAGCCTGGGAGGAGGCGTGGATCCTGGCACGCTGGGCCTCAGGCGCCAGCCTCCCTGTGCTCAGACAGCCAAGTCTTGACTCCTTCCTGCTGAGCACTGTGCTACCTTCACTGCTCCAAAGCCAGACTAACAGCTCTCCAAGCCCTTGGGGTGACTCGGCTTCCAGGAGCTGTTGGAGAAATGAGGATGTCTGTCCCTGTCTGCCTGGGCAGGCCAGATTCCTCCCCAGCAGCCAGGTCTCTCCAGACCCTGATTCGGTGCCTTTCTGTTTACCAGCTACTTCAATCCCAAAGTTTGAATCTGCAGATAACCTTACTCCCAGCCACTTTGCCTTCTTACTGTGTTGTGTGTTTTTCCTGGTGCTTCAAGAGCGTGTGCAGGGCAAGTGCCGTCACTGGGAACTGCACCGAATGCTCAGACTTGGTTGTCTTATGTTTACCAATAAATAAAAGTAGACTTTTTCTATTTTTATTTGCTGCTATTTGTGTATGTGTTTGTGTAGCTAGGTATCTGGCACATCTGACAAGATGCATTGTTGGTTTTTTCCCGAAGGTCCCACAGGAACTGTGGCAATGGTGTGTGTGTGGAATGGTGTGTTACCCACGTCTTGTTTGCTTCTGTATTGAATAGGAAGCAGTGGCCAGTCTGTCTTCCTTAGAGATGTTGGCATATTTTTATATGTATATATTTTGTACCAAAAAAGAGTGTTCCTTGTTTTGGTTACACTCGAAATTCTGACCTAGCTGGAGAGGGCTCTGGGCCGAGAGCTTTCATTAAGGGGAGACTTTGGGGAAGGATCAAGCTTTGAACCAAAGCCAATCACTGGCTTGATTTGTGTTTTTTAATTAAAAAAAAAATCATTCATGTATGCCACTTCTAATTGCTTTCAACTATGGCTGTTTGCTTTCTTAAAAGAGAACAAAAGTAGATATGTTATTGCCCTAGGAAAGGATCTGTGTTGAAACAGGACAGCAGCCTAGGGCCCACATTTAATTAGGATCAACCAGTTTAAGGAAATGCTTCCCCTGAAAAGCCCCTGATGGTGTGGGGAAGAGGAATGGAGTTGGGGACAGGTAGTGCCTACATGACCAGATTTTACTCAAGTGCATCTCATGATTCGGTGGGTTTTCTAGCATTTTTGGAAAACTAGCATAGGTTGCAGGGTTTTTTCTTCTTTTAGACTGATGTTAATTTATTTTGCGGGGGAAAGACAGCAAATGGTGTCAGAAGATTTTTGTCCTTTTGTTATCTTAGTATATCAATAAATTTTTTTAAAAACTTTGGGCCTGGTGTACATCATGAGTGATCCCTGGAAACACAGTAGACTCTGCTCTTTTCCTTTCCTGAGGCAAAATAATTCATCTGGACATGGGCCGAGTACTCGTGGCACAGAAAAATCAAAGACTGGGAAAGGCTTGGCCACTTGCAGAGGGTGTAGAAAAAGATAGTTTCCAAGCAAAGGATGGGTGTTTAAGAGTCCATATACCAGTGGCTCACAACAGAGAACAATTGGCATTCCAGGGGACACTTGGCAGATCTGGAGATCTTGCTTGTCACGCTGTGGGGTGGATGCCACTTGCATCTAGTGGGTGGATACCAGGAGTGCTGCTAGACGTCCTGAGGTGCACAGAACAGTCTCCATGACAGAAAGGAATGATCCTTCCCAGCACGTCTGTAGTGCTGAGTTTGAGAGACTGAATTAATGGGAAAAATAGAAAAAATACAATGGCAGAGGTTGGGGGCAGGGGCGGCATTACCGGCATCTGTTAGGTGAGGTCAGGGATGCTGCAATATATAATCAACTCATTTTGAGACTGCTCCCTTCCAGAGACATTCAAAGTTAAACCAAAACTCTCCCCGCCCCCACAGTATCCAGAGATGCTGTGTTGGAAAGCCACTCAACCCCTTGAAGCCACCGCATGTGCTAATGCTTTACAAGGAGGCAGCCATAAAATTCCAGGGGAGTCACTGTGAGTTAGCAGCTACTGCAACTCCTAACCCAAAGCTCGCGAATAAAGAGGCGATTTGCTTATTATAGAACCTTCCCCGGCTCCTTAAGGCTTGCACCAACTTCAGCATGAATTTATTCATAAATTCCAGCCTCCAGGGAGAATAGAGCTTCTTTGAAGTGAAGAGAGAAGCTGGGCCTAGATGTTGGGGTCACTGGGTGAAAAGCTACTTGGGGCCAAGGCCTGAATCTTTTGGTTCAGAAAAGGGTTCCCCCTACAAATGGAAATGTGACCCCCAGCACTAGCCCGCTCCAGGAAGGCCTGCGAATTCGAAATCAGACTGTTGCAGAGAAAGAAGACTGCTGGTGGGCTCTCTTTTGCTGCCCTCGCAAGTCTCTGGCTGTTTCGTTTTGGAGAAAGTGGGCAGGGGCGACCCCAGCGGGCCTGTCCTCTGGCTTACGAGAGCTGCAGAAAGGGGCTGGGACCGCCAGGAAGGAGCAAGCTGGCCGAGCAGGAGCAGGCGCGGCCCCGGATGTGGAGCCAGGCTTTCGGGAGAGCTCATTTCTACAGGGATTCGGCCAGACGGGTGCCGAGCCGAGCTCGCTCGGCCTTTGTTAGTTTCTGCGCCGCTGATGTGATCGCCTAATCCAGTGTACCCTGAGAAGAACAGACTGGGCTGCCGAGGGCCCGACCCGGCTCGAGGGCCCGGCCCCACGCCGCCGCGACCTGCCCGAGGGCACCGGGAGCGATGGGTGCGGAGGGGCTGGGAGGACGGTCATCCGGGCGGCTGGACCTCTCCCTCTTCCCCTCCGCCTTCGTGGCTCGAGGGCCGGGCCTCAGGGAGGACGCAGAGGGGGCGCCCGTGGCGGTGGGCGCCCAGCGGTACCTTTGGGTGGGGGGCAGGTAAGGCTTTCTCAGCTCGGGTTCGGAACCCGAAAGCCACTGGCCCCCCGGGGGTAAGGGGTGGGCGCCGGCGACCCGGGCCGACGCCGCCACCTGCAGAGGGCGCGCGCGTCCCACCAAGGTCGGCCGCCGGCCCTTCGGACCGACGAGGGAAAAGCCAACCGCGGCTCCAGGGTGCCCGAGACTCAATCGCACCACCTGCACTCCGGCCACCTCCGCCTCGGAAGTCTCAGGAGGAAAGCCCCGACCCAGCCCGCAGCCTCTCTCGCCGCGTTCAGGACCCGAGGCTGCGGGCAGCCGCCTTCCACGACGGACAGCAGGGAGTCCCGCCGGGCCCCGAGCCACGCCAGTCTCGGACTTCAGTTGGGTCCGAGGCTCCTCTGGGCCTGGAGGGCTTTTAGATGAGAAGAGGAAACCAGCACAGGAGCCCCAGAGGGCCGGGACAGGTCTGTGCGCCAGCGGCCCGGGCGCATGGCACAGTGCCTAGATCAGGATTGGTGCGAAGCCAGCATCAAACGGACGGAAAATGAATCCGATCCGACACTCTAGGAAGAGCATGAACCTTCCAACCCAACCAATGTTTGTGCGAGGCCAGGTTCCCCGCCGCGGTGGCCACACAAGCCGGCGCTGTCCTCGGGACGCAGGGTAACCAGTCCGGCTGGAGGCCGCCACGCACACCTGGTCTCTGCAGTTGTGGCGGATTCCCACGGAAACCCGTGAGGGCGCTCCTCAAAGCCGAGGGTGGTGATGGCCAGCGAACCCGAAAAAGGGGCAGGGTGGGCGCCCTCCCATCTGCTTAAGCAGGAGCCCATTCCACTGCCCCACACGCCCAGGAGTGGACGCAGGAGGGAGCCCCGTCCAAGTGGCGACCATCGCGGGGCCACCCCGCCCACCTTACCTTGACGTCCCCTGCCAGCACAGAGACCACCCGTTGCGGTGGGGCAGTCTCCAGCGGAGATCTTTGACATCTGGCGGCCAGCGACCCTACTCGGCCGGCAGCGCTGGCCCTCACGTCGGAAGGACACTCAAGGCTCTGTGACCCACTAACCTGGGCCTGGGCACCAGGACGCTCCTGTCCTTCCGCGCCCTCCCACACCGGTCACAGCTGGGGAAGAGGGAAGCTCCTCCAAGGGCCGGGCCACTGACTCCTCAGCAAGGGGCTGGAGATGCGTGAGCTCCCCCTGTCCATGTTCCTCCTGGTGGGCGTTAGGGGTGAGCCTGAATCGTGGCTTCCTGGCAGGGTGACGTCTGCGGGGCACTATGGAAGTAGAAATGGGTTTAGTGCGGTGGCCTGTTTGGGGATGCGAAGAGTGGCTCTCCTGTGCGGGCTTCAAGACCCCGCCCCCACTGCTGTGAAGTCTGTGGCCAGAAAAGGCCAAGAACATCTCCCTCTCCACCCCCACCCCGCACTCTGCTCTCCCCGCACCATCCCTTGCCCAGCATTGGGGTTTAGGCCCGCCTAGGAGACCTGGGCTGGAGAGGCTGCGGGAACTCGGGGGCGGGGGTGCGCGGGGCTGCGGCGCGGCGGCTCCAGGTTCACTAATCACATCAGCAGCGCTCTGCGCCGGCTCCGAGCAGGCAGTTGCCTAGCAATACCCGCGAATTCAATTCCTCAATCAATAGGCGCGAGGCTCTGCATTTCGGGGAGCGCTAGCAAGGTTGGGTGGGTCTGGGGAGTGGGTCTCACGACAGCTACGAGGGGCTGGCACCGGGAGGCTCTGGGCAACGTGGCGAGGCCCCGGGGCCTCGGAGACCAGACACCTCCGGCCTGGGGGTGTGGCGCGCTGGAGGATCCCGCCAGAGGAAAGGGGAACCCCCGACCCCAGGCGCCTCCTCCCGGGATCCCCAGATTCTGCCCGGGTCCCGAAGAAGTGCAGCCAGTAGGTGCGGAGAGCCACGGATTCCCCCGGACGGGCTGAGAAGAGTCAGCTGCAGCGGCCTCCCACGCCCACCTCTATCCCAGCCAGGTGGGTTCCCCAGTTGGGGAAGGGCCTTTGCAGGAACCGCTCCCCCACCGATGGGGGCGAGGATGGGGGCGGGAGGACGGGATAAGTACTGAGAGAAGAGGGACGGATCCTCTCCTCCCGGGATGCCTCTTCCCTTTGCTCAGGGAAAGAAAAAGAAGAATAAAACCAAGACATGTCTCTATTTACAAAGTATATATTTAAACACGTAAAAAGCGGTATTGGATACAGACATTCACGACCGCAGAAGATAGGTACCGAAGCTTCACTCTTGAGCTGAGGCGGAGATCGATTAGAGATTTGTACAAATCTTAGAATAAACCCAACAGCGCACACATCCTGCGCGGTTGCAGACTCCCAGCCACGTGGCCCCGGCCCCTGCCCACCCACCCCCCAGGTCAGCGTCGCAAGAGCAAGAGAAGGAGACACACACACACACACACACACACACACACACACACAGCCACGGACAAACAGCAGGACGGAGGGGCGGTAGGGACAGAGCTGGCTGGAAAGAAGGTCCAAGGCAAAGGGGCAAAGTCAGCCCCAGGAAGGGAGGGAGGTGGAAGAAAAGGACAGGCGGGAGAGAAGGGAAGGCGGCGGCCAGGTGAAGACGCGCGTGCCCCAGTCCCGTCCACTGGGTAACAGACATGCCCCTTCAGTGAAGTTTCATCTGAAAATAGCATCGACATTTAAATAGATACACTCGGTCAACGGCGCTTCTTTATACAAAGTCTAAAATACCAGTTTTACAAATGTGAGTAGATAAAAATCCCCATTCCAGGGGCTTCTCTTTATAGGCGCAATTTGATATTCAAAAACAAACACAATCATATATTACACCGTTTCCCTCCTTTTCTCTCTTTAAAGGCAAGAAAGTCTGGAGGAGAGAGAGGCTGAGAAGCCGGGAGTGCTGAGGACGAGGCTGGGGTTCCCTCCCAGCATCCCCCACCCCACGCGAAGCTCCCCCACCCCCGACTCCCCGCCTCGCTCCCCCCGAGTCTGTGCTTCCTGTGGCGCGCAGGGCCCCCGCGCCCCTCCCTCAACAAGCAATGGGAAGTTAGATCTTCGCTGGCCCTTTAAGGGCGGGGAGGGCAGGGAGGCTGCGGGATCCGTGCTCCAAGAGACGGGGGTGGAGTGGAGGGGACTGATTTGTGCTTTTGAGTCAAAAGAGGGGCGCGCGTTCTGCGCCCTCGGAGCGCAGAGCGGTCAAGTCCGCCGGGCAGGGGCCTCCCAGGCCCCGCCGCCGCGCACGGCCTTCCCCGCCGCGGCCGTCCCCACTCCCAACTCCCGCTCCTCCCTCCCCCTTTGGCGGAGTTTGAATGTCGAGTTCAAATAGAGAACACTGCGAATCGAAAAGACCTATAAATTATAGCTTTTGCTTTTAAGAAGGACGGGGGAAAAAAAAAAGGAAAAAGCAAAAGTTCCGATGCGCATTCTTGGATGAAAACCCCGCCTCGCCCCTCCTTCCCGTGCCCGGCCGGAGCCACGGGGGTGAGTCTAGCCCCAGCTCCGAGCTCCGAGCCCTGGTCCTCCGCCACACTCCAAGCCTGGCCGTGGAGAGGCCCTGGGTGCGAAGCCACTGCTCCCAGCAGCGCCCGCCGCCCAGCGCCCGCCGCCGCGCCTCCCTCCGTGGGTCCCGCAGGGTGGGCCTGTCTGGCCATGTGTCCATCACAGAGCTGGCGGCCCGCCCTCCCCAGGCAGGGAGGCTTGTCCAACTCTTCCTGGGAGGTGGGGGCCACCGTCTCTTCTGGCGAAGCTAGAGGACGCAAAAAGGAAAAGTCCACCCCAACACTTTTCTTGTAAAACAACTGTTTCGAACTCTCAGCACTGACACGCAATCCTCTCAATTTATCCTGGCATTTCGGGAATGTAAACAGATTCGCTGGATTTCTTTTCTCTCTGCGGAGTAAGGAAAGGAACGAGGGAACGGGGAGATTTTATCCACATGACATACACACGATCTGCGTGTACCACACACACACCCCTCCCTAAAGTGCATTTCCTGGTGTGGTCCTGGGGAGAAACCTCCTGTCCCTGCCTGCTGGGGACGTTTTAACCTTCAACATCACACACGAAAAGCTTATTCAAGTTAATACTTTTTTCCCTAATAGACTTCTTTACCTTAAAAAAAAAAAAAAAAAAAAAAAAAAACTATAAAAAAGGAAAACAGACTGACCCCACCCCCCCTTTTTTCTGATTGGGGAGCCAACCTTTTGTTGGCCTGCCTGGCCAATGGGAAGAGAGAGCAAATCTGGGCCGGGCCTTGGTGCCAGGAGTCTGGCATTGGGCTGTGGGAGAAGGGAGGAGGGGTGGGGTGGGCAGGCCAAGCCCCTCCAGACACTCTCAGAAACCTGTACCCAGGCCCCAACTTCCCTAGAGCCCTGGGGCAAGGGGGCCCCTCCTGCCCCAGCTCATTCGGGGTGCCCCAACTAAAGCACAATGAGAGTCTCTCTCCTTTAAATAAAACAACTTCAAGAGTTGAAATATATATATTTAGATATTTTTCTTAAATAACATATTTACATCTAATAGAAAATATAACTCTAGAGATAATCTTTCCAACAAAAACTGAGGGGAAGGAGGGATGAAAGGGGCTGGCGGGGGTGGGGGTGACATCAGGGACGGGACCAGCCAAAAGGCCACATCCCACCCAGAAATAAAAATCACTATGCCAAGCTCACGCTCACTCTCTCCCCTGCTCTCGTCCTGGGCACACCCACCCAGCATTCATCTTTTCTCTTTAAAAAAGCCTTGGTCCGTGTTACTTTCCTTAATGGTGACGGTCAAAAAGTTTGAGGTCACATCCGTGACCACCACCTTCTCCAGGTTAGTCAGGGAGGGGCTCCAGGACTCTTCCTCCGGGTCCCCCAGGATTCTGGCCACAGGGATCCTGGCGATGAGGGAGGGCCTTCCCCCCTGGGCCCCCATGTCCCGGTACAGGCCCCCCACAGAGCTGGGGGGGCCTGAGCCATGTCGGACCCGAGTGCCACTGGGATCTAGGGCACCCTGGCCTTTGGCCTCCAGGAAGGCAGCCCTGTGCTTTATCACCCTGGCCGGGAAGGTGTCCACAGCCAGCTTGCCCGTGGCCTCAGCTGAGCTAGGGCTGGTCACACCACACTGCACCAGGTCCGAGTCCTGCCTTCGGGCCAGCTGGATCACGCTGTGGCCGGACGGAAACTTTCCTGCCCCGGAAGGGGTGTCGTCCAGCTTCCTGCCCTTGAGGTACTCTCCGAGGCCGGCGCTGGGTTCTCCTAAGGGCCTCTGTGAGGGGTCCGGGAGCTCCTTCCGGGGCTTGGGGCCTCGCTTCTTCGAGCTGTCCCCCGGCGAGCTGGGCTTGTCATCCACTCGGCTGGTACCCCGTTCTCGTTCCCGCTCACGTTCCCGCTCCCTCTCTCGCTCCCTCTCCCTTTCTCGATCCCGCTCCCGGTCCCTATCCCGGTCCCGGTCCCGAGGGGCCTCTGCGCGGCAGGTGCTGCTGGCGCTGGTGCTGCTCGCTGGCGGGGACAAACCCATGTTTCGAAGGCCCTCTCGGGCCCGGGAAGTGGAGGCCAGGTCCTGGGGCGAGCGGCCAGGGTAGGGGATCCGGATGCCCCTGGCTGAGTCACTTCGAAACTCGTAAGTTTTGGCCTTTGCCTTGGCCTGAGCCTGCAGAAGAGAAGATGGTATCAAGAGTGGGGCAGGGCCCTGTCCACCCCCACAGGACTCCTCCTCTAAGCCCTGACCTCCTATCTTTACCCTATGATGCCTGGGAATGTCTACACGGATGCATGGATGGGTGGGTGGGTGGATGGCTGGATGAATGGGGTGGGGAGGTTGTTGGAGCAGAGATAGAAAGATGGGAGAAGGGGTAGAAGATTTGGCTGGAAGTAGTCATTTGCAAAAAGTACACTTTTTGCATTTGATTATATGTCCACTTGGGAGGGGGAGGGTAAAGGAATTCTAGTGTGGCCAAGCCCGTCCCCCCAGACACCATTGGTGCTGCTACTGACTTGGTGACATCTTGTCAGGGAACTCCCTCCTAGATTACAAATAGGCAACATGTGTGGACACCCCATTGGCTCACAGCCCTCAGAGCCCCCTTCCCACAAATGACTCCACAACATTGTCCTCCACCATTGGACACTGCCAACCTACCTTGAGGAGGAAGGTTTTGGGCTTGGGTCCACGCTTTTTGGGGCCATAGAGCTCCATCTCTCTTTCCCTGGAGAAAGAAAAAAAGGAGAAAAGGTGCGTGAGTAAAGAAAGCAAGTGGGACTCTAGTCCAGGCTGGAAAGAAGCCACTCTACTTGTTTCTAAGTGAGTGGCTGGGACTTGGAAGGGTCTGTACCTTTCCTCAAAGGCCGCGAGCAACCGAGCATCCAGGATGTTTTCCTCTGGTTCCCATGTGCTGTACCTAAAGGGAATCAAGAAGAAGTGGGCATCAGTCCCAGGAGCAGGGTGAGAGCAGAGGGGGTGTGTGTGTGTGTGTGTAACTTTTCTCATTGCATTGTATTGTATTTCAACGTAAAGGCAAAAAGAGGAAGAAAGAAACCTCCCGAATAACAGTCTGGGGTTGAGAATTGCATATAACCTACTTACTTCTGCGACCATCCCTTCCATTTCACGAGGTATTCCATGCGTCCCTGCGGGTGCAAAGGGGATAATGTGTGTGCATGGGGAGAAACGCATGACGAGGATACAAGAAATGCATGCGAAAACGCATGCACCAGATGAATGCTCGAAACCCCGCCGCAAAAGGCACGCGCCCGCTGCATCACCCCTGCACCTAATGCTGCACAAAGTGCATGCACCGGCATTCATTCCCCACCCCGCCCCCCACCCATGCAATCCGTGCATCGCTGCAAGTCTAAGGAAAGCGCCTGGGCTCAGAGCCGCCGCCGCCGCCGCCGCCGCCGCCGCCGCCGCCGCTGCCGCCGCCACGGCCGCGACCGCTGCTGGGACCTGGGGGAAGGGAAGCTGGGCTGCAGCAGGGGGAGGGAACCCGGGCCGGGAGGGGAGGGCCCGGCCGCACGGAGGCCCTAGGCCCGGGGGCACCTACTTTCCGTATGCGCCGCTTCAGGAGGGCTTCGGCCGCGAACACCCGCTCCCCCACCGCTGAAAGCTCCATGTTGACTCGCAGCTTCCCCCCTTGGCCGCTTCCAGGAGCAGAAAAGCAGCAGCCAGCGCACGACAGACCATAATACTCTCCCGCTGACGTCAGTTCTCCTCCCCCTCCCGGCGCTCTCTCTCCCTCCCGCGGCCCCCCTCCCGCGCTCCTCCGCTCGGCCCCCTCCCCTCCGCCCAGTGCTTCCTCCCGCCCCACGTGTTGCTAACGACGTTGCTAAAGCCGAGCGGCCGGAGGCCTGCGCCCCCGCACGCTGATTGGACGAGCTCCGAGCCACGCCCCTCTGCCTTTCTCCCCCGCGTTGCTACGTGACCCGCGTTCCAATCGCCAGGGGGCGGAGTCCGAGGCGACTCCAGAGACCGAGCGCGCGAGTGGGAGGGGGCGCCGCCGGAAGTGACGCCGCGGGGGAGGGCGGGCCCGCTCGCTGTCAGTCTGCGGGGCTGGCGAGGGGGCCGGCCGCCCTCTGTCCTCGCTGGGGGCCCCCTCCCCCGCCACCAAGTTGTCCCTCCGGCGTTCGGCGTCCCCCACAGCTCTCGCTGGGATCCCCGCGGCGATGTCAGCCCGGCTCCGCCCCTCGGCAGACCCCGGCCCGCCGCCCCACCCCCACCGCCCAGGACTCGCGCGGTCCCCTCCCCCCGCCGCCCGCGCCGCACAATGCACAATGCACAGGTGCTGGGGCGCCGCGGGCCGCGCCCGAACCCCGAGAGCCTGCGGCGCGCCCATCGGCCGGCTTCTCCCCCGGCCCCCGCCCCCCGCCCCCTGAGCCGTATACCCGACCCCCGGTCTCCATGGCAACGTTCCCCCCCCCAGCCGGGTCCCGCTAACAAATCAATGTGCCTGTGTCTCAGGCTCCTGTCGCGCGGCCCTGCCCTCGGCCACCCTCCGGGCCCTGCGAGCCGGTCTGGCTGGAGCGCTCGTCCCCGGCTCTGAAGCCGAACACAGACCTGGTGGAGGCCGGGCTGTTCTCTCCGGAGCCCGCCTGCAGCCCAGGACCCCACAGAGGATGTCGCGCGGCTTCTTCCTGCCCCCCGACCGTCCCCGACGCCCGCAGCCACCTGCCCCTGCCCTTCGCCCAAGCTGCCCGCCCCCGCCAGGCTTCGGCCCCGAACTTCGCCTGCCTTCGCCGCCCCCTGCCCGGGGCCTGGGTGGGCTAAGGGCATCTGGGCAGAGCCGGCAGGGGATGGGGCGCGCGGCTGGAAGTGCGTCTGGCTTTCCCCAACCCCGGCGCCCGGCCCGCGCACTTCCTGTCCACCGCTCTTCCCAACGTGAGCGGCGGACATCCTGCGAGAAACGCCAGCGCGGGAAGCTGGGGGACGTCGCCGGGTCCAGTGCGGGCTGGGCGAGAGGGTCTCACGCGCGAAGATGGCGGGCTCCTGGAAAGGGACAAGGGCCGGCCGCGACCGCCTTGCTGTGTGCACACAAGCACGTGCACCGCCGACCCTGCCGCCAGCTAGGCTGCCGGTGACCCGTGGCGGGGGCGGCGCTGGGGACAGCAGCCGCACTCTGGACCCAGCTCCCTCCCACCCTGTTCTCTTATTGCTCAAGCTCCAAAGCACAATTCCCACTCCTTGGAACCCACGATTTAGTTCAAACATCGATGATCAGCCTGACTGCAAGCGGTTTCCCTTGGCCAGAGATGGGGTGGAGAAAGAGAGGGGGAAAAAAGAGAGAGGCAGAGAGAGAACGATAGGAAGGGAGAGAGAAGCAGCCAAGGAGTCTGACACGGAGGGGCAGGAAGCCCAGAGCGGAAAACTGGCCTCCTGTCCAAAGTGAGGCGCGCGCAGGCGGCGGCAGCCGCGAGGTCCTCGACCCGCCGGGCAAGCGGGGCGCTTCTCCCATCTTCCCTCCCAGTCCTGCCCCAGCCTCTGGAAACACGGGTTTCAGGTTTTGGCCTTGTTCCTAAACTTCACAAGGTGGCCGCTGGTCGAACAGTCCCATCTCTCCAGCCGTTCTGCCTGAACGAACAGCGCGTCGAGGACGCTCAGATCTCCCAGTGACCCTCGCGGGCCGCCCGTGGGAGGCCGCCGACGGCCGCGTCCTTAATCATAAAAAGTCATTCCCGGTAACAAATAGTTTCGTCGGCCGGTGCCAGCGATACAGCTGTTTCTGTTTAAGCTTAAATACTTTCCAACAGTTTGGGCAGTAAAAATAAAGTCGGCCTCAGCCGCCTATAAGTGTCTGGTTTCCCCGCCCAGAGAAAGCCCACCCTCCGCCCTGGGCCCGGGTCGCTCTGCCTGTCCCGCCCGCCCCCTCTTGGAATCCGCTGCCCGCCAAAGACAACGGCGCCCCAGCCCCGCACCGGCCGCCTCAGCTCCTCGAGCTGGCTCCAGGTCCACTGTGGAAGTAGGAGGGAGGGGGCCTTCCCAGAGTGGGCCGGGGGGACCTGACCCGCCTGGCCTCGCGCCCTACCCCCACCCCTGGCAAGCTCTCCCGCACCCGCGAAGAGCGGTGATTTTCCTTCAGATAGGGTTTCTGGAACGGGGTTCCCGGAGTTGTGCTTGCCCTTGATGACTTTCCTGACCATGGGGTTTGCGCTAGGCGTGCAGAGGGCGATGGTTTCAGTTTCTCCCCAAAAAAGATAGCTTTAGTCATTCCTCCATGCGTTCTTTCCATTTTCCTTCCTTCCTTCTTCCTCCCTTCCTTCCTCCCCTCCTTCCTTCCTTCCGTCTCCCTCTCTTTCTGCCCCATTCTCCCTTATTTGCCTAAATACCTCTGAAACTTGAAGAAATGAAACCCCTGATGCTGGCAGGTGCGGCCCCCTCCTCTGGATAGGGTCTTAGGTAATTATCTTAGCTTCCCCCACCCAATTTTCCACCTGTCTTCGTGCCTGATGGCGATTATTTCGGAAATGCTTGCTCTAAACAAAACTATCGCTTGCGAAGAGTCTGAGTTTGCAAACGTCGGGGAATCCTGCAAGGCTTGTGGCAAAGGTGGAACTCGATTCAGAAGGAAGGAAGAGGTATAGAAGGATCTGAGGGCAGGAAGCCTGGCTCTTGTCAGCAGCAGACGCGCTCAGTCCCACCAAGGAAGGCAATCCCCAGTGGGGCAGAGTGTGTCTCATCCCTGCCTGGCGCACCCCCTGCCCCCCAACTGCCCGTGAGAGAGCAGCGTTGCAGGGGGTGTGAAAACAGGTCACCGGGCAACCTCACTCCTCGACAGTTTGGAGACAAAGCGGGAGGTGGCGGTCTGAGAAATGGGAGCCCACCTCCCGGGCTCTGGCTGGGTGGGCGCGGGAGGAAGTCCTGTGTTCCGGGAGAGGGCGCTAGGAGAGGGTGCTAGCATGCGTGGAGGGGGAGGAGGTTTGCAGTCATTCCAGCCGGGTCAGAACCAGACCGAGAGGACAGATCAGCTGGTGGCACGGTCTTAGGAACCCACAGAAAGAGGATCCTTGCTCCCCACCTTTCTTATCGAACCCTCTTCCCCGACCCACTCAATTCTCGCCACCTCCCTTTTCTCCATACAACCTCTTTCCTGTTTCAAAGTTAGATAATTGCCTTTCCCAGCTACACTTCCCAGGAGCAAACAAAACAAAGTTGTGAAAGACAAGACACGCTACTCTTAATCCCATTGCTCGGCGGTCCGCTGCTCAGGCTGCGGCTGCCAGGTTGGCGTGCGCCGCCTCTGCAGTAAATAAGGTAACTGCTTCCTATTACTTTAGCCCCATATGGCTGCAATTTGAGTGTCTTTAGAGACGGTGCGTGTGTTGGGGCGGGGGATGGGGGGAGTGAAAGTGGAAATCAAATGCTCTCAGATCGCATTTTTATGAAGGAAATTGTCGGCGATTCTCTTAACAGCCACCCCCTCTCCTGAGATGAGCTGCCCCGTTTCTTTGTTTACGGAAATGCGGGCGCCCGCCCTCCTGGGGACACCTGCTTCCCAAACCCCTAGGTCTCCGGCCCTGTTCCGCACTCTTCTGGCGACCTGGGCGCACGGCCCGCGACTGCCCTTCCCGACAAAGGGTCTGCGACCTGCGCCCGGGAGCCCGCCCTACCCTCGGCCCCAGCCTCTAAAAGGTGCCAGGACTCTGCCCTCGATGCTGCCGCCTCCTGAGAGCCCGGAGTTTGGGGGCCCTCTTAGGTCTCCCTGGGCCCGCGGCCCACGGACTCGTCCTCCGGGAGGGAGGCTGGAGGCTGGAGCAGTCCAAGGAGACGGGCGGACGGGCCCCAGGGGGGCGCTGGGCTCCTGGGTCGTGGGCCAGGCCGGCAAGCCCTAGCGCGTCCTGCAGCTTGAGGATGAGGCCGGCCCGGTTCTTTGGGAGCGTTTCAACTTCGCGGCTTGGCGGGCGTTGGACCTGCCCGGTCTTGGCCGCGGACGCGGGCAGATTTGGAAGCCAACCGTTTGCCTCGGGCGGGCCGGCAGTGAAGTGAGCGCAGGCGGCTCCGAGGCGTGGCCTTGTGGCCAGTGGCTTACCTCCCGCGGCCCCCGAGCCGGGCGGGCGTCCCGCAGCGCTGCTTCCCCGACGCCGAGCTAGGGCTGGGCGCCTGCCGCCTGCTGCGGGAATGCCGCAGGGTGACCCGACATTCTGGAAACTGGTCCCAAGGCCCAGCCTGGGTGACTGGAAGTGAGGTTGTCCAGGTTTCTGGCCTTGGTTCCCGCCGCTAGTTGTTCCCAAGAGCAAGAAGCTCCCACCTTTCCTGTCCCACTTTCTCCTCCCTAGGAGACATCCACACATCCTCCTTGTTAGAGAAGCACTAGAACAGGCTGCAAAGGATAAGAAGGGGCTGCCCACTCTACAGGAATCTCCCACAAGGCTGCACACATTCCAGAAGCCACATTTCTGCCTTAAAGCCCGGAAGCTGAAATCAGGCCCCCTTTCTTCCCCTCCACAGGAGGAAAATATCCCCTCAGAGTTAAGCAACATGTATTGCTTAACTAGTTGCCCTATATCTAGTGCCTGCGTTATCCCAGTTAAGATTCACAACAGCCAGGTAACATCAGTTCTACTACCCCCATTTTCTAGATGAGGAAAGCGAGGCACTGCGGGGCCAAGTCACTTGCTCAGGGGCAGGCAGCAGGGGTTCTGCCTGAGAAGCCCTAAGCTCAAGTCCCTAAAGCTCCGCAGCAGGGGCTTTGGATCCTTGTGAATTTCAGCTCCTCCAAGGCTTAAGGAAAGAATTCAAGAAAGGTCCAGTGGAGCCTCCTGGAAGTGCAGAGCAGTGCTCCAGCAGGAGGATCCTCAGAGCCCTCGGCAACAAGGATGAGACTGGAACGATAGAGACAGGAGGGAGTTCTAGGGGCCGATTTAAGTCAACTGGAAGCTGGATGTTGGTGGGCGTTTTTGCTTTTTTTTTTTTTTTTAATGGTAGAGCACAGTGGCTAAAAAAGGTGGGCTCCTGGGTTCCAATGCACTTGCTGGCTGTGTGCCCTTGTGCAAGTTACTTAACCTCTCTGTGTTTCAGCTTCCATAACTATAAGAAAAGGAATATTAGCACGTTTTCCCAACAGAGTCCATGGGGGGGTTCAGTGAGATATGGAAGCACCCCCACACTGTCAGGCACAGGCAAATGCTCAATAAATGTTCATTATTAGTTACTGTTGTTGCTGTTATTGGTGTTCTGAGACCAGAACAAACTCATAGGACCTAGTGATTCTGACTTGACTTTCCCCAGGAACCCCAGTATCAGCCTAGGCTGTCCCTACTTCTCCATGAGGGGCAAGCCCAGAGAGGGTGCTCAGCACACACCCATCTTCCCTGGGAAACGGACCGTATGCTGCTTAGACGCAGTTTTGATTCATTCCTTGGGCATCTGGACCGGTTGGGCCACGTGGGCTCGCTGGGAAAACGCGCCAGCGTCCCCTCGGAGCGCCGAGGCCGGGCGAGCTGAGGGTGCGGTGCCGCTGGAGCACGCGCACAGCGCCCGAACCAGCACGCATGCGCGCCGCGGGCCGGCCCCATTTCCCCCCCCCCGCACCCCCCCAGCACACGCACACCCAATCCCCGGACTGCTCGCTGGTGCTGCTCGTGAGATCCATTCCTAGGAGCCCCAGGCGCCCTTGGGGAGCAGAGAGAGGCGGTCCAGAGTTGGGCCGGACAACCGCAACCTGGAAGGAGTCCGGGAGTCCTTGGGTCTGGGCTCTCAGTTCTCATGGGCTGGGGAGAAGGGGCTCAGGCGGGACGGACTAGACACAGCCAGGGGCGGGGACTGCGAGAGGCGAGGGGAGGCCGGCAGGGTGTGGCGGCAGAGCACCCTGGGACGAGTGAGCGGCCTAGAGGTCAAGGCCTTGGAGTCCCGTCGGAGAGCAGGACGTTATCAGAAACCTCCAGCCCTAACCCCTGCCTGGAGATGCCCGGGGCGCGCCGACTCTGTTCCCGCATCACCCCGGGCCCTAGCTCAACGCGTGAGCAGCCTGTGGTTCCAGATGCCCCGAGTGGAGAGTTTGACCCCAGATTCTGCCTGCACTGACAGACTTGGCCTGGAGGTTACGAGCCACGGTTGATGCGCGCCCCTCCTCCCGTGACCCAGCTCATGAGAAAGGCGGGGAGCACCAACCCTCCCACGGGAAAACACGGGGAGAGGCTGGGCGAGTCAAGGAATGGTGGCACCAGAGCCTGGGCGCAGAGAGGCAGTTGGACCTCCTGGGCTCCCTTGAGCCGGAGCTCCGCCAGGGTGGGCACTTCTGCCTCCAGCGATGCTGGGTACAACAGTCCTCCCGCCTCCTCCTGGACCACACGCGGCTCTCCAGAGTCCCAGGGAAGCTCCAGGGACTCCTCGGACTATGCCTGGCGCTTCCCGTTTTCTCATTTCCTACCCCGCCCCCATGCAGAAGGAATTGAAGTGACTTTTTTGCTGGGACGTCGGGACCTCAAGTCAGTTCCAAAGTGGGGGTCTCTCAACCGGTGCCGTTCCCTTGCGGGATTGTTAACGCCAAGAGCCACAGTCCAGCTTCCCCTTTTAGAGATCAGAAAATCCTAAGTGCAGGGCCTGCCGGGTCATTCGAGGAGGCACAAGCTGCAGAGGCCAGTCTGGGGCCTCTCGCAGAACCTCGGGGAACAGAGGCGTCTGCCGGGCCGCCTACGCTCCGCGAGAGTGGGCTACGCGGGCGGCAAACCCGAGGGCAGACGTTTGGGAGCTGACCGAGAAAACGCGACGGTGCCGGCGAGGTTCTGGGCGAAGCCTCGGCGTCCTCCACTGTGGTCGACGCCTTTCCTTGCAGCCCCGGCACAGGGCTTCCTCGGTGCACCCCTAGCCGTTGTCCCGGGAGGAGGCGCCGTCTGGGACCCGAAGGGGCTCGGCTGGCGTCGAGGCTCCGCGGCCAGAGCGCGGCGGCTCCGCGCACGCCCAGAAGCCGTGTTGCCGGTTCCGGGGCTGCCGGAAAGCGTGGGGCCAAGCTGCTGCTCTGTGCCCGCGCAAGCGCCTCGCTACCCGGGCGGGACCTTGCTCTCTCCGGCCGCTCTGGGCCGAGGGGTGGCTCAGCATCCCGGGGGCGGACGCAGACGGCCACTCGGCCGGGACACTCTCGGCCCGGGAGCCGTGATGCCTTTTCTCTCTGCAGCTGAAGCCTCCGATCGGTTTCCCCGCCCTTCTGTAGGAAATCAAATTCAGGGAACATGGTACCGTATTTACCCGCACAACTTCCTCCCTTGACATTTTGCACTCTCGAAGTTGGGGCAGAAGTAATTATGCAAACATCTGGGGCTGTCCCGCGCCGCTACCGGCACCGTCTTATTCATCCTGAGAGCCGCACTCCCTCATTTGCATAATAATGGCTTATCTAGAATAACACAGCAATCAGAGGCAAAATTAATTTTCTTCAGCTAGTCCTTGAGATCCTAAAAACAGAGGAGGCTTATGGCAAGAAAAGCTGGTTTAGCAGAGGGTGTAGGGTTCGTGACCAGGACCAAGGAGAGAGAAAGTTTAAAGCAGTGGAAATGTGATGTTCACGCTGAGTTTCTGTATTTTTCTAGTTTCAACCTCAGAGCTTACTTTTTGGCCAAACGGATGAAGGGGTAAGCCACCGTGGAAGTCCCAGCAGACACCCCCACCATCGCCCCATCCATCCTGGGAGGTTCGGTGGCCCTCGAGGCAGAGACATGGACTGTGGCTGGGGTACTGGGGGCAGATGTTCAATGTGGTGGGGTGTGGAGAGGGTAGATTGGCAGCCTGCTGAGGCTTAAGGGGGTGTCCTGCAAACCAGCTCCGGGGTCTGGGTCCGGACCCTCCAGGGACTCAGTTCCCCACCCTTTGAACAGATCAAGACAGAGCACTTCCTTGCTCTGGGATGGTCGCCTCAGCCACCGAGAGAGCAGAAGTCGTTGAATTCAAAGCAGAATAAAGGGGTGTGTGGGTGGCGGTGGGGTGCCTTATGTGGAGGAAACATCTTTAATACATTAAAAAATCTTCTTGATCTTTTTTAATACGCAGAGGAGTGGGAGGAAAAAATCCACAAATAAATATGATAAATGGATTTGGACCAGAATTGTAATTGCAGGGCCACTTTCAGGGCAATTCCGGGCTCCAGATAATTTTTGCAGTAAAACGTGTTTCCTCCGAGGGCACCATTCTCACTTTTGCAGTCACAGAGCAGAGAGTGAGAGGAGCTCAAAAGGGCTCTGCAGCACCTCCCGTCACCCCTCTACGGACAAGAACGTCCTCTCTCTTGGAAAAGATGCAGGTTTTACGTTTAATGAGAAGGTGCCCACAGTTCAGGCTTGCAACTAAGAAGTTTGGTATCAGTCTTAAGTTCTTTTTTAAATGAGCTTTTAAACAGTTCAGGGTTGCAGGAGGAAGCCTAGGAAGGAATTGCTGTGGGTAGAGCAACCTGTGGGTGAGATGGGTAGGGGGAGGAAAAATGGGTGGAAGATCTCAGTGACGCCTTCAGATGCTGTATTGGTGGGAAGGGAGGAGGGTGCCAAGGGACTGTAGGGCCTGGAAAAGGGAGTGTCTCTGAAGAGCCAGGCTGCTGGGTTGGGAGGGATAGGCCTCATTTTATCTCCTTCCTCTTCCCTTTGCGGTCATTCCCACTGCCGTTTTGAGGCAGTCTCTAACTTTTTTACACCACCCCGACTGTGCAGCCTGAGTTTAGAGTTATCATCTCCTTTCCAATGTGTGTGTGTTCGTGTGTGTGTGCGTGTGTGTGTGTTCGTGTGTGTGCGCGCGCGCGTGTGTGCATGTGTGTTCGTGTGTGTGCGTGTGTGTGTGTTCGTGTGTGTGTTCGTGTGTGTGTGTGCGTGTGTGTGTGTGTGTGAGAGAGAGAGAGCGAGAGAGCGAATTTCCCCTAGGGGAAGGGGGCGCTCTGGGGGAGGGGCGCCCCAGGATACCCGAAGACTCCAGCTGTCCCCGGGTATTTTCCCAGCCAAAAAACTCAGGGGGAGTTGGGATTCCAGGCCTTCCAGTCAGTCCCAGGTTTCTTCCTCAGTTTCTCCCTTTTGGAGAGTGGGGAGGACCTGGGATTAATAGAAGAGAGAGTGGCCAGCAGGGAGGCCGGCAGGAGTCACCAATTCTCCTGTTCCCTGAAACCTTTCCTTTGGTCCGCAAGACAGCATCTCTGGCGGCCCTCATTCTCCAACCTGCTCCGGGCATTATACGAGCTCTGGGATGGGGGTGGGCAGTCCCTTGGGGAACTGTCCTCTCTACCCCACCCCCACTCTGTCCCAAGCTGAGGGAGGGGTTGGACCTCTCCTCTTGAGGGGGGCGCCATTCAGCCTGGAAGGGCCTGAGCAATGGGAAGGGTGCCCACTGGATAGGGGTGCAGGACACTGGGCTTCAGCCTTGGAGTGGTCTTACAGCTCCCCAGTGAGGGACAGCGCGGTGGGTACAGTTCCCTCTCAGGAGTCGGGAAGGTCTAAGAGCATATCCCCAAGTCTGAGCCTCACTTTGCACAAGTCGGGTGTGCAGTGGTGTCCAGCCAAAATGAAGAAGGTGGGCACAGGTGGGCATGCGGGAGTCGAGGGTCTTCAGAGCAGGTGGGGCCATCGCTGGCACAGATCACAGAGATGTCGTTCCCAGAGTGAGGGCATCGAGTGTAGGGAAAGAAAAGGGGAGAAAGACAGGAGTGGATGTTGGGGGAGATGATTTGCCACGGCAAGACAGGGCAAGACTGAGTCGCTTTCTCCCACAGCTCCTGTTGGGTCCTTCGGCACCTGCAGTCTAACCCGGGTGCCTCACCAGCTGCCTCTCTCAACACTGACTGCCAGCCCCTTCAATTCGTGGGACTAGGGGCCAGTGGAATCTGGGGAAGTGCCTCACGTGCTTGCACCGCAAGATCAGGTCTCTCTCCTGGAAATCAGTGGTCCCACCTGCAGAATGGGCTGGTTCTTTCCCATTTTGTTGCTATGACAGGCATCTGTAATGGACCCACAGGATCCCAGGAAAGCAGGACTCCATACTACACACACACACACACACACACACACGCACACACACACACTTGCTGTTTTTCCAAGATGAGAAATGAGTCCTAGGCTCGGTTTCTTCCCCAGCTTCTGTGGGTTCATGCATCCTCTTCCCTGGAAGGAAAGTTTCTGGGGCTGTCTACATGGCAGTTCTGAGGATGCCCTGGGAAGTGGGTGTGTGAAGGGTTGCAGGGCCCTGGATTGTCACAGGGGGCAGGGCAGGGCAGAGGGTGGAGCTAGGCAGGACTGGAAGAAAGTGTGCAAGGGTAGGAAGGGGGTTGGATCTGATACCCACCAACCACTCACCTTGGCATCTGATAGGGAGTGCTAGGAATACCTGTTTCTACAGCGGCTCAAATGGACATGATGTGTTATGGTGTTTGTATCCCATTGGTATCTAGCCTGGCACAAGAGGATGTACCAGAGTGCTGGGAGTGGATATATGTAGCCACCATCCACTGAGTGAGGGCTGCTCTGAGCCAGGCTTTGTGCTGGAGGCTTACAGGACTCTGCTTCTATTCCTCATCACAACCCTTAGAGGGAGGCTTCATTTAAAGATGAAGACACAGGCTCAGAGGGTTAAGTAACTTGTTAATGCCCAAGTTAAGTCACAGGACAGAGCTCAACCTATATCTGTCACTCAGGAGTTGAGGATAAGGGGAAGTTTCAGGGTAGCTCTTGCTGGTGTGGAACCAGGCACCTAGGGGAGGCGGGCATGGCTGCACTGCTCTAGGGTTTGGAGCTTGGCATGAGAGAGCAGCCTGTGGCAGTGTCACTGGCTATGGCCAATCCCAGCCTTTGGCGGGACCAGGAGCTTAGCAGCCTGAGACCAGAGACCCACTGGCTTTTCCAGCCTCTGTCCAGATGCTCAGGGAGTAGGGCTGGCTGAGATCAATGTTAGTCAGTTTCAAGTCCCCATGCTAGGGCTCCCGGGTTCCAGGATTGACAAGCCACACTGACACAGAAGCCCATGCCTGGGCTGCTGCTGAGATGCACCTGCATAACGCAAAAAACAGTGGATTGGGAATGAAACCCAGGCTTGCTCTGCCCCTGGCTAACTGGGTTACCTTGGACAAGTCTCTCTTTCTCCTAACCTGTTCTCCCTGCAAAACCAGCGTTCGGAGCGGGTGGCCTTGGAGCTGCCAGTCTGGTCTCCATGTTCGACACCTCGAGATCATTCGTGTAGGCATATGAGGGTTTTCCTGAACCTTTTGGAAATACTTGTTGACTGTTGAGTGCTGACCACTGAGGCACATGCCTAGGGCAGTACACAGAACCCTGGAGTTTGTGCCTGCCCAGGAAGCTAGGGACTCCTAGTAGGAGTGGCAGATTCCTGTTCCAGATACACCAGGTACTGGCCACCATTTTCCCAATGATGCCAGGCCCAGAGCTACCAAATACCTACCTAGGAGACCCAGGATGGCAAGAGGAGGACTCCTGGGGAAGGCCTGTGTGACTAGACTACCATTCCGGGCTCAACTCTGGCGAGGAACAATCTAAGGCGTGCTCCTCCCTCCAGCCCCACACTACTGCCAGCAAGGCTGCAGCTCAGACTAATTCCAGGTACATTCTATAGGTGGCATCATGCTACTGGAAATGGCCTCCTTGGAGGAAGAGGCTCTCTTGTCAGCATCTCCAGGCACTGGGGAGCTGAGGCAAGATTGACACAATCACAGTCTAAACTGCGCGGAGAAGGACACCTGAGGGGCGATGGGTATGTGCTGGGGGACAGTCCTCTCCATATTAGGGGCCACTGCTCCAGGTGCATAAGCTTCTTCCGTGCCATCCACTGGTGGGGCCTTGGGACCTGTGGGTGTCGGGGGTCTCTCCTGCCTTCTGCCACCCGTGGGAGGTAAAGGCCTCACTCTGCACCTGGTGGGGGTGCTGGGTGGGCTACCACCAGGTCTACAACAGCATACACCTGCACCAAGTCGCCGTGCCACCAGGTTGCGTGAGAGAACTGGGTCGGTGCACCACGTGTTGTAGCCAGAGAGGCCCCTCCACACTCCCTGGACATCCTGGGGCCACTCTCACAGTCCAGACCCTTGCAGGGGCAGCTCAGACTCCTCTCCCGTGGGCAAGAAGACCAGCCAGAAGTGGGGAGAGGGAAAGCAAGTGGGGCGTCCTGTTCGAGATGGACATTGAGGTCATCAGCACAGGCAGGCGTCAATCTGACCAAGGCGACCAGGATCTCAGGAGGCTTCACCCAGTACCCACCGCCCCTCTGGCAGAGAATCCCTGAGATGACTCCTTCCTCGCCCAGATCCGGCCCTGATGGCTTCAATCTTCCGAGCTGGGGGATCTGTTCCCTATCCCCCCAGCCTCTTGTAGCCTGCCGTCAGGAGCAGCGCTGGCACAGCGACAGAGAAGAAAGGTGTGACAGCGACACCTCTCACCTCTCCCTTCCACCACCTGGCTGGCTCCAGGCCGCCCGCGTCTCCAGGGCACAGAGCCAGTGGGTCCTCGTGGCCACTGTTCCCGGCCTCCTGGAGCTGCGGCGCCACGCAGCACTCTACCGGCGCGTCCCCCCGCCCCCCGCCCCCCAGCCAGACCCTAGGGCTTTTCCTCGTGTCTCCCCCAGGCGTTCTGCTTGGTTTGCCGGGATCCCAGGCCTCTGCTCAAACTCAATACAGACTGGCTCACATTTTTTTAAACAAAAGCAATTAGATTTCAATCCCGGTTCATCTGCATTTGCACCTCCAAACGGGGGGGCAGGGGGAGAGGGAAAGGAGGGGGGGCGCGGCGGCGGCGAATTCCGAGCGCTGCAGCTGGCGGGGCTGCCATTGCGCCGGCCACATCTGGCCCGGGCTGAGCGGCCGCAGCGGCCCCCTCCCCGCCGGCTCCCGGGGCCCGCGCGCCGCAGCCCGCTCGGCGGCGCGCTCATCGATCGCCGGGGCCGCGGCCGGGCGAGCGGAGAACAAGGTATAGCCTGTATTTAGGTTCCTGCCCTTATATGGCGATGTGCGCGAGCGCCCGCCGAGCGGCCGCACCATATAAGGGCACACGGCGGGCGCCGGGCTGAGCTGGTGCGCGCTCATTGGCCCGCGCGTCTCTCGGCAACCGGCTCTCACGAGTGGAAACCAGCCAGCCGCCCCCGCCCGCTCCCCGCCCGCTCCCCGCCCCCTCCCTTTCTTTCTCCCCGGGTATCTCCGCCTCTCGCCTCCGCACCCCCCTCGTTGCTTAACCCCCCTTTTTGCCTGCACCCTCTCCCCAATTTTTCTTCCCGCGGTCTTCCTCCTCCCTCTGCCTCGTTGTCATTCTTCTCCCGTGGCCGCTCGGCCTGTCCTCTCCCGCTCCGCGCACGCTCCCACTCCCACCCCACGCACCCCCTCCCCAAACCCGGCGAGCAACGGCGGAGGAGCGGAAAGGCCCGGATGCGGGAGGGGAGCTTGTGTGCGTGTGTGTCTGTGCGTGTGTGTGTGTGTGTGAGAGTGTGTCGGTGCCGCAGTAGCCGCTGCAGCATCAGGTTCACTGCGTGCACGCACGGGGCTCTGGGAACAGTCCGAGTCCGCCCCCCCCACCCCCCTCCGCCACCTCCCCCCTAGATAATCAGAGCAATTAGCTGCAAAAGAAATGTGCTTCCGAGGCTAGGGATGTGCTAAACCATAAACAGCCCTAGGTACCTCCAAATTAGCATCTCCCAGGGTGTCCCTTCGGGCTGGATTTCTGAATGCAATCATAATAATGGTAAATCGATGTCTCATTTAAAGGTTACTTTAAAAACCTGCCAATTGTTGAGGGAAAAAAAAAAACCCTGCGTGCGGGGAGAAAAATGCACTAGAAGAACCACTCTGGGGTTTCCAGGCAGAATGCAGTGGAGCGGTGGCTGCGGGGTTGTTGGTCAGGTGCCCAGCGCCGGGCCCACCCGCGGGATGGGAGCGGGCGAAGAGAGAAGGCGTCGCTATTCCTCTGGGGATAAGGCTCTCGATCGCCTCAAACTCAGGCAGAAAGGGCACTGCGGATTCGGGGACGCCCCTCGCCCCCTCCCCAACCCTCCGAGGCGCGCGCACGCGCACGCATGCACAGGTGTCCGGCTGACCCCTCTGGGGCTGTCACGGTTCCGGCGCGCGTATTCTGGCGACGCCGTGGCGGCCAGAGCCATCCTCTCGGGGACCCACTCCTGTCTTGAGTTCACCCAAAGGGAACCGCTAAGACAATGGACACCCTAGTGCCCTTAGGGACTGTGCCTGTGACCGAGCTCGCCTCTAGGGCTGCCGCCTCCGGGAGGCGCCCCGGCGATGCCCCCTGCTGGGCAGCCTGCGCCTGGAACATCGCGCAGGTGGGGGTCGCGTGGGAGGGCCAGCTAGAGTGGGGGATGGGGACCAGGGCGCGATGACCAGCGCGACCTCCGCCCGTCTTGGGCATCCTCCCTTACCCTCGCCCTCCTTCCCTTCAAAATCTCAAATTCCCTAACCTGGTCCCTCTCAGAAGAAGGTGGTGGAAGCGGGCACTGCCAGGGAACGAGGGTGCGAGATTGGGGAGGGCGCTGCCTGCTGGATCGAGTTAGCTTCGGCCGCCTCCTCCTTGCTGTTTCTGCGGAAGGAAGCGCTGCGGCGGCGGCGGCAGCCCTTGGTGCCAGCACGTATCCCTCCCTGACCTTAGCTGAGATTCGCTGCCGCGGTGTTTTGCCCAGAAGAAAGCTGTTTCCCTTCAGAGTAGGGACTGGGGAGTGCCCTTGGGGCGGAGAGTTTGCCTGGGTTTTCGCCCAGCTCCGGACCTCTGCCACTGAGACCTCTTCAGGTCCTGGAAAATCCATGGATACCCGGGTGCTGCCTCTTGGTGCCCCCGAAGTACACCATCCCTGACCCGCTCTCCCCACGCCCATTTAGCCAGGTCATTTATAATAAATTCCCATCTTCAAGTTTCTGCGTGCTTAGGTACATGGATTCCTCCGCCCAGGTGGGGGAGGGGGAATGCGGACCCCCAGATGTCCCCCGACTTCTCTCCGCACAGGGACGTGTCTCAAATGCGCCTTTTCTTCTCTGCTCTTAAACCCCAGGAGCAGAAGCGCTCCCGAATCTGGAAACCCCTTTTCCTGACCTGTTGGCTCCTGGTCCCTGGCCCCTGCCCTCTTATACACTGAATTTGAATTTTCCAGGCACTGGTGGTGAAATCAGAAGAGTCGAGAACGCAGCTGGCGGAGAGGGATGAGAGAGAAACTTGCAGAAAGGGAAAAATAAAGCACGAAGTCTACAGGCACACCTCTCCCCGGCCGGCCCGGCCCACTGGGGCCTGGGTTCCTTTGGGTTGGGAAAGTGGGGGTACGAACCCACGCGGCTGTGCCAAGGGGTCCCAACTCCGGAGTCCAACCCCACCCACCAGTCCTCTGTGCGCACTTTTCGTTTATTTCTCAGCAATCTCAGTCCTGGAGCTCCTGGGGCGATTTCGTCCCCTGCCCTGGTGCACCCCCGGGCCCTGTCCTGAGCCCATGCCCCAGGCCGGGTGTCCAGTTCACCCTGAGCTCCCCTTGGCGCCCGGAGAAGGGTGCTCGGGCCCGGGTGCCGGGGAGCGGCGGGGTGGCCGCCGGCGCCTCTTCGGCGCGGGTGGCTCTCGGCGGGGCCGAGGAGGGGGTCGGAGAGCGGCTCCCCGCTGAGAGGAGGGTGGGCGCTCGGCACCTGCTGAGCTACCGTGGTGGCTGCGGTTTATGGCGCCCGAGGATCCACCCGGATCTTCTCCGCGGAGTTCCGGGCTTGGCTCGTCTGTAGTCAGCACGCACACAGCTTTGTTATTTGTTATTTTTTTTTATTTTTCTGCAGGGAGCATCGGGGCTAGCCGGCCCAGCTCCAACGCCAGAGGGTGCGGGGGAGACTGATTTCTAAATGGGTGGGGGCGACACACGGTCACCGAGGTCAACACCCCATTAACATTTCCCCACCCGAGCGCCGCGACCTCGCGAGGGCACCGGGCACCGGGGTGGGGGTGGGGACAGACCGAGCGCGCCCTTCCTGCGCAGTCCCCGGCCGCCCCCACCCAGTGCCCCCTCTGCCCGCAGGTAACCGCCCCTCCCCCGCTCGCCTCGCGGCCGCCCCCGCCCGCTCCCCCGGGAGGGTCCCTGCGCCCGGCCGAGCGTCCCCGGGCGGGCACCGAGAGCGGGGCTGGGGGCTGCGGCGCCCGCGCCCGCCCCCGCCGGTGCAGCGTGGCGACTGGCGCCGCTTTGGCAGCCATTTTCTGCAGCTGCCGCGGCCGGGGCTCTGCGGAGTGAGGCGGAGGCTGCAGCCGCCAGACAGAGGCGGCGGGGGCGGCGGGCGCGGGGTCACCGGCGGGGGGGCGCCCGGCGGCCGGAGGGGGGCGGGGCGGGCGCTGTCGCCGGTGCCCCCGCCCCTCCCCCTGCTGCATTGCAGGCAGAGCGGGGCCGCTCCGCGTGGCGAGCGCCTGCGATCCCACCCTTTCCCCGCCATCTTGTACCCCGGCTGGCGCCTTCCCAAAGCGGAGCTGCCGCAGACAAAGCCCGCCCCGGGCCTGCGGGGGCCCCTGCAGCCCACCCGGGCTGCGCGGCCTGGGGGCCCCCGAGGCCCGCACCCTCGCCCCGCCCCTCCCGGGGGCCGGCGCGCCCCTCCTCTCACCAAGGGGGGCTCTGCGTGCGGCGACCACTCACCCAGCCCCAGAGGGCCGGCCGGGACCCCCCCTTCCACTCCAGATCGCCAGACTGGACCCGCGCCCAAGCCCCAGCACCAGCCCACCCTGGTTGCTGGAAGGAGTCGGGGTCCCTACAGGCGCGGCACAGATGAGGGCTGGGGACTTTTTCTAGCCCTGGGTTCCTTCTCTCTTCTGATGGGGTTGGGGGGGTCACTAGCCCTGGAGCCCCCATCTCCCCCTCCTAGGGCCAGCCCCACGCGCCCATATCCCCAAGGAAGAACCGCAAGAAAGACGGCAGCGTGGGCGGCTCTCGAGACCCCCCCACCCCGGCCAGCAGCTGCTGAAACCGGGAAAATTGGGCACTCCATTCTCTGAAATGGGAGCACTATCGCCTCAATCCCCCAGCCCTCTCCCTCGACGCTCCTACACAGGAACTCGGGACCTAGGCCCTGGGTTGCTGTGTGGGGAGTGAGGCACCTCTTCCTCAGCCCAGAAACACCGAGAACCGGGTGCCTAGCAGCCTATGTTATCAAGCATGCCATTCCTTGATAGGAAATTTGCTCCCCAAAGATTCCATTTTTCTGTCTCCAAGTCCTCAGGCCTGGCGTTGGGATGGGAGCACCCAAGGTCCTGTCCTCAACAACCGATTGTATTTCCTGGGGACAGCTCAACCCCCAGGGGAGCACGTGGCCACCAGGTCTGCCGCCTTCTTCCTCCTGAGACCGACCCTAGGAGTCCTCGTGCCCCAGTCTACCTAGACTCCCAGGAGCGTCTGGCCAGAAGGGACAGTGGTAGATGAGGAAACTGAGGTTGGGAGGGGGACGTGATGGGGTAAGGCCATTCCTAAGGCTTGTGGCAGAGCTGCCTCTTCACCCCACCCCCATTTCTTTCAGATGCGGAGATTAAAGCCCAGGCTCACTGGTGGGTCGGGAGCTCGCTCCTCCAAGTACACTTGGCCAACCTCGGGGAGCCCGGCGGCGGCAGGAGGGGCGCGGGCACCTGGGGGATGGGGGTGGGGAGCGGCCAGTCTGCTGGTCCACACCTGAAAACGGGGTTTCCCCGACCGGATGCCTGCCGTCCCCCCCGCCTCCACTCTGCGGGGTCGCCTGCTAGGGTCGGGAAAGGAAGCATCCCGGGGCGGCCACTCCACCGCCGCCCTCGGGGTTCCGTCCTCCCCCACCAACGTCTGCCAGTCCGCGTGGATTCCGAGCCCGGCTCCGGAAACCAGTCTGACCACTTCGCCCATTTCCCAAGCCTCCCCGGGCGGCGGCCGGCCAGCTTCCAGGGTGGTGAGCCAGGCTCGGCCGCCGCCTCGGCCGCCCTGCGATGAATGGATCTGCCCAGAAGGCCGGCGTCAAAGCGACGCTCTCGCCCGCGCGCCCGGGGCCTCCAGGCCGCTCCCCGCCCAGTGTCCCCACATTGCGAAACGGACGGTTGGATGCTCCGCTCCAGGGCCGGGGTCGCCTGTCCCCTGCCGACCTGGCGCAGAGCCGCCTTCTGCACCCGGCCCCGTGCCGCCCTGGGGTTGCTTACAGCCGGGCTGGGCCATCGAGCTGAGCCCGGAATCGAATGGCGGGCCGCGGAAAAGGCGGCCAGGCCCGCAGGGGCGGCTGCGCGAGGTCCCAGAACAGCGCCCGGGGAGCCCCAGGCCGGCCTCGAGGGGACCGCGGGCGGGACAGGAGGGGAACAGCTGGCATCGGCGCCCGGCTTCAGCTGCACGACTGCGGTGGGAGGGTAGGCATGTGCCCCCGCAGCCACCCGCGCACGGGTTTCCAAGGCGCCAAGAGCAATTCACCTGGTCGCTGCAAGAAAGCGACTGCGCCCCCACGTCCGGCCGGCCGCCTTGTCCATGAGAACCACCTGGAGGGCAGGGTCCAGTGCCCGGGTGCCACCCGCGACGTGGTGACGGCTCTGGGATGGCACAGGCTCGTGCGTGGCCGCCGGGCTGCCGTCTCGGCCCCTGTGCGGGTCTGCGCTTTGGCGGCCACCGAGTCGAGGGGAGAAAATGGCCGGTGGCGCGGGGCCCGGCCGAGGGTCGCGGGAGGGCTGGCAGGCGCGGCCGCTGGAGGGGCGCCGCTCGCAGGGCTCGGTCAGGCGGCCCCTGAGACTCCTGGTGCCCGGCTGGGACACGTGGGGCCGGCTTTGCGGAGTCAGCAGGGCCAAGGTGCGCGGGGTGCGCTCCCCCTAGAGCCCCGCCCCCTTCTCACCCCATCTCGCTTTTTTGGGAGAGAAGGGTGGAGCCGTCAGCACCCACTGGCAGTGTCGGTGCTGTGCTGGGGGTCCTCCCAGACCAGCCCACTCCTCCTGGTTTGAGCTTCCGATCCATCCCTACTCCCTTACGGTTCTCCTTCCCCGTAGTTAACCTGCGGATGGGAGGAGGTACTGTCTCCGCACAAGGTACTGCGGAGGTACCTTGTGGAGGAGGTACCTTGTGGAGGAGGTACCTTGTGGAGGAGGTACCTTGTGGAGGAGGTACCTTGTGGAGGAGGTACCTTGTGGAGGAGGTACCTTGTGGAGGAGGTACTGCGGTGGGGAGGAAGGGGGGAGGCGCACCTGCCTCCGCACAAGGGGCCTAATGGCTTGCTTATTCCTTCTAGGCCAGGTTGAAAGGTTTCTAAAAGCAGGTGGGGGTGCCACGGTAGGTGGGAAAAACAAGAAGACACTGCTTTTTTACCCCATGCGAGGCAGAGCTGATCTCCTTTCTGCAGGTGTTGAGGGGAGTTGAGTAGGAGCCCAGAGCTGGTACAGGCCCCGTTTAACATGCCCCCGCAGAGTGAGGGCTGGGGGTCACCCCATAGGCAGGGGAGTCCTCCTGGGAGGGAATTCCTGCTTAGGTGGGAGGTTGACCTGAATGACATCTAGGTCCTCTACCTCCGAGATTCCGAATTTTCAGGGAAGGAACCAAATGGATGTATGGCCCACGCCTGGGTTTGAATCCCAGTTCTGGCCTTCATTCCTCCAGGCCTCCATTTCCTTGTCTGTACTGTGGGGCCATGGTGAGAACTCTGAAATAACACCAACTGCCTGGTGCTTGGTAGGTGCCACATTACAAAAGCGGTGGGAAGGAGGGCCTTTGGTTTCCATGTCAGAGGTCATGTCCCACAGTCCCCGTTGCCATGTCCCACAGTCCCCGTTGCCATCCTGATCATGGAAAACTTCATTTCATGCTCCAAATGTTCCTCAATTCCTGGCACTGTTCTAGGTCCTGCACCCAGGCTGGTATGACAAAGGTGCCCAGAAGGTCCCATGCATCACCAGCATGGAGGTAGCAGCAGAAGGGTAACCAGTGCCTCTGAGAGTGGGCAACTGTGCCCCATCCACCTCGTCTTCTTCTTGGAGATCTCAAGATAAGAGAAGAGACATCAACCTGGGATTGGGTTTCTGGGCAGAGAGTAAAAGTGAGCTCCTTCTGCCTGTGCACGCAGCTTCCCCCAATACTGGGATAGCCCAGATCCCTTACTAGGAGCAGCTCACAAAGCTTCCCCCAGTTACTGAGATAGCCCAGACACTTTCCTAGGGGCAGCAATGGAAGAAAGAAGGGGACAAAATACCAATGACCAGAAAGAAGAAAGAACTTAGCCTCAGTCACCAGCCACTGGGAGCTGATATTAACTGAAGGGATGGAAAACCCTCTGGGACAGTTTTAGCGGGAGCCCTCCAGAGCCTGGAGAGACTGCAGGTGGTGCAGGAAGGTGGGGAAGAATTAGAGCAGTGCCCCTGGCCACTGCTGGCCTCACGGTTCTGCACAATGAGACATTGCTCATCTTCAGAGAACCGTGCCATTCTGGCCATCTGGCATCCTAGACAATTTTCCCCTCTCTCTCAGTATCCAGCCATCCAGCCATCTAGCCTCCTAACTACTTCTCTGTGCTGATCCAGCCCAGTGCTCAGGTTTAGGACGTTTGTGTGAATAAGACAGACATAGCTTCTGCCCTCGTGGAGCTTACAGCGTGGGGCAAAAGGAGACTGATCAAAACGCCACACACGTGTAATTTACAACCTTGGGAAGTGCCAAGAAGGGGAAGTGTTGGGTGCCACTGAGAACATTCACAGAGGTTAACCTGGGGCTGAGGTGGAGAAAAGGTCAGATGGAAGCTGTCTAACCACCCTGGGCTTCTGGCTTAGGATGTGTAGGGCTAGCAGCTCAGCCCATGAGGTTGTGTCTTGAACTTGGGTATTGATGGAATAGCTGTAGAAACAGAACAACCGTGAAGTGAAGATGGTGAATGAAGATCCTCTCATCAGCTTGCGATTGCAGGACAGAGGAGGCTGCAAGGACACTCAGGTGTGAGTTGCCAGTTCTGGAGTGCAGATGTGGTTACCAGCAGCCTCTGTTTTGGAGGCTACTCTGAAGCCATATTCAGCTTGGGAGGCCTCCTGCGGGGCTGACCCAGTTCTGGAACAAACCAAGGTGTTTGGGTCTGAACCAGGGCCTGAGCAAATCCCATCCCATATCCAGCTGAACTGTCTCACCCAGTCTGCATTGAGTATCGGTCCCAAGTGGAGGCCACAGGGAGAAGTGCTGTTCCCTAGTGGTCTTAGATGCTTCATCAGCTAAAGCGTGGGGCTCAGTCTCATGGTGTCCACCTGCAAAATGAGAGTGGTGTCCCAGAGTCTCTCCAAAGCTCCTTGTGGTGACTCTGTGGCCCTAAGAAACCACTCACTTTATAGGCTTATCTCAGTGCACAGCTGATGCTTCTGATGTGGGGGTGGCTGTGTCTGTGCTGCCGCTCCTATGGGGAAGGCATCCTGGCCAGCACGCTCTTTGCACCTGATGACTCCCTACGGCAGCTGCACAGCACCGCAGTTAGGAGCCCAGGCCACATGGATTTCAGCCCCGGCTCTACCACTCAGTAGCTGTGTGACCCTGGGCCAGGTGCTTGACCTCCCAAGGCACCCATTTCCTCATGGAGGTAATAATAGTATATATAACCTCAGTTTACCACACGGATGAAAAGACAATGCATGTAAGGATTCCTCCGCGGCACCTGGCTCAGTGAGCAATCTGTAATTGTGAGCTGTTGTCATTAAGAGGCCGTGGGAACACTAGTCGGTGGTGTGTATATCCAGGGGTGGGTGTTGCTTCTGGCATCTCTCCTAAATTCAAGCTGATGATGCAAGTCATCAGAGAGAGAGAACAAAATGCCCCACAAGCTATGACAAAAGGAACCTGTATTTCATAAATCAGAGAAGAGTAAAGGACAGAGACCAAAGCCAATAACCAGTGTTTAAACGTGCACAGAGAGAGAAAGAGAGAGAGAGAGAGAGAGAGAGAGAGATGCTTCCTTTGCCTTCCACTACCGTGGGCAGGTGGGAAATACCACTGACCCTGGGGACCCTGGGATGGTCCCTGAGTGGGCTGTGTGCCAGGAGCCTAGCCAGAGAGCCAAGAGTGGTCATGGCCCCCTGGGAGTTCTACTCTTTTCTAGGCAGGAGCAGTGACTGAGACCTTGTACACAAAACTCATTCATTCAATCAGTATTTATCTAGGCCTTCTAGAAACGGTGCTAGGCTGTGCTGGAGAGTGATAGTGAAAAAGACACAGTCCCTACCAGCGAGAGACATTGGGTCCAGCTGATGAGTAAGACAAGCCAACAGAGTAGGGCAACAAGACCAGGATCCCTTTGGGGCCTTACTGAGCACACGGACTCGGTCTGGAATTCTGGACACATTCTTCACCCTATCTGGGAGTGCATTGGGGATTTAAAACCCCCAAGAGCCAGAGATCTTTCCCACCCAAGCTAATTTCTGGGCAGCTGTGCCACTGCAGGGCATGCAGAAGGAAGACAACCTTCCAGAGGAAAGGCGCCTTGTTCCTTGCTTTGTGACCCTCATCTCTGCGAGGTAGAGAAGACAAGGAGGGCTCTTCCATCGGGAGCTTCCAAGGTTCCGAGTGAGAGCTAGCCAGCTCTGCGTTTGGAGCAGAGAGAGGTAAGCGGCCCACGCCTGCTGAGCCTGCGAGGTGCTTCGGGAAGGGCCACTCTGGAAAACATTATTTATAGATCTGACTGTTTGCCCACTCTTATCTTGAAGACAGGAATTTGGGACACTAGGTCACAAGTTGGTCTCTTCCTTTGTCAGCAATCCATTCAACATGGCAATGCCCACACCCACCGCACAAGGCATGGACGTCACAAAGAGATGGCTTGCCTGCAAGAGACCCAGCTGGTGTGGAGTTGGAGGCACATTTCATTTCTCTGCCCAGCTGGGCAGGCGGCTGGAGCAAACCAGGGGATCGCCTCAAATGTTTTAAATGTCAATATGGTCCCTTCTTGCTGGCTTGCCAAGATTTGACCAGCTAAATTGGCCTGTGTGGTGTGTTCCCTGCAGTACACGGTACGAATTTAGATCTTTCATCAATGCTGTAAGGGAGGCTGGACAGCCGTCAACAGCAGCATGCAAACTCCCAGGGATGCTGTTCTGAAGGCTTCCACCTCCATCTTAAGAGCTACTTCCTGTCTCTTTGGGGCTTCAGTTTCCATAAAGGCCCTCATTGGGCCCTTGGGCCCTAATTGGGTTGGGGAAGGGACCAGTCCCATTTGGGAGGCCACAGTGCCTTCAGCACCCTTGGCAAACTTCTTGGGTGCTGCAGTCCTGCCTAATGCCAGCCTTCTAGCAAGGCCTAGAGGCGGGTCTGTCATTCCCACAGTGTCATATGTGCCAGGGGACAACCTAAACTGTGAGCTACACTCACCTAAACTACCAGAGGGCTTCACTTGCTCAGTCATTACTCAGCCAGCCGGGCCATGCGGACTATTTTCTACTGACTTTGCCTCTCTCCCATCACAGGGAGGCAAGTGAGAGAGTAAGAAAGCGTTGTTCTTCTCTAGCATGGTCCACCGTCAGGAGGGGAACACCAGCCCAGCATGAGGAGAGTGACCTGGGGGCCAAGGGTGATTTTTTTCTTTCTTTCTTTCTTTTTGAGACAGAGTTTCACTGTTGCCCAGGCTGGAATGCAGTGGCACGATCTCAGCCCACTGCAACCTCTGCCTCCCGAGTTCAAGTGATTCTTTTGCCTCAGCCTCCCGAGTAGCTGGGACCACAGTTGTGCACCACCACGCCTGGCTAATTTTTGTATTTAAGTAGAGATGGGGTTTCACCATGTTGTCCAGGCTGGTCTCGAACTCCTGACCTCAGGTGATCTGCCCGCCTCGACCTCCCAAAGTGCGAGGATTATAGGCATGAGCCACCTTGCCTCGCCCCGAGGGTGCTTTAGTTTTAGATCTTCTCATTACAGGTGTGGTTGAATATTTCTGGGACCCAAGATGTCTCCAGGAGCTGGCCCCATACCTGGCCCCATCATGACAAAATAATTCACCCCTTCCAATCTACCCTTCCCCAGATGAAATAAAAATGACTGGGCAACCAGATTAATGACCAGATCACACGCAGGAACGTACTGGCTGTGAGCAGCCCTGGGCCAGGGCAGAGGTGAGCTTGAAAATCTTGTGGACGCTGGCTTTTGATTACTGCTTCTTCTGGGCTCATGCTCCCCAGGGCTTTCTTTAGACCATCTCTAGGTGAACTTTCTGCCCCAGGAATGATCACCTCCATTTTACCGGTGAGAGGTTCAAGGACTTCCCTTCCTTCTTTCCTCCCTTCCCGTTCTCTCCCCTTCCTTCTCCTTCCCTCCTACATTCTTTTTTCCTTTCCTTTCTTCCTCCCTTCCTTTAGCAAATAGCCCTGGAGCAGCTGACCAATTCTAGCAGCTGAGAACAGGGTCATGGGTAAGAGGGACAAGGGCTTGCTCTCACGGTGTTTACATTCTAGCGGGGGCAGGGGACAAGTCAACAGATCAATAATTTCAGATAAGAACAGCTGCTCTAAGAAGAAAAACTGGGGAGTGAGATGCAGTCCACTTCAGGCCGGTGGTCAGGGACGGCTTCTCTTGAGAGGTGGCATTTAGGGGACTAAATGGTAACAATCAGCTGGCCTTGGGCAGGTCTGGGGGCAGAGCCACCAGTGCCAGGGTACAAAGCTAGGAAGTACAGAGCGGCTGGTACCCATGACCGGGCTTGCCTGAACCCCTAATCCTTGCTCTTTCTGCCACATCCTGCTTTCCCACTTGGCCAAAGAATCGTGGTTGGCCAAAGGTGGGGCTAAGCTGTGCAGTGGGAGGGGCCAGGCTGAGCTGGAGGTGGCCAGGAGCCTCCTGGTACAGGGCCCTGGTGCCAGTGTCCTCACCCTCCCAGAATCCTGTTCATTTGTGTTGAGGACATGGGGTGAAGGATCTGAAAATGCACGCGCAGGCAGACGACCCACCCAGACCATTCACAGCTGCAGCAGCTTGGGACTCTCCGCTTGGCCCAGGTAGGGAGGCACTTACGGTCCTTCCCAGGCCTGCCGTGAGGCTCCAGGGCCAGCGCCTATCCCCAGCCCCAAGGAGGCACTCCCAAGAACCTATTTTAAATCTCAACTCAGCATTTTTGGCCAACTTACAGAGAAGCTGCAAGATGAGTAAAGGAACTTGCCTATATTTTTTATCTAGATTTACCAGTTGTTGACATTTGCCCATCTGCTTTGTCATTGGTGCTCTCTCTATTCTGTGTGTGTGTGTATTTCTCCCGTGTGTGTGTGTGTGTGTGTGTGTGTGTGTGTGTGTTTTGAGATGGAGTCTCCCTCTTGTCACCCAGGCACGATCTCGGCTCATTGCAACCACCACCTCCCGGGTTCAAGCGATTCTCCTGCCTCAGCCTCCCGAGTAGCTGGGATTATAGGCACTGGCCACCACGCCTGGCTAATTTTTTGTATTTTTAGTGGAGACGAGGTTTCACCATGTTGGCCAGGCTTGTCTCAAGCTCCTGACCTCAGGTGATCCACCTGCCTCAGCCTCCCAATGTGCTGGGATTACAGGTGTGAGCCACCACGTCCGGCCTTCCCCCATATTTTTTTCTGAACCATTTGAGAGTCCATTGGAGACCTTGTGCCCTTTCTGCCTGCATACTTTGGGGTAGTGTGTTTTCCCTGAGATCAAGGACAAGATCTTACACAACAACCACAGTGCAATGACCAGAATCAGGATGTTTAACATCGATCCAATACTGTTGTCTAACCCACAGTCCAGATTCAGTTTTCTCAGTCTCCTCAATAATGCTCTTTATAACTCACTTCTCTTTTCTGTTCCAAGAGCAAAGGGTCCTGCGCTCGTTCTGTGCCCTCTCCCTCTGATCTCCTTTGCGCTAGGCAGTACCTTGGCCTCTCTCTGTGTTCCTTCACCTTGGCTTCGGAAGAATAGGCATCTGGGATTTCTTTGTGGTTGGATTCGGGCGCTGCGTTCTGGCGGGAAAACCGCTGGAATGACACTATGGACTTCTGGGTGCAGCTTCTCAGTGTTGGGAGGCCCACAATGGCAGTTTGGCCCATCATTGGTAACACTGGCTTTGATCTTTCCAATGTGATTTTTTTTTAACTTTTATTTTAAGTTCAGGGGTACAAGTGCAGGTTTGTTACGTAGGTAAACTTGCGGCATGGAGGTTTGTGGTATAGATTATTTCATCACCCAGGTTTTTTTTTTTTTTTTTGAGACGGAGTCTCGCTCTGTCGCCCAGGCTGGAGTGCAGTGGCCCGATCTCTGCTCACTGCAAGCTCTGCCTCCCGGGTTCACGCCGTTCTCCTGCCTCAGCCTCCTGAGTAGCTGGGACTACAGGCGCCTGCCACCACGCCCGGCTAATTTTTTGTATTTTTAGTAGAGACGGGGTTTCATCGTGTTAGCCAGGATGGTCTCGATCTCTTGACCTCGTGATCCGCCCGCCTCGGCCTTCCAGAGTGCTGGGATTACAGGCGTGAGCCACCGCGTCCAGCCTCACCCAGGTATTAAACCTAGTACCCATTAGCTGTTTTTCTTGATCCTCTCCCTCCTCCCACCCTCCACCCTCCAAGACTTCAGTGTGTGTTGTTCCCCTCTGTGTGTCCATGTGTTCTCATCATTTAACTCCCACTTATAAATGAGAACATGTGGTATTTGGTTTTCTGTTCCTGTGTTAGTTTGCTAAGTATAATGGCCTCCAGCTCCATCCATGTCCCTGCAAAGGACATGATCTCTATTTTTTTTTTTTTTTTTTGAGATGGAGTCTCAATCTGTCACCCAGGCTAGAGCACAGTGGCGCAATCTTGGCTCACTGCAACCTCCGTCTTCAGGATTCAGGCGATTCTCGTGCCTCGGCCTCCTGAAAAGCTGTGACTACAGGTGCATACCAACACACCTGGCTAATTTTTGTAATTTTTTTTTTTTTTTTTGTGAGACGGAGTCTCGCTTTGTTGCCCAGGCTGGAGTTCAGTGGTGCCATCTCAGCTCACTGCAAGCTCCGCCTCCCGGGTTCACACCATTCTCCTGCCTCAGCCTCCTGAGTAGCTGGGACTACAGGCACCTGCCACCATGCTCAGCTAATTTTTTGTATTTTTAGTAGAGACGGGGTTTCACCGTGTTAGCCAGGATGGTCTTGATCTCCTGACCTCGTGATCGCCTGCCTCGGCCTCCCAGAGTGCTGGGATTACAGGCATGAGCCGCCACGCCTGGCCTAATTTTGTAATTTTAGTAGAGATGGGGTTTCATCATGTTGGCCAGGCTGATCTCGAACTCCTGGTCTCAGGTGATCCTCCCGCCTCGGCCTCCCAAAGTGTTGGGATTACAGGCATGAGCCACCACACCCAACCAACGTCGTTCTTTTTTATGGCTGCCCAATGCGGTGTTTTTGATTCATGCCATTTCCCAGCCTCCTCTGGGCCTTTGTGTCTTCCTCCTCGTTGTCCTGGGCACCCCGGTCATCCTGGGTGCTCCTCGCCTGCTTCTGTCTGTTTCTGTTATGATGTTTCTCCAGTGTTTGGTCCCCGACCCTTTGGCTTCCTGACCTCTGTCTCTGTCTCTGTCTTTATCTCTGCTCTTCTCTAGGTTTCCTCCCTCCCTGCTGCCACCTCCTCCCTTGATTTCATCCCTGTCTCATCCCTTTCTTATTCTTTCGCCAAAACACTGGAATGTCCATGACTGCAGGTGCCACATGGATCAGCCACCAGGTTAACCTACAGCTGAAGACTGCAAGGTGCACCGTCTGGTTCACACTTCTTTCCTAAGAGGATTAAAATGGAAGTGAGGAGAGTTCCCTCTGTGGAGCTGGACCTTGGAGGCCTCATACTCTACCCTAGGCGAGACTCATCCAGGAACTCATCTCCAGGCCCAGGAGAAAGGGTTGGCTTCAGGACCAAGAATTCCACAGGAAAGCTCCTCTCCCTGCCATCTGACTGCCTTCTGCCCACCCATAGGTCCTCTTGCACAGGAGGGCACACAGACCCCTACTCCCCTGTGGACATAGGGCTGAGGTTCACTGTGGTTTGGCTACGGCTGAGCAAATACTGTCTGTCTGCCAAGGCAGAGTCAACTCCCAGCTCTGAGGTTAGCAGGTTTCTCACCCTTTGAAGGACGGGGCCCACAGCAGCCTTCCTCTCCACTTGGTGGTCACCGGATTGGAGGAAGACCAGACCCTCACATCTTTCTGGGTTAGGCCCCAAACCACAGTCTGGAGAATGGAAGCCAGACCACGGCCCTCTAACAGCCACACTTGACCACTCACTCACTGCTCCGGCATTGAACTTTGAATTATGTTATCATCATTCCTATTACTATACCCAATTTTATAGCTGGTAGATAGGTAAACACTGTTCCTGATTGAAACTCAGATATCCGCTTGTGGGCAAAGAATGATCTCTCTTGGATGATGTCAATCATTCACCTTGATGTTGACTTTGGTCTATGGGGCCTCACTTTCCCCATTGTAGAACAAAGGGCTTGGAATAGAAACCCCCTGGCCCCTCTCTGTTCTGAGCTTCCAGGAGCTATCACTCCACCATCAATGGGCCAACCCTTTCCTCCGGGAGGGGCAGATGACTTACACTCCCCGTGGAGCTGACTCTGTACCGGCCCTGGTCTTGGTTTTGATGATGATTTGGTGTGTTTGTGTGTGTTTCCCTCCTGGACCAACCCCCGGGACTTTCCACCCTTCTGGTTCCTCTGCAGACATTTGTTTTCATCCTAGTCTACGGAACAAGACATCACTAAGGACCAGAGTGATGCAAAAGACAAAGGGGAGAAACATCCCTGGCCACCCTGTCTAGTTCTTCCTGGTGGGCCAGGGGCTGGTTAGCACCGTCTCCACCCTCAGGCCCTCAGCAGTCTCAGGGCTTGCCAGGTGCAGGTTAGGGAGCAGCTCAGAGGCTGGCCTACCTTTTCTGTGCCTCTGCAGGTGACACAGCTCAGGGGATGTCAGAACCAAAGGCCTGGAGAGCTCACACTCCACCCAACCCTCTCCTTTTGCAGATGAGAAACCCAAGGTCCAGAAAGGGGACGCAATGGCCATAGCAGCAGCAGAGCAGGGACTGAATCCCAAGGCTGATGACTTTGACTTCGGTGCTCCAGCATTTGTCTTCCCTGGATTTCTCAGCTCACAGGCTCGATAACTCTCTTCTCTCCCCAGACTTGTTGGCAGGCAAGAGGAATAACTCATGTGAGTCAAAAGCAATTTGCAAACATAAATAATTTTCGATGCCAGGAGAGGAGACGGTGGGAAGATGCACGGAAGGTTGAGAGGAACACAGCCAGCCCCAAGTCTCCCTCGCCCTGCTGGGCACTTCCTCTCCCCTCCTCGGCGCTGGTGGGAGAGTCGGAGTGCGCCATAAACAAGGCAGGAAACGGCTATCATGATGCTCGCTTCCGCTCTTCCTAGAAGGGATTCTGCTCGCCAATCTCTCCACTCCCCACCCCCTACCATGTACAGGATTTTGTACTCCCAGCTCCTCTGGAGGCTCAGAGGAGGAGATGGTCCTGCTGCACTGGTCCAGCCTTCCTCTACCTGGCTTGTCTTTTTCCTTGTCCTCAACCCCAAACAGCAAGTATCCTAACAAAGAATAGATAGCACACGATTATTTTTGTGACATTCATCTCAGTGTCATATTCCAAAGGAGCTTGACATAATTGTCCTGTTTCTAATTTGGACACTGGTTTACGAAAGTGTGGTGACCACTGGAGACTGTTCTCTGACAGTGTAACAGGTATTCACTCCTTTCCCCAGGGTACTAAGACTCACGTGGCCCTGACAGCCAGCACAGTCTCTTAGGAGGTTCCGGAGGGTGGCAGTGGGAATGAGCATAGAGCCGTGTCATTTCGGAGGGCTGAGTGCGTTCCACACACCTTCCCAAAGCCCACCCCAAGAGGCTGTCTAACGCAGGGGGAAACAATGAGAAACCAGATACCACGGAATTAGTGAAGAATTTCTCAGATGAAACAGGAAAGGGAGGAAATCCAGAGGGGTTTACATTACACCTGGCTCAGGTTGAAAGGATTCAGGGCCAGTTGTTGGCAATATTAAACTCCAGGCTGCGTTTGAAAGGGTCCTTCACTTGGGCAGCCAAAGAGAGGCGTTCCTGCCAGGATAGGTTGCATTGCTGCAGATCTCCAGCCCTACGTGCATACACACATGCACACACACGCACACACGCGCACACACACGCACACACACATGCACAATGCACACACGCACACGTATGCATGCACACACACGCATGCACACACACATGCACACACATGCACACACGTGCATCTTGGACATCTCTTGTTAATGTCAGCCCTCCGCCCCAAACTAGATTTGAAAACTTGTAGGTAATCAAGTTTTCTGGTTAAGAGAAATAATCCCAGCCAACAGTAAGCTCTTATGTGTCAGGCCTTATCCAAACAGTTCACATGAAGACCAGATCCAAAAATAAAAGTGTGCTTTGTCCTCTGTGTGTTGCTAACTGTGTGTGTGTGTGTGGGGTCACATGCACACCCACATCTCTGCCACCCTGAGTTGCGTGTTAAAGCTGCCTACGTAAGCGTAAAGTGGTTGCCATGCTGTTAGAAACGTGTAACATGTGTCTGGGCATGATGGCTCATGCCTGGAATCCCACTAATTTGGGGGGCTGAGGCGGGTGAATCACTTGAGCTCAGGAGCTCGAGACCAGTCTGACCAACATGGCAAAACCCCATATCTACTAAAAATACAAAAATTAGCAGGGCATGATGGTGGGCACCTGTAATCCTAGCTACTTGGGAGGCTGAGGCAGGAGAATCACTCGAACCTGGGAGGTGGAGGTTGTGGTGAGCCGAGATTGCGCCATTGCACTCCAGCCTGGGCAACAAGAGCGAAACTCCACCTCAAAAAAAAAAAAAAAAATAAGAAAAGAAAAGAAAAAAAAATGTATAACATGTACCACTAGGCTAAATAAAGAAATTCAACCATGAGCCTCTGGAACTTACTCCAGGATTATCCTTAGGGTCTGTTTCCCCAAATTCAATTACTACACAATTACCTGGAGTCTCCTGAAATTCTCACAAATGGATCAGGTGGAGAGCCAGGGGGCAGCAGGACCCCAGAGCAGCTGAGCGTGCACATGTCTGCTCTGCCCATGGTGGGGAGAGAGGGAACAGCCTCTGGGGTGGGGGGGGATGAGTCTCCTGAATGCTGGGGCTCCTGGGGGCAGCCCTGGGCCCTTGGTTTGTGGGTGATGTTAATGGCTTGCAGAGCAGGAACTGGCTTCCCTGCCTGAAAGCCCCAGTCTCTCTCTCTCCCTCTCTCACACACACACACACACACAGTTCCATACAGACACACACAAGGCATCGGATTCTGAAGTTTCTATTTAAGAACTGTGCAGGAGCTGAGGGGGTGCAGAGGACACCAAGACACACTGTTTTCCTTTCAGGAGCTCCAGGCTCTGTCTAGTTGGAGAATCCAGGCCCATATGCCTATATGGGTGTTGGAATGTGCAATTGATTGACAATGAGTAGTGGGCGGGGGTGGGGGGCAGTAAACAGTGAATACGTCAATAATTCAGCAGAGCAGGCCCTGGTAAAGGCTGGAATAATCTAGAACAACCTCAGGGAGGGGATGGGGCCTGAGCTGGCCTCTGAAGGACTCACAGAACCCTGGAAATTGGGAGCAGGACAGACCCTGGGCGGCAGATGATGCTAGCTCTAAATCCTTCTTTCCTCATTGACTGGATGTTTGACCTTGGGCAGGTTACTCAAGGCCTCCATATTGCCACCTGTGAGAGAGGGACAGTGACATTCCCCACCTCACCAGATGTGAGGATTTAATGAGATAATCCCCCTAAAGTGCCTGGCACATAGTAAGCTCAATCAATGTTAACTATTATCAATTACTGCAAAGGGAAGAGAGGAGCAGGAGGAGGGAGTTGGGGGCGTGGTGGCTGCAGGAAGTAGACACTTGTGTCCAAGAATAACAACCTTCAGTAGGATTTCCTCTGCCCAGCAGTCACCTTCTCAGAGGAGCAGCCACCAGAACACAGAGCCAGAGAATATGCTTATTTGGAGAAGAAGATTTGATTTTGTCCAAGTGCAGGCTTGCCAATTTGCAGCTTGTCCTACCTCTCCTGTCCCAGTGTCACTCTTAGGGACCCAGGATAAAGTTGGGGAGGCTGAGGCTGAGGTTTCAGATCCACAGATAATCCCCCCAGCAGGAACTGAGGGAAGAAGGCAGAGAGCTTTACAGAGGGCAGAGGGGTCAGGAGAGTTCTTTAGAGGTAAATATGACTGTGTGTCCATCCCTCAGTCAAACTAAGACTCCAGGTCAGAAATCGTTAGAAGACATTTAGATATGACACAAGATGTTTAATGTTCCCTGGTGAAAAAATAAACTGTGTGTTTACTTAGGGAGTTTTCCAGGAGTGCTCAAGGTTCTCTCCTGACCCAATTCGTCTTCACCATCTTGGCTCATCCTTTAAGGTAACCAAGAAATGGAGCTGTGGACAGGTAAAGGTTCTCTGGTGAGGGGAGTTGGTGCACCAGCCAAGTCTCTCTTGTTGGCTCTAGAAGTTTGCTGTTTGGTGCTGGCAGGAGTGGGGGAGGAGCCCAATGTGGGCTAAATGGCAGAAGGACCCATTCTGGTCTCCCCCACTTCTCTGGGTTGTATCGCATGCACAGAGAACCCGAGAACCCCCACCCAGCCCCCACTAAATACCAGGTGAGGACCCTACCATCATGCAGTCACCCAGCAACTGTTCTATGCCTGACAACATGCAGTATCATAACCACAGCGGCAGGACAGGTGGCTTTCAGCTTCCCATGCCTTCCTCTCCTACTGGACTAGAACATCCCTATGGGCAGGGACTGACCCTGTTGATGACTCAGGACTGAAATAGGGCTTCCAGATAAAATCCAGGATGGCCAACTAGAGTCTGAATTTTACATAAACAACACATCCTTTTTTTAAAAAAGTAGAAATATGTCTCCAACATTTCATGGGACATACTTCCACTAAAAGATTATGCATTGTGCATCTTGAAATTCAAATTTCACTGGGCGCCCTAGATTTTTATTTGCTCAATCTGCCAACCCTGGACCCAAAGCACCCTGGATCTGTGGATCTCCTCTCCGCTGGCCCCAGTGGGATCCAGGGGTGGAGCAAACGCTAAAGGGCTGAACTTGGCTCTTCTGCAAATGAGCTGGGGGAGGGGCAGGCTGCACGGAGACCAGAGACTGGGGCGGGGCTGGGGTAGGCAGGGCTCGCTTTTCAGGGGTGGATACACAAGTGCTCCTCTCTCTGCCTGGGTGACCTCCAGCCTGGATGCTGGAGGTTCAGCCCCATTAGAAAGATTCATTTTGAGAAAAAATAAAGACACATGGGATTCCTAGTGTGCAGGGTTAAGACCTAGCACCCTGCTTTCCTTCTCTTCCCTGAGCTTGGGCTCAAAGAGAGGTTTTACTACCCTTTGCTTGTGATGTGCTGGGCACTGAGGGACATCCAGGGTTAGGAAGAAGCCGTCTATGCCCAGGAGAACCGGGGCACCTGGACTCTCTCCGCCCCAAAGACCCTTTGAGGAGAAACCCTCCTGTCCCAATGCCAGGGCTCCTGACCCCCTTGGAGCATTTCCAAACCCTTAACACCTTAGAAAGCCTGTGTCCAAGAGGCCCTGGGGCAGGTGGCCATGGCGTGTATCCCTGCAGGTGGTGGAGCAGCCAGCTGGGCTCTAGAATGAGCATGGAACTTGGGCAGGCTGTCTGCCTATCAGGACCTCAGACTCTTCTCCCACAGGGAAGCCCAACCCCTGTGGGGACTGAATTGAACAAGAGTCACAAGCCCAGTAGCACCTGGCATGTCTCAGAAGAGTCAGCAAATGTCCCTTTCATCTAGGGACAGAGGGGGTCTTGGACCCTCTAGGGACAGAGGGGGTCTTGGACACTAGGGACAGAGGGGGTCTTGGACCCTCTAGGGACAGAGGGGGTCTTGGACCCTCTAGGGACAGAGGGGGTCTTGGACACTAGGGATAGAGGGGGTCTTGAACACTCTAGGGACAGAGGGGGTCTTGGACACTCTAGGGACGGAGGGGGTCTTGGACACTAGGGGCGGAGGGGGTCTTGGGCACTCTAGGGACGGAGGGGGTCTTGGACACTCTAGGGACAGAAGGGGTCTTGGACACCAGGGGCAGAGGGGGTCTTGGGCACTCTAGGGACAGAAGGGGTCTTGGACACTAGGGGCAGAGGGGGTCTTGAGCACTCTAGGGACAGAGGGCGTCTTGGACATTCTAGGGACGGAGGGGGTCTTGGACACTCTAGGGACAGAGGGGGTCTTGGACACTCTAGGGACAGAAGGGGTCTTGGACACTAGGGGCAAAGGGGGTCTTGGGCACTCTAGGGACAGAAGGGGTCTTGGACACTAGGGGCAGAGGGGGTCTTGGGCACTCTAGGGACAGAGGGGGTCTTGGACACTAGGGACAGAGGGGGTCTTGGACACTAGGGGTGGAGAGGGTCTTGGGCACTCTAGGGACAGAGGGGGTCTTGGACACTAGGGGCAGAGGGGGTCCTGGGCACTCTGTTGGGTCTGGCACCAGGTTGACATCCCAGCAGCTCTTCCTGACCCACCCGTGGCCTCTGCCTGTTGTCTGCCTTCTGACCTCAGGCTTCAGGCTCTGCCCAGGACCGCCCTTCTCCACTCGAGGGCTCTGCTAGCAGGCCTGGTTTTGAAGGCCTCAGGCGACCTGCAGGCCACACCTTTCCAGAAATGGTAGTGGAACGGTTTCCTTCCCTGTTCTGCCGGAGTGCCACCCTCTACCTCCCCTCTCCCACTCCCAGACCCAGCCAGGCAGAAGCCACCTACAGGGTGGGGGACACCACCAAGGGCTAAGGGTCACTCCAGTCACTAACTGCGGGCCTGAACAAGAGGCTTCCCTTCCCATCCCGAGTCTTCAGTTCTCCTCAGCTAGAAAAACAGGGAGACGACGTCCACGCCTGGCATGGGCCTTTGTGTACCAGCCGGTGAAGGACAGGCCCAATTCTCGTGCCCAGCAGGCAGTTTGCCAGAAGCAAGATCACCCTCCTTCTACCCCCGGGGTGGCAAAGGACATTCATTCCGTGGAGGGGGAGGGGACTGGAACTCACTCTAAATGGGGCTGGGGTGACGGGGGAGTGGGAGGGACCACTCACAAAAGCCAGGGCTAGAAACTCCCAACGGCTTTTTTTTAAAGAACTTCCCTTCCCCTCCCCTCCCCCCGCTGGGCTCCCCTCCCCCACGTCCAGCCGCTGGTGGCCTGCAGCCAACACTGGCCACACTGTCCGCATTCAGGCCTCCCCGCCCTCCGGGCCCTCATCTCTCCCCAGCCTTCCCCACACTGGCTGTCTCCCCACCTCGCCACCCCCCACCACTCTGAACCACGTTGACCTCTTCCGCCCTGGCGCCCCGCACAGACCCGGGCCCCTTGGTCCCAGGCGGGCAGGGGAAGGGCTTCGGAGGCCGGGAGCAGCCCCGAGCCCGCCAGGCCCCCAGCCCCGCGGTCCCTGGCCCTGTGCGGCCACCTCAACCAGGAGGAAGATCGCTGCGTCTGCAGAAAGCTGGCCACCGCCGCCGCATTCCCGGGTCGCGGCTTCCTGGCCCGCTGAGCCGCACCCCGGAGTTCGGCCCAGTCCCGTCGCCCCCTCCGGGACCTTAACCCCTTCCTCCCCCGCGACACCAAGGGCCTTGGCCTTGCCACCCTAAGGGAGAAGGGTGAGGAGTCCCAGCTCTGCTCGCTAAGGAAGTGGGGGTGGCAGGCCTCGCTCGCCCGCCCTCCTCCCCGTCCCCATCCATCTCGCAGGAAGCCCCCCGCCCCCCGCCCCCGGCAGCGCTCGCCGAGCCTCTAGTGGGAGCCTCTGGCCTGGTGGTTTCCGGGGAGAGAGCCCGAAGAGCAAGGGCCTCGGCAGCTTCCTCAGTGGGGCGGGGCCGGCGATGCCAGCCAGGGACGCCGGAGAGGCTGGGGGTCCCCGCCCCGCGGAACCTGCCCTACCGGGCGCGATTATTAAGAAGGAACCTCCCTGCCCCGCCAGGGCCCGCGCCTGGGTGTGTTGAGCCCCAGGGGTGGAAGCTTGGGGGAGGAGAGCCAAAGGTCAGCCGCTGCCCGGTGGGTGCCGCGAGGGAGACTAGCCCCACCCGCGTGTCCGCGCCGCCCACCCCTGCACCCCCTCCTCCCCTACCCAGAACCCAGGGTTTGCCAGTGCCTTGGGCACCGCCGGCCGGAAAGCCCTGCGGGCGGGGACGGCTCCCACACCCACCCCCCCGCAGGAATTCCCCTTTCCAGCCGGGCGCCTCTCGACTTCCCAGGGAGCGGGGTCACCCTCCTGCGCCGGCGCCGCGGCCCGCAAAACCAGCCCACTTCGCTGGTGCAAAGGTTCAGCACAGGGCTCGAAGGTGGAGTTGGTGGCGACAGAGGTCCGGCCCCTCCCTGCCTCCGACGTTCCTTCTGCGCTCATCTCAAACAGCGAAAATGCACCTTCAACATCTCCATTTAATATTTACATTCAAGCAGGTAATAGTTGGAAGCTTATAGTTTAGACATTTCTAGTAGCAGCAGTTTCTAGAGAGCTCGTGTAGCCTTTTAACAAACTTTTTTTTTTTTTTTTTTTGCACATAGAAACAACACATCCATGTGTACAGTATCAAAAAATATATACCAAGGTTACTGGTATTGCAGTTCGTGGAAGGGGAAGAGAGGGGAGAAAATGAAATCAACCGAAATACTGGATGGAGGAGAAGAAAGGTCAAAAGAAAATAGTTTGTCTGATATAGAATATAACATGATCTAGAGGAAACTCCATAAATCTAGGTTTTTATATTTCAATATATAAATACCTACAAATAAATATATTTATAGCAGCCCGAAGGGGGGTGGTCGGGCCTTTTGAGCTCAAACAATACATTTCAATAATAACACCACGTACAAACCGGGAGTAGAGTCAGCACTTGACAAGTTAGCACGGTTAAAATATAATACTAGAACTCTGAGGCCGGGCGCAGAGCTGCCCTGTCCGTTCCGGGGGTCCGTCTCCAGCGGGGAAGGGCAGGAGAGGGCGAGCCCCGCCGGCACCGCGTGGAAGGGGCCTCCGCCCGGGTCTGACAGCCGCCGCAGGGGGAACATGGTTACCTCCGCTCCGGGCGTCCTCACCCTGGGGGCCAGCCCGGGTCTCTCGCGGTTGGCGGGTTGGCGAGAGGGGAGCCCGCCCCGAGGCCCCAGGCGCTCAGCTCCCCGCCCCCCCGCGGGAATGGCGCTTCCCCTTCCGACGCCCACCAGCTACACCGTCACGTACTCCTTGAAAGTAACGGTGAGGCAGTTCGCGGTGACGTCGGTGATAATTATATTCCCAAAGAAGGGCTTGAACTCGCTCAGCGACTCTGCAGGTTCGTCCTGGGCCTCGGTTGGAGGCTTCTCCGCCGTCGTGGCGGGTGCTGCTGCCACCGCCACCGCCACCGCTGCCGACGCCGGTGTCTCGGGCTTCACCTGGAGGGAGCTGGGCGGCTCCCCGGCCTCGCTGCGCGTCTTGACGCAGCGCAAGTCTATGGGTTCATCCAGGTCCGAGTCTAGCAGGATGACCTCGGGCTGCGGGAGGGCGGCGGCTGGTGGCAGGTCGGCCGGGCGCTCAGCGGCTGGGCTGCCCCCCAGGCAGGTGGGGGTGCTGATGCTGCGCGCAGTCAGCCGCTTCTTGCAGGGTTCGCGCTCGCCGTGGGTCTCGGAGAGGCAGCGCTTGCGCACGTGGGAGAGATTCAGGCCGACCGCGTGGTGGTGGTGGTGGTGGTGGTGGTGGTGGTGATGGGGGTGCGGGTGCGGGTGGTGTGAGGGCGGGTGCGTGCTCCGGGCCGGGTCCCAGGCAAGCAGGTCGGGCTTGGTGGTGAGCTGCAGGGGCTGCTCTCCAAAGGCCTCCTTGGTCGGGGACAGCTTGCGGGAGCCGGCATCCTGGGGCTGCGGATCGCTAACCCCGGACACCTCCTCCTCCCTCCTCTTGGGCGGCGCCTCCACCTTCTTCTCCTCTGCGCCCGCCGCCTTTTTAAAAGTCCTGTCGGCAGGGGGATGGCGCTCGTCGGCTGCCCGCTTCTTGTGGCTGGGGGAACGAGCCTCCCCCTCTGCCACCTCACCGGACTTGATCTTCACAGCCTGCATGCCGTTCTCCATGTATTTGCTCATCACGATCACGATGCGTCCGTTCTTGTTCTTGTTCTTGACTATCTTCATCTTGCCCCCGATCCCGTTGCCCGTCACAGCCTCTTTGGGGGCCGGCATCATTCCGTTGGGGGGGCCTTTCTCGGAGCCTTTGCCTGGAGCACCTGCCGCACCGGCCAGGGGCTTCACCGCCCCCAGGTAGCCTTTGGCCCCCCCGCCTTGCGCCCACTTGTCGGGCGGGTGGCTCTTGGCCCCCAGGTCCGGGCAGGTGGGGCTGGGCGCCTCCTTGTGGCCGCCCTGGTACTGCAGGTCGTACATTTTGGGGTCGGGCTGGTAAGGGTGGTGCTTCTTGCTGTTGAGCTGGTAGTAGTACTTGCCGCTCTTGCCCGGCGGCGGGGGCTTGCCCGCCCGCTCCTTGCTGTGCGGCTGGTACTGGTGGTGCTTCTTGCTGTTGAGCTCGTACTGATGCCCCTGGCCCTTCCCCTGCGCGCCCAAATCCAGCTTGGCACGGTTGTCAGTGGAGGAGTCCTGGAGTCCGGTCAGGACATTGGAACGACGGGCAAAGGTAGGCACCTGAGGGAACGGGTGCAGGGGTGAGAGGAGGGAGGAGGCCGGCCCCACCGCATGCCGGGAGTTTCTGGCGCGTCCCAGCCCCCACCAGGTCCGCAGCTGCCTCATGGGGGGCAGGAGGTGAGAGGTCTAGTAGAAAGGGAACAGGGTCGGGGTGCTGGGAGGAACCACCCCCCACCCCCATCCCCGGGCCTGGAGGCAGCTCTGGTGGCCATGTCAAGGGGGTGCCGGGGGCGGCCGTGTGTATTCACCTGCACCACCAGCGGTTTGGGCTTCGGCCCTCTCTTCCGATATCCCATCAGCTGCTCCTGCCGTTCCCTGGGTGGGAGGGAACAGAGGGCAGTGCTGTTAGCCTCAGGGTCGCCCCCTACCCGCTAATTCCGGAATCTTCTGTGATGGCCCCCCACCTTCAGAGAGCATCAGGTAGGGCTGGCCAGACACAGAGGAATCAAGAGCTCAGGGCAGGTCAGGCCTCTGCGCCCTCAACCCTAGCACCAACCCTCCTCTGCCCAAGAGGTCCTGGGCAAAGGGCTCCCCCACTTTGATGCCCACACCCGAACCAGCACCCCCCCAAGCCCCACCTCTGTGCTCAGGAGGCAGAAGCTCAGGGCTGCACCTCTGGCACTCCTGCCCACAGCCTTGGGCCTGTGGCTGTGTGCGAAGCAAAGTGGACACGGGAGTCCAGGGAAGACAAACCAGCCCAAGCGAGGTGTGAGCCGACCTCATCCCTCCCGTCAGAAGCGCGGGATGCTAATGACCTCATTAAGATTCCGATAACGAGTGCCTCCGGCAGAAGGGAGGGCTCTTTCTTAAAGGCCAGGCACTAAACAGGGGGAGGGGCTGCGCCCTTGTTTACACAGCGGCAAATGAGCCAATTAGGGGCTGGGGGCGGGGGCGGGCCACCAAGGCCAGGGTCCGGCCAGGTTTGTAGCCACCTGGTGAACGCTGGGCTCCTCCCAGCTGAGCAGGTGGGCGTGGCCAGAGCAGCTTGGAGAAGCACCGCCTCCTCCTCGGACTCTGGCTCCTGGCTGCCTCAATTTCCAAATAATTAATAAAGCCCATGGGCGGAGGCACCGGTCACTACAGCCACCAGGCTCCTGCCTGCAGGCCAGCCTAAGGGTGATCCACAGCTGGGGGCTGGATCTTCCCAGGCACTACCCAGCCCTCCACGGAAGAGTGGGATGCCTCTCTAGTGTTTGCCAAAGTTGCAGCCCATTCCTGGGCCAGAAACGGGCTCTTCACAGACCCTAGCCACCACCCCCATGCCCCCTTGGACTAACTCTGGGGAGTTCTGACCTGCCCCAGGGCGGGGGCCAGGGCCTGACTCTGAAGTTGCGTGGCATTGCAACAGCCTGCGTTTTAATTCTTCAGGGACCCATTATGCAACGTGGCATCAGCCGCTGACATGGTTACAGGGTGGTGAACTCCCAGGTGGAATGGGGCAGGATCCCAGCTACGTGCCCCCGCTGCATTGCGGGAGGGCAACTTCCCTGCCCAGCCGGTGGCTAGCTCAGAGGGTCTACAGTTTACAGTTTTAGCGCCAAACGCGCCACAGGAAATAGTGCAAAATAAAAGGGGGAGGAGAGATGGAAGGCAGCGGGGTGGCCGAGCTCCAAGGGCCCCGGCTGCTCCTCCCCTCCTCGCCCTTCCCCCTTCTACCCTCTCCGAAACAGAGAACCACAGCCACCGGCGACAAACCCAGCTGCAGCAGCTGCAGCGTGACAAGCAACCGTGCGCACGAGGATGAGTCCCCCAGAAGAAGCCACCCCTCCACCACCAGGCAGCGCCCACCCCAGGCCCTTGGGCCAAGCCCCCCTGCCTTGAGGGTGGGTGGCCCTGCCCTGCCAAACAGCCCAGTGGGTTCCGGGGCGAGGGGCAACCCAGCACCCTATGGAATCTACTCCTGACCAAGCTTAAATTCCCTGGGGTGTGCGGGTGCAGCTTTTAAGGCCATGTCAACTTTTCTCCAGCCGCCAACAGGTTAAGTTCAGTTCCATGACGTCCGGGCGGTTTCACAATGCCAGCTCCCTCAGAGCTGCACCGCGAGGTGCTGGTGCCAAGCGGCCAGTGGCTGCAGGACAGCAACACCTAGGCTCCGGGGGTGGGGCTCCCAGGTTGCAACAGGAGGGGCCCCTGGGGAACCAGGCACAGCCCCAAGTTCTCCGGGCAGCTGCAGGGCCACCCACACACACCCTTCCCAAACTTCCCCCAAAACCCAAGCCTGGCCTTCCCTGGCCCTGCCCCGCCCCCACCCCAAGCTGCAGCAACCGCCAAGGACGCTGGTTAGAGGAGCTGGGGCCGCAGCGTGCCCATCCGGGCCTGTTGGGGAGGGGGCTCCCACCAGCCCCCTCCCCGCCCCTTTCGTATTGCTGCGTCGCCCACTTTGCCATTCCCATATACGGTCACGGGCGGCAGGCGGTGGCTGCGTGGGGGACGCTCACCTGTTCTGGAAGGCGATCAGCAGCCTGGGGTCCAGGATGTTCTCCTCCGGTTCCCACGTGTTATATCTTGCAAGGGAAAAGGGAGGGGGCACGGTGTAAAAAAAAAAAAAAAAAGCCACCTTTGCCGCGGCCTCCAGGTGGGGAGTGACATAAGGCCCTACTCTGTCTTTATGAACATTTAGCTGTGGATGTGGAAGGTAGATTTCTGCAGGCCTGACATAGTCCCTGATACACTGCCGCCCCCCCCCCCAAATAAACACGCAAGGGCAGGAAGAAAGGGGAGGGGTAAGGAAAATGAAACTAGCAGTTTATTTTGCAGTTGTCAAGAATTTTAAGCATGTTACTGCGACATGTTCCAAAGCCACTTTGCTGACCAGGAACCCTGCGTGCAAAGCAGCCGAAATGCAAAGTCGCAGTCCCCCTCCTCTCCCCAGCCCCGAGTCCCCGCGAGGGCTTCAGCCGTTCTCCATTTGACCCCTAATCCGATAACCAACAGCCAAGCGTCCCCCCCACATCCCCTCGTGGCCCAGGAGCCCGCTGTCACGGGCGAGCAAACCCCAAATACTCAGCAACACAAAAATATGCCTCCGTGTGTGTGTGTGAGTGTGCGTGTGCCTGCGCGTCTATCTCCATCCGGTGCCTTCGCATTTCAAATTAAAGAAAAAAAATTCTCCACCAAAAGCGCCGCAGTGACAGTTCCCAACATTTTCTGCCTTTCTTCTTCCCCTCCCTGCACCACTAGGAGGGAGAAGGCACACAATTGCATTTTCGTCGCTTTTTAATTTTTTTTTTTTTTTGGTTTTGCAATATGGAGCCGTTCGGTGGAGGGAAAGGGGAAAGGAGCCATTTTCTGCTGCACATCAGTCAGTGCCTGCGCCCTCCCTCCCTCCGCCGGCCTCCCCGGCTCGGCCCCGCGTCTCTCCAGCTCCTCCGGCTCCTTTTAGTGCATAAATTAGTGATGGCATTTCCCGGAGAGCGGAGCACAACACAGGGCGCCGGGCTCGGGCTCGGCGGCTCGGCTTCCCCAGTGCCTGCCACCGACTTCCCCACCCCCTCCTCCCTCCACCCCACCTCCACCCCGCCTCCCGTCCGCTCCCCCCACCCCCCCCAGCAGCTCGGCGGGTCCGCGGCCCCGAGCCCCGCGCCTCGGCCCCCGGGCCCCCGCCCTCCGCCGCGACTTACTTGGGCGACCAGCCTCTCCATTTCACCAGATACTCCACTCTGCCCTGGGGGGAAGAGACAGCACTCCATCAGCTTCCGCGGGATCCCCGGCCCGGCCCGCAGCCTCCCCACCCCCTCCCCGCCTCCTCGCGGGCCGCTCCGGCCGCCGCTCGCCGCCCCCGCGCCGCCCTACCTTGCGGATCCGCTTCTTCTCGATGCTCTCCACCGCGAAGACGTGCTCGCCAACAGCTGGCAGCTCCATGGCCGAGCCGGAGCGCGCCGGGGCGCGGGCGGCCGGCGCGGCTGCAGACGCTGCTAGCTCCCGCCGGCGCCCAGCTGCCGCCCCGGCCGAAGCGCCCCCGCCGCCGCCGCCGCTCGCCCCGCACAGCCCGGCCGGCCCGCCGCTGCCCGTGCCCTCCCCGGCTCCCGGCTCGCGCTCGCTCAGACAACTGAGCCCGGGCCGCGGCTGCACAAGAACTCATGCAAATCCCGGACGTCAGCGGGCGGGGCCTCGCCGGGCCCAGCTCGGCGTCAGGGGGCGGGCCGCGGCGCGGATTGGCGCAGCCGGGCCTACCGGAGGCCCCGGGCCTGGGCGGTGGGGGGAGGAGGAAAGGGCGCGGGTGGGGGACGCGGAGGGGAGGGCGCCGGGGAGGTGCAGGGGGAGGGATCGGCGAGCCTGGGAGAGGGAGGCTGCAGAGAGGGAGCGGGACCGGGAAGGAGAGGTGTGTCCGCCGGGGCGGAGGCGGGCGGAGAGCTTGACAGCCCGGAAGGGTCTCGGCGGCGACCCTTCGCCCGCATCCCGGTGCCCGGGCCTCGCCCTCGCGGCACGTTCTCAGTGTTCACGGCCCCGGGACCCCTGCTGGGGGCCACGGAAGCATCCGCCGCCGCTCCCAGTTGCACCGAATTGCGTCACCAGCGCCCCGGGACGCGCGGGCCCCGCCGGCAGGGGGCGGAATGGGGCAGGGGCAGCTCGCGCCCCACTGCGGGCCCCGCCTCGCCTCCAGGCTCCGGGCATTTTGGAGCGCGAGGAGGGAAAGGGACAGGGCGGAAAGAAGGCGGAGGACTGGGTGCCAAGGAAAGCTTGAAGAACGCACGAGGAAGGGGACCGAGGAGCAGCCAACCCCGGGGCCCTGGCTCCCAAGAACCTCAGCAGAAAGGGCTCCAAATCCGATCCCACCCCGATCCTCAATGGCTCCAAATTTACACTTAGTCCTCTTACTAACGGGGCGAGATGTCCTGTTTCTAGCAGCCTCCAGAGCCAAGCTAGGCGAGAGGCGTAGGAGGCAGAGAGAGCCGGCGCGGGAGGCCGGGGTCCGCTTGGGGGCCTGAGGGGACTTCGTGGGGTCCCGGGAATGGCCTAGAAACAGGGAGCTGGGAGGGCCGGGAAGAGATTGAGGCTGAGCGGGGGACGAACGGGCAGCGCAAAGGGGAGATGAACGGAATGGCCGAGGAGTCACGCATTCGCCATGTGTCCGCGGACCCTTGTTCCCGACAGGCGGCCAAGCCAAGGCCCTCCGGACTGACGCGGCCCGAGCAGCAGCGAGTGTGAAGTTTGGCACCTCCGGCGGCGAGACGGCGCGTTCTGGCGCGCGGCTCCTGCGTCCGGCTGGTGGAGCTGCTGCGCCCTATGCGGCCTGCCGAGGGCGCCGCCGAGGGCCCGCGAGCTCCGTGGGGTCGGGGTGGGGGGACCTGGGAGCGGACAGGGCGGCCCGAGGGGCAGGGGCAGGGGCGCGCCTGGCCTGGGGTGTGTCTGGGCCCCGGCTCCGGGCTCTTGAAGGACCGCGAGCAGGAAGCTTGCGCAATCCCTTGGCTGAGCGTCCACGGAGAAAGAAAAAGAGCAAAAGCCGAGCGAGAGTGGAGCGAGGGATGGGGGCGGGCAAAGAGCCATCCGGGTCTCCACCACCGCCCTGACACACGACCCGGCTGTCTGTTGGGGACCGCACCGGGGCTTGGGCGAGCAGGGGAGGGAGGAGCCTGCGCGGGGCTCGTGTTCGCCCAGGAATTCCTGAGAAGCCTGAAGACGGTCTGGTGTTAAACGCACACGTGGACTCCATTTCATTACCGCCTCGCAGCTCTTGCGCCACGGAGGCTGCTGCTGCCCGGCTGCTGCTACCCACCGAGACCCACGTGGCCCCTCCCCAGGGGTGTAGGGGTGAGGGTTGTCTTCTGGTGGCAGCAGAGGTGTTGGGCTTGCGACAGATCTCTAACGAGCTTGAGGCGCAAACCTAGGATTCCCTGAGTGTTGGGGTGCGGGGGGGGGCAAGCAAGGTGAGACGACGCCTGCCTGGTTTCCCTGACTAGTTGCGGGGGGTGGGGGCCGGCTCTCAGGGTTTATACAAGCTGGGTAGGTGTGCAGGAAAATATTTTTCTCCTGCTGTGTTTGGCTTTTTCCTGGCATTTTTGCCCAGGGCGAAGAACTGTCGCGCGGGGCAGCTCCACCGCGGAAGGAGAGGGGTCGCCAGGCTGGCGCGGGAAGCGCTGTAGGTGGCAGTCATCCGTCCACGCCGCACAGGCCGTCTGCGCCGTCGGACCATCGGGAGGTCTCCGGCAACTTTGTCCCGGCCAGTCCCCTTGTCCGGGAAGGGGCTGAGCTTCCCGACACTCTACCCTCCCCCTCTTGAAAATCCCCTGGAAAATCTGTTTGCAATGGGTGTTTCCACGGCGTCCAGGTCTGGGGTGCCGGGGGAGGCCGAGCTGCTGCTGCAGCCTCCCTGCTGCCAGGGGCGTCGGACTCCGCTTCGCTCACTACGCCCAGGCCCCTCAGGGGCCCACGCTCAGGACTTTGGGGCCACACAGCAGGACCTGGTGCCCCGACGACGAGTTTGCGCAGGACCCGGGCTGGGCCAGCTGCGGAGCTGGGGAGGAAGGGGCGGCGGTCAGTACAGCGGATCTTTTCTGTTGCTGCCTGTGCGGCGGCAGGAAGCGTCTTCAGGCACCCCAAGACTGCTGGAGGGGCCGCCGAAGCACTTCAGAAGCCCAAGGAGCCCCCGGCCACCCCCGATCCTGGCCTTTTTGCCAACGACTTTGAAAGTGAAATGCACAAGCACCAGCAACTGACTTCCCTTCCGTGGTTATTTATTTTGTCTTCGTGGATGGTGGGCAGAGGGGGAGAGAGGCCCCTACCTAACCTCGGTGGCTGGTCCCTAGAGCACCCCTGCCAGCCGGTGTGGGGAGGAGCTCAGGTCCGCGGGAGAGCGAATGGGCGCCAGGAGGTGGGACAGAATCCTGGGAAGGTACAGCGGACGCCCTGGAAGCTCCCCCGATGCCCCAGAGAGCCCTTCCTGGGAAACCTCCCGGGGGGTGCCCCATACCATCCCACCCGGCTGTCTTGGCCCCTCCCAGGGAGCCGCAGGAGAAACTAGCCCTACACCTGGGATTCCCAGAGCCTTCTGCTGGGGCTCCTGCCCCCGACTTCGGATAACCAGCGCCCCACAGGCCCCCGAGAAGGGCCGCTGGCCTGCTTATTTGATACTGCCCCCTCCCAGACAGGGGCTGGTCGAGCCTCTAGTTCTGCTGCCAGACTGAAGCCTTCCAGACGCCACCTCGGTTTGGGCCCCCGGGGCCCTCAGGGGCCCCAGGAGAGGAGAGCTGTTATCTAGCTCAGCCACAGGCTCGCTTCTGGTGGGGACAAGGCTGAACGAGTGGACCCTGGAGAGGTCGGGAACCTTTTAACAGCCGTGGGCTGGAGGGTGGCTACTAAGTGTCCGGTCTGGGAAGAGGCATGACCCGCACCATCCCGGGGAAATAAACGACTTCTTAAAGGAATCTTCTCGCTGAGCGGATGCTCTGGGCCAGGAGATTGCCACCGCCTGCCCACGGAACCCAGATTTGGGCTCAGCCTTGAGGGGGCCGCCTGTGGCTTACCGGGTCGCTCCCCCGACTCAGAAAGCTCTCAAGTTGGTATCGTTTTCCCGGCCCTCTGAGGTGGATTGCAGATCACCGAGAGGGGATTTACCAGTAACCACTGCAAAATCTACCCGGGCTTTAACAAGCGCTCATTTCTCTCCCTTGTCCTTAGAAAAACTTCGCGCTGGCGTTGATCATATCGTACTTGTAGCGGCGGCTTAGGGGCAGCGGAACTGGTGGGGTTGTGCGTGCAGGGGGAGGCTGTGACGGAGCCCTGCACTCCGCCCCTCCACCCTTCTGGAGGAGTGGCTTTGTTTCTAAGGGTGCCCCCCCAACCTCCGGGTCCCCACTTCAATGTTTCTGCTCTTTGTCACATCGCCCGTGAAAGCTCGGCTTTCATTTGGTCGGCGAAGCCTCCGACGCCCCCGAGTCCCACCCTAGCGGGCCGCGCGGCACTGCAGCCGGGGGTTCCTGCAGACTGGCCCGACAGGGTGCGCGGACGGGGACGCGGGCCCCCAGCACCGCGACGCCAGGGTCCTTTGGCAGGGCCCAGGCACCCCTCGGGGCCACACCGCAGCCCGCAGGGCCGCGCCTCCGCATTGCGGCACGCTGGGGTCGCAGGCGCCGAAGCGGGACGCGCTGTTTTCTACGACGTCCGTCCCTCCCAAAGTCAGGGCAGCCACCTCAGGCCCGCCCGGAGAAGCCCACCCGGCCGCCGGCCCCCACTCAGTCGCGAGGCCCCGCCGGCCCGGAGATCTGCGCCCCGGGATCCATATTTCAAATATGATCTTTGGAACCGCTTCCACCGCCCGCCGCCGCCGCCGCCGCCGGGCTCACAACGGCCTCGGCGCACTGTGTTTTTTTATTTGGGTTTCGTTTGCTCAAGGTCGCCCCGCGGCTCTCCCGTGCCCCTGAGGTTCACCCCTTCACGCCCGCCCCTGCGTTTTCCTCTCGGGTGTCCCCGTCGCGCCCCCAAACCCAGCGGGGCCCACACACAGGGCAGATTTCTTTCTTCCTTTTTCCAACCAAGAGCTGCTGCAGCAAGGCAGGGAATGAAATAAAAATCGCTAGGCGGACCCCGAAGTGGTCGTCAGCCGAAGCGCAACTGGCCCCCTCCAACTCGCTCCCCTGAGCCCCTCCCCCTCGGCTACCCCCCTCCCAGCTCCCAGCCTCGCGGCGCGCCGAGGGTTAAGCGCGCGCGCGAGGTGGGGGTATTTGGCTTGGGAGGGGGGCGAGAAAAGGGGGCGCCGAGCGCCGCTGGCGGAGAAGCTGGGCTCGCTCTAGTTCCCTCTCCCCAACCCCGGAGCCGAGGGGCGGCCCGATCGGAAGGGCCCGGCGCGTCTCCGCCTCCCCGGCTGGCCTGCAGCCGGGCCTGGCCGCGGCCCGGAACCGCGAGGACGCTGCTTGGAGGCCGCGTCCTGCGTAGCCCGAGAGGGGGAGGGGGCGGAGGCTCCGGAGCCGCGGCCGCGCGTCGCCTGCCAGTCGATCGATCCCCAAAGGCGGGAGCGCGGTGAACCCCGCCGGACACCTGGGGGGCCCTGATGCCTCCGCAGGACTGAGGGGCGAACGGAGAGGGGCTCAGGGATCCTGTGGCCGTGGGATGGCGGCCGGCAGGGCCCAGCCGGACCGCAGCTTGGCCTGCACTGCAGGGCGGGTGGTAACACCTCGGGCGCCCCCAAAGTTCCATATTGTCTGCATGGGGCCCAGGCTTTGTACACTTCCGGAGCCGAGTCCGGTCGCAGTGCAACTTCATCCCTACCTGTCCAGCCCCCAACCCCACCCCCATCCCCGATGACGAGGTCGTGGGACGCGGTCACCCCAGTCTATCTGGTCGCCCCGCCCTCCTGAATCCTGGTAGAAATGTTCGGGTGTCCCCTCGACCCCACCTCCGGGAAGATAACCCAGTTGTGCCCTAGAAGTCCCCCTCCCCAGCTTCTTCCAGAAGGCCGTTTCCTGAAGTGGTCCCTGGGGATGGTCCCTGAGGACCTCCCCCAGGCCCCCGGTCCCCCAACCCCAGGGATCCCCCTTGGCTCCTCGCCTGCTAGTCCCGGGTGCCCAGGCGGGGCCCGGGCAGGGGCGCAGAGGAGCTTGCACTCGCCACGCCCTCCCCTAGGGGGCGGGCTCCCCCTGGCCGGCCCGGCAGCCCCTCCGCGCCTCTCCCGCAGGGGGGAAGGAGGTCCGGACGCGGGCAAAGCGGGGGTCCCGCTACAATGAGAGATGGACTGAAAAGCCCCGCACCCCCGCCTCCTGCACACCCCGTCCCCTCCCCCTCCCCACGGCGGCCGGGATGCTGCTTTCGTAGCCAGAAACAACCCCGCTCCAGGGGACTTTGAACCTTGGGAGCCCCTGCGCCCTGAGCACGGAACAGGCCCCAGGGGTGCGGGCTATTGTCCCAGACGCGGGCCTCGTGCTCGGGGCCCTTCCACTCCCAGCGGGAAGTCCACACGAGCAGCACACACGTATCTTTTTATTTGAGAGTTTAAAAGGAAATCTGAGGTCCAGAGGATCACAGAGCCTCTTGTTCTGCTATCAAAGGACCAATAAGAAGCAAACTGATATTACAGGGCAAATGTTCCCAGGCAGCCCAGCCTGCTCTCCTTAGGAATGAGTGTCCCGGGAGGGGGAGAGCCTGGAACCAAAGCCCCGCCAGGAACTGCTTCCCCTAAACTGAGGTTCACTGAAAAAAATGTTCGCCTGGCTGATAAATGCCGCCCCTGAACAGAGCCCAGACACTTCTGTGCTTCCCCTGGGTTGCTAATTGAGGACACTAAAGCCCTAAGAGATACCCCAGGTCGGGGGAAGGGGCCCCAAGACCTAGACCTCCGGTGGAGACCATGGCCTTGAGAGGATGAGAGCTGAACTGGAACACGACGTTATTTATCATCGCTGGATGAAGCTCCAGATAGAGCTCAGTATTTCCTCTTTTTCTGGGCTCAGCCAGACACAGACTGGAAGGAATCCTGTCGGTGTGGCTGTGGGAGTGTTCGGTTGATAAAGGGCGTGTGTGGTGCAGGGGTGGAGCCAGCCCTGTGCTCTTCTGGGTGGGGCCCCTCTCCATCAGGCCCAGGAGGCTCTGTGCAGGGCCCATGAAAATGTTCTAATAAAAAAGAATTGTTTATTTTAAAAATTGTGGTAAAATACGCATAACATGAAATGAACCATTTTAACCATTTTCAGGCTCAATTCAGTGGCAGGTGCACATTCATGTTGTAGTGGGACCATCACAACTGCTAGAACTTTTTCATCTTCCCAAACTGAAACTCTGTCTTCATTAAACACCAGCTCCCTCTCTTAGACCCTGGCAGCCTCCATTCTATCTTTTGTCTCTATGAATTTGACTACTCTGGGGACCTCATATGAATGAACTCACACAGAATTTGTCCATAGTGACTGGCTTATTTCACTCAGCACGATGTCATCAAGGTTCATCCATGCTCTAACAGGAGTCAGAATTTCCATCTTTTTTCTTTTTCTTTTTCTTTTCTTTTTTTTTTTTTTTTTTTTTTGAGATGGAGTTTTGCTCATTGCCCAGGCTGGAGTGCAATGGTGCAATCTCAGCTCACCGAAACTTCTGCCTCCCGGGTTCAAGCGATTCTCCTGCCTCAGCCTCCTGGGTAGCTGGGAATACAGGCATGCACCACTACGCCCAGCTAATTTTGAATTTTTAGTAGAGACTGGGTTTCTCCATGTTGGTCAGGCTGGTCTCGAACTCCCAACCTCAGGTGATCCGCCTGCCTCAGCCTCCCAAAGTGCTGGGATTACAGGCGTGAGCCACCATGCCCGGCCCACCCATCCTTTTTCTTTAAGCCAACAGCTCCAGGGAATTTCCATTCTTTTCAAGGCTGAATAATATTCCATTGTGTGTATATATAATTTATTTTAAAATCAGAAGAATGGCTGGGCGCAGTGGCTCATGCCTTTAATCCCAGCACTTTGGGACACCGAAGCCGGTTGATCGCTTGAGCTCATCCATGAGTTGAACTCATCCTTGAGTTCAAGGCCAGCCTGGGCGACATGAGGAAACCCCCATCTCTAAACAAAATATGAAAATTAGCTGGGCATGGTGGTGCACACCTGTAGTCCCAGCTACTTGGGAGGCTGAGGTGGAAGGATCTCCTGAGCCCAAGAGATGGAAGTTGCAGGGAGCCGAAATCATGCCACTGCACGTCCAGCCTTGTGACAGGACAAGACCCTGTCTCAAAAAAACAGACTATTTTATTTTTTAAAAAATTTTTATTTATTTATTTTTGAGATGGAGTCTTGCTCTATCGCCCAGGCTAGAGTACAGTGGCATGATCTCTCCTCTCTGCAACCTCCCCCTCCTGGGTTCAAGCAATTCTCCTGCCTCAGCCTCCCAAGTAGCTGGGACTACAGGCATGCGCCACCCTGCCCAGCTGATTTTTGTATTTTTAGTAGAGACAGGATTTCGCCATGTTGGCCAGCCTGGTCTCGAACTCCTGACCTCAAGTGATCTGCCCGCCTTGGCCTCCCAAAGGGCTAGGATCACAGGTGTGAGCCACTGTGCCCAGCCAAAACCCAGAATATTTTAATATATAATATTAATGTGTTCATTCCAACAAAGCTATAAAATGTAATTCTACTTATTTTATTTTATTTTATTTTTTTGGGCACGGACTTTCATTCTTGTCACCCAGGCTGGAGTGCAATGGCACAGTCTTGGCTCATTGCAACCTCCGCCTCCCAGGTTCAAGCGATTCTCCTGCCTCAGCCTCCCAAGTAGCTGGGATTACAGGCATCTGCCACCACACCTGGCTAATTTTTTTTTTGTTATTTTCAGTAGAGACGGGGTTTCGTCATGTTGGCCAGGCCGGTCTCCAACTCCTGACCTCAGGTGATTCCTGCAGCTTCCCAAAGTGCTGGTATTACAGGCATGAGCCACCGCGCCCAGCCTATAAAATGTAATTTTAAATAACTTTCTATGGAGGAAGGGGCCCATGAAAGTGAGGGTGCAGTCCTGCTTCTGGGGGAAGTTTCAAGAATGGCACCTCTGAGGAGACCTCACAAGTCGGGACCACCAACTTCCTTGTGGATGCCTTCAGTGAAATCAGCGGTTGGCCCTAGACTGATGGCCGTGGTGGCCCAGAGTCTACCTGCCCCTGTGCCCTGGAACACAAGGACAACCTTGGGCCACTTCTCCTCACTATTGAATGCTGGCTTCTGTTTATTTGATTAAAACAAAAAGCATGTCAAAGTAACAGGGAAAAGGGGGAATAAACACACAAGCCTATCTTTCTCTCGTGGTTTTATTCCGAGTTAATTCCGTGGGGCTCTGAACCAGCTTCAGTACTATGGATTTCTCCCGGATGTCCATCTGGCCTGTGTCAGGGAGTTGATTGCCCTATGATTTGACAGTAATGATGATAATGGGGTGATTTTGTATTCTTTGACTCATTCAGATCGGAAGGTTCAGAAATAGACCCATGTCCTCCACTCCCAACCCCTTGCTTGAAACTAGTGTTTTGATTCTAAAGAAATGGCAGGATCTTATGGATGAACAGCCACAGAGAAAGGACCCTTCTCTTTTTGAAGCTATTGGGGATGACTGGGGTTTATCTTTTTAGCCTGGAGACCAAGAACTAGTACCATAGAAGCCGATAACTATTGCACAAAACCAGAGAAAATACTGCCACAGAAGCCTATGTGGGAGAGAAGCCTTTCTCGGAATTTTGAAAAACAGCCACAGCTGTATGTACACGGAGCGATCTGAGGATAGCTCACTCCCACACTCTGCTGATGTCACTTTTTCATCTTCTTCTTGGTTACCCACGGGCAAAGATACGTTCTCATTTGCACTAAGCCTGACTTCTGCCTTCTTTCCCCAGATAGGCCCTGGCAGGCAGGCAGACGGACAGATGGGTGCAGACGCAATGCTAGAGGCGTTAAGCAATTGGACCAAGGGCAACTTGGCCCCTGACAATTTCTCACTTGCTTCTCAGCCTGACCCAGGGGAGCCACATCTGCCTTCTGACTTGCGCATCATAGGAATTACCAAGAAACACTGCGTTCTGCTGTGGCACCTGTGTGTGTCCTGGAGGACAAGTCCCAGCTCTGGGGCAGCTCTGGTTTTCCAGAAAGGAAAGGTCAGTGTTGATGGACGCAGCCTGCCGAGCTGGCGCAGGCTGCTCCAGGGCGACACAGATTGTACCGCCGTCATTTTTCACGTCGCTCAATAGCAGTCTGATTAGGGGTGATGCACGTCCGTGATTTCCCCTCAGCTCAGACCCTCCAATCCTGCAGAGGTGTCGCTGGACCTGAGGGTTTGTATATCCCACCCTCCAGAGCAGACTAGGGATGAAATGCATCATCTACCTCTGCAACCCCTGCTCCAGGTAAACGAGCTTTATCGTGAGGTCCTGGGACTGAGGATGGGGCACAGAGGAGGAGACTCCCTCACTGCAGAGTGGCAGTGGGGCTGAGAGTTGGGTGGGGAGGAGTCCTGCACCTTCTGCTGGTGCATGCATGGCCTGGTCCCTTTGTCAGGGGTCATGAACAGTCTGGGAGAGGGTGGAGATGTGCCTTTAAGACCAAAGGGACGCCAGGAGGTAGAATCACTCACGGAGGAGCCAGGCTTCAGGTTGCCAAGGTGAACTTGTCAATAGAGTATTGAACAGGCTGGTCCGACTGGCCATAATTGTCTATTTCAAAACAGCCAGGCTCTGGTCCTCCTCGCATGGCCCAGAGGCCCACAGGCAGGACCTTAGCTGGGCAGAAATATCTGGGAGAATGAGCAATGGGCTCCCAAGACAGAACCCACCAGCATCCCCACCCATCCCGAAGGCACATGGGTCTGAAACCTAAGAAATCTAAGAAAGGTTTCTTTCCTCCCTCACTTCTACGCTGGCCTGTGACTCGAGGTGGCACAAAGAACATCCCAGCTCCCCGGAAACTGTCCCTTTTTTATCCAGAGGACTCTGCCTGGAGGGACCCCCTCTTGAGAGTTTCCCGATTCCCTGCCAGCCCCAGACAACGGTGGTGGGGCCATTCACTTCACAGGGCAAAATGAAAATGTGGGGCTCCTTGATTAATAATTATTAACGATTTCAAGGTGTTGGACCATCCCACCCACCTGGGGCCATTCTGATCTCAGGGCCCCATGGGTCTGTGCAGGTCCCATGTGACCGGCCCTGTCCCCTCCTCTGGCAGCTCACTGGTCTCTGCTGGCTTTCCGTGGCTGTGATTCGGCTCCTGTCTCATCTCTGCTTCCCTCTGGGTCCTTTGGCTTCCAGTGCCCCCTCCCCCAACAGACCAGCTCATTCCAGCAACCAGAGTCCTCCCAGGCTGAGAGCTGTCCCGTTAATCCTCGTCATCCCTGTTGGGGGAAACTAGCGGTGGCCCCCGGGTCAGGTGTCCAGCTGTAGTCAGGTTGAGCAGGCTCACGTGGCTGAGGGGGGAGGAGGAGGGGCCTGGAGCAGGCTTTCTGAGCTGAGGCCTCATCAGTCCCCAAGCCTGCTGGGGTGCCCCAGTAGTGGTGTTTGCACGCTCAGTCACCCTCCTTCCAGCTACACTACATGCGCCCTTCCTTTTCCTTTTTTTTTTTTTTTTTTTTTTTGAGACGGAGACTCCCTCTGTCACTCAGGCTAGAGTGCAGTGGCACATAGTCTTGGCTCACTGCAACCTCTGCCTCCCAGGTTCAAGCAATTCTCCTGCCTTAGCCTCCTGAGTAGCTGGGATTACAAGCGTGCACCACATGCCCAGCTAAATTTTTTTTTTTTTTTTTTTTGTATTTTTAGTAGAGAGGGGGTTTCACCATATTGCCCAGGCTGGTCTCGAACTCCTGGCCTCAGGTGATCTGCCCACCTCGGCCTCCCAGAGTGCTGGGATTATAGGCATGAGCCACCACACCCAGCCCCTTTTCCTCTTCACCCCATTAAGGTTGCACCTCCGCAGGTCACCAGCAGCTAAGCAACTTACTCATGTGGGAGGAATGCCCCTGCAAGTGGGGTGCACCCCAGTGACTTGCATGTCAGACTAGATGTGACTCATCTACTCATCCTAGAGAGCCTTGTCTTCAGCTTCATGTGGGAGCCTCTATGGGCCTTGGGTCCTAATACCTGGTAGAGTCTCTGTTCCTCCCAGCTTGCCCCATGAGCCACCCAGGCAGAGGTCCAGATCCACGGGGACTGACCTGACAGAACTCTTGGCCATGGCCAGTTAGGACTGTTGAGACAAGTAGGAGCCGGGGTGCTGTACACCTGCTGACTGTCCTTCTGCCATGTGGAACCAGGAGCATGGTGTGGTGAGAGCCAGACGGACCCAGGCTTCTCCCAGCTCTCCCGCCGGCCACCGGCATGACTCCGGGCACCAGTGTATTCATCTGCAAAGGGGAGAGGAGACTTTCTAGGCTCAACACCCTACGAAATCCTCTGACATGGAAGGCCCTGCCTCATGTGTCCCCGTGACCTCCTGGCTCTCTTTTCCACCCCTCTCTCCCTTGCACACTGTGTTCTGGGCACACGGGCTCCTCCACTAATCCTCAAACACTGACTTGGTATTGTCCCAGGGCCTTTGAACTGACTGTAGCCACCACTTGGAATGTTCTTTCTCCAATATCTGCATGGTTCTTTCTAACTCCAGTCTTTACTCAAATATCATCTTTGTAATGAGTTGGCCCTGACCACCTGATCACTATGGTCCCAGCCCTGTCCCCACCAACACTCCCAATCTCCTTATTCCTGCTTACATAGCACCCTCACCTCCTAAGTATCCTCTGGATCAACATTCAGACAGTGTCCTCTGGATGTTGATGGTGCCTCTGGCTTGCGTCTCCTGTTGGAACATAAGAGCTGCAAGGGTCGGGGCGTGTCCACACCCTTGTCCGATGTATCCCCGGCATCTAGCACAGTGCCCAGCACATACCTGTCAAATGAATGTTGAATCAATAGGATTTTTGTGAGGACCGAGTGAGCTCACACAGCCAGATGAAGCTGGTCCACCCATACAGGCTGGCAAGAGCCATTGTCCACATTCTCAGACATTTTGTGAACCCATTGTTGAACACAGCCATGATTACAAATTAAATGATTTACATTTACAATTCAATTATGTAAAGAACAACGATAATAAATGCTCACAACTGACTCCTTCCTAATGATTTCCTCAGATTCACACGTTCCCGGGTTCTTTGCATCCCCTGTGTGTGGTGGAAAACACCACGCAGGGGAGGCTGCTGCGCATCTCGGCCCAATTCCGCCTTCAGCGCTGTCCTATTGGTAGCTTGAAGCCAGCCATGGCTGGAGCTTTTACTCAACAGAAATTGGTAAACACGACAAATCATGACTTGATTTTTTCTTTTGTTGATTGTATAGACTTTAGAAAGTGATAGAAAAAAATGTTAATCATGCAGATTAAACTTAAAAGTGTGTCTTGTTGGCCGGGCGCGATGGCTCATGCCTGTAATCCCAGCACTTTGGGAGGCCAAGGCGGGCAGATCCCTTGAGGTCAGGAGTTGGAAACCAGCCTGGCCAACATAGTGAAACACCATCTCTACTAAAAATACAAAAATTAGCCGGGTGTGGTAGCGGGTGCCTGTAATCCCAGCTACTCAGGAGGCTGAGGCAGAAGAATTGCTTGAACCTAGGAGGCGGAGGTTGTAGTGAGCCCAGATTGCACCACTGCACTCCAGCCTGGGTGACAAGAGCGAGACTCCATCTCAAAAAACAAAACAAAACAAGACGAAACAAACAATGTGTCCTGTTTATAGCTTATGTGTTTATATGTTCTTTTACGTATGTTTATATGTTCTTTTATAGCTTATATAGCTTATATAGTTTATATGTTCTTTTTGTCCTTCTTTTCTTCTTCTTCTTTTTTTTTTTTTTTATACAGGGTCTCACTGCTGTCACCCAGGCTGGAGTGCAGCGGCACAATTTCGGCTCACTGCAATCTGCACCTCTCGGGCTCAAGCAGTCCTCCGACCTCAGCTTCCCAATTAGCTGGTTCTACAGGCTTGCACTTCCATGCCCGGCTAATATTTTTGTATTTTTTAGTACAGACGGGTTTTTGCTATGTTGTCCAGGCTGGTCTCAAACTCCTGGGCTCAAGTGATCCGGTGGCCTCAGCCTCTCGAAGTGGTGGGACTACAGGCATGAGCCGCCACACCTGGCCCATTATGTTCCTAAGAGCACAGAAATGGAGGAAGTAGTATTAAAAAACTATTACCTGATTTATGAAAGAAGTTACTGACATCATTATGAACGAGAAGTCTGACCTATTCCTTCGTTGTTTCATTTTCATTTTACTGGTTGACTTAAATGAAAATACGCACAGCCATTCAAGTCAGAACCACACTCATTTATCAAAGGCAAGCCTGGGCTGGCAACTGATCCCAGAGTTTGGCAAAAAAGCAACAAAAACGTTGTGAATCAATCGGTATATGGAGCTTATAATGAAGAGTATCTCCTACTTTATTATTTGTTTATTTTTATTTTATTTTATTTTTTTGAGATGGAGTTTTGCTCTTGTTGCCCAGGCTGGAGTGCAACGGTGCGATCTCGGCTCACGACAACCTCCGCCTGCCGGGTTCAAGCGATTCTCCCGTCTCAGCCTCCTGAGTAGCTGGGAATACAGGCATGTGCCACCATGCCTGGCTAATTTTGTATTTTTAGTAGAGATGGGGTTTCTCCGTGTTGGTCAGGCTGGTCTTGAACTCCTGACCTCAGGTGATCCGTCTACCTTCGCCTCCTAAGATGCTGGGATTCCAGGCGTGAGCCACCACACCCTGCCTATCAGTAATATTTACAAGAAATCAATAAATATATATGCATGCATACATTTCTTCTTTTCAGAGAACCAATTGCTAATGCTAAACATTTACTAGCATCTCATACAAGGACCAGCCCAGAGGAGGCATTTAGATTATTGTAAATAAATGAGAGATGTTTAATTAGGCAGGGCTGAGGGGATTAATTCAACTCCATAGATAGCCAACCCCAAAGAAGGCCAGGAGACAGGAGGCCTGAGCAGGCCAAGGGCACAGGTGGTAAGAACCAGGTGTCAGTAGGGCAGGGGCCACAGCATGTTTGACAGGGTCATGATGAAAGCTGCAGCCCAGTCCTGAGGATGATGACCTCGGCCTTTTGGGACAGTATCTTTAGCTCATACTCCTGGGACAAGGTGTTCCTTCCTGTGGGCTGCACACATGCCCAGAGCTCCAAACCCCTAGGCATTGTCCAAAGGCTGAGGGCCGCATGCCCCATTATCCTTGGGGCTGCCTGATGCTGCTGCCTGCTCTCCATCCTCCCAGCTGTTTAGGGACTGACCATGTCTACTCTGCCACCATCTATATCTGCTCAACCCAAGGAGGGGCTGATCTAACTCTGGCCCTGACTCTCCTCTTGCTGTTGGGAAAGAATTATCTTTTTTTGGTTTGTTTTTTCAGTGTGTTTGCAGAAAGTATGCTTTAGGTTTAGTGGTCAGGGAAGGCTCACTGTGGAAGGAGTGTGTGGCTTGTCATCTCTAGGTTGGGGAGGAGCTGAGACAGCAGGTGCCAAGGCCCTGAGGTAGGCACCTCCTGAGTGTGTTTGAGGACCAGAAGGAAGGCAGGAGCAGTGGGCAGCATGAGCTGGGGGAGCGGGGTCAGACAGCAGACTGAAGAAGGAGGAAGGCAGTTTGCCTGAGTGTCTGTGACTCGGAGTTTGGACTTGAGTCTCATTGCTATGGCAAAGCTTTGGAGGTTTTAAGCAAGGAAGTGGGGGGACCAGATAACGGGGTCAGACCCAGACCCTGGGGCCACAGGGCAATTCCTGGGGCTGGAGGAGGAGCTGTGGGATCAGCAGGGGCTGGGTGTAGAGAGCCACCATGCCACTACCCTCCCCAGCGTGCGTTCTCCTGCAACAGGTCAGCTTCTTCGAGGCAATGCAGAAGCAACATGTCTCCCTCAAAGGAGTGTGAATTTAAAGACTCGACGGCTGAAGATGGAGATGCGGGCAGCCAGGTTGCATAGCTCTGTGTTCCGGCTGGGCCATTTATTCACTCTTTGACCTTGAGCAACTGATTTCACCCCCCTGTGCCTCAGTTTCTCCATCCTGAAATCGAGGCTCATGATGAAGTGGTTGGTGGTCGTGGAGGTTAACTGGATTAATAAGCAAAGCACTTAGCACCGCCTCCTGCAAGAGTGAGTGTGGCACATGGAAGCTATTACTGTTATTTTTATTGTTGTTATTATCGCTGTTAGGACAGAGAAACACCCGGGGCAGCCAAGCCCAGGCCAGGATGCCTGAGCACACCGCCTTGTTGGCAGAGCGGGTGGGGATCCTGGACCAAGGCTCAAGGGTTGGAGCCTGTCGGGGTAAATCCTCTCCAAGGCCTGGCCCTGCTCCCTGCCAGCTGGACTGAGCTGCACACACTGCCGCGTCTCTGGGGCAGTAGGTGTTATGTGTAGTCCAGCCAAAGGTACCATAGCTGGAGGAGCTGGACATCTGGGGCCACAGAGCCCTGGGGCCCTCAGGACTTGGGGCCCCAGAGCTGCCACTGCTAACCCATTGGTGCCCCTCACTCCCCGCCAGTCTTGATGGTGACCCTGGGGTACAGGCATTGGAAGGCTTTGGTCCTTAGTTCAGGGTTGACCCTCTGCTGGGTCTGTTTATTCCCAGGAAGTCCTCAGTGCAGATAGAAAGGCTGGGCTTGGTGGAGGCACCGGGATTGGAGCTAAGCACAAATACTGCTGGGGGCAGGGTCCTCTCTGGGAAGCAGAGTCGGGATGTGGGGGTGTGTGCTGTGTATTTGGGGCCTTTGGCTCACTGCATGTGAAGAGGAGATTTTAACGCCCAGCCCCGTGACAGCCTTGGACACACAGCTTGGGAGGCTCGGCTGGGCAGTTCTGGGCAGCAAGGTGAGGGGTCAAGGGACCACAAGAGAGGAACCAGGGTGCCATCCAGCTCCTGGGGAGCCACCGGCTGGATTGTATCAAGGACTGGAAACCCACCTGGGCCATGTGGTCAGGATGACAGCGTGTTGTGATCACACAGCCTGTACCTCATTTTGAGAGGAGCGTCTTATGCCCCCACTTCAGAGGGGGAAACTGAAGCTCCGACTTTTGTGCAAAGTGGCGGCAGAGCTCGGACTCAAACCCAGGGTTGCCAGCCCTGGGCACGTGCTCTGGGCCCTCTCACTTCGAGCTGGACAGCAGCTTCCCCGGCTTCTCTTCCATTCCCTGACGCTGATGAGTCCTCAGGGCTGGTGGGGGATGTGCGGTGCGATTTGGAGTGAATTAAACAGACACAAGTCCCCATTGTCTCAGAATTTACTGTGTGTGTGTGTGTGTGTGTGTGTTTGTATTTTTTCTAGAGATGGGTCTCACCATGTTGCCCAGGCTGGTCTCAAACTCCTGGCCTCAAGCGATCCTCCTGCCTCTGCCTCTCAAAGGTCTGGAATTACAGATGTGAGCCACTGTGCCCAGTCTCAGGGTTTGCAGTTTTAGAAGGTGGAACCTGGTGGAGGGAGTGTGGGCTGAGGACTGCCTGAAGGCGGTTCGTTCACCAAACACTGGGCTGAGCTGAGCGCCTGGTGAACACATTCCTATCTTATCCGCACAAACACTGCGTGAGGTTGTTCTAATTATCCTCAGCTTTGCAGAGGAAACTGAGGCCCAGATAGTTGAGCAATGAGCAAGAGGGCATGGGGGTGGATGTTTGTAAAGAGGGGGACAGTGTGGATTTTGGGGAGCCACAGGGTGAATCGTCATGCATTGAATACTTGCCTTCCCCAAATATTTGTCTACCTGGAATGTCAGAATGTGACTTATTTGGAATAAGGGTCTTTGTAGATGTAATCAAGGTGCAGATCTTGAGAGGAGATCGTCCTGGATCGGAGTGGGTCCTGAATCCAATGGTAGAAGAGACTGAAGAGGGGAGGACGCGCAGGGACATTCTCCTGGCATCTGAAGCAGAAGCTGGGGAAGACGGAGGCGGAGGATGGAGTGATGCAGTCACAGGCCCAGAAATGCCAGGCAGGATTCCCTCCTGGGGACTCTGCAGGGAGCACAGCCCTGATGACACCTTGATTTAGGACTTCTGGCCTTCAGAACCAGGAGAGAATCCATCTCTGTTGTTTGAAGCTCTCCAGGTTGGGGTGGAGCCAGGGCTTGCCCCTGAGGCCTCGTTTCTTCATGTCCCTGTGTGGCTCGGCTGCCTGCCCAGCCTGGATCCTGGTGTAAAAGTCCCACATCCTTCTTTTTTTTTTTTGAGACAGAGTCTCACTCTGTTTGTTGCCCAAGCTGGAGTGCAGTGGCTCGATCTTGGCTCCCTGCAACCTCCACCTCCCAGGTTCAAGCAATTCTCCTGCCTCAGCCTCCTGAGTAGCTGGGATTATAGATGCCCACCACCACGCCTGGCTAATTTTTGTATTTTTAGTAGAGACAGGGTTTTGCCATGTTGGCCAGACTGGTCTTGAACTCCTGACCTCAGGTAATCTGTCTGCCTCGGCCTCCCAAAGTGCTGGGATTACATGCATGAGCCACCGTGCCCGCCTTCACATTCTTTTCTTATTATTTCCTGAGCACCTACTATGGGCCAGGTGCTGTGATGTTTCCTCATTTAATTTCCGTTCAATGTGAAATCGTCACTATTATCCATGTTATAGAAGAAGGAACACCACACATGGCCCTGACCTGGCCCTGAGAATGTGGGGAGGACACACAGAAGGGGGGCTCCTCTCCCAGGCGCTGCTGTTGGCCTCTGCTGGGGCTCGCCCAGGGCTCTCCGGAAAAACAGACCTGATAGGATACATGGAGGCTCGTAAGAGGGGACCCCCGTGGGAATTCGCTCACACACTGTGGAGGCTGACAGGTTGCAGGGCCGGCCATCTGCAAGCCGGGGAGCCAGGGAAGCCAGCCATGATGTTCAGTCTGAGTCTGAAGGCCCTAGAAGCAGGAGCTCTCGTGTCTGAAGGCAGCTGGAGGTGGATGGTCCAGGTCAAGCAGACCCAGCGCAGTAGTCTGCTCCCAACCGTCCTGTTCTACCCAGGCCCTCAGGGCTTGGCTAATGTTGCCTACATTGTTGAGGTGCGGTCTACAAATCCAAGTGGGAACCTCTTTCAGAAACACCCTCACAGACTCACCAGAAAGAATGCTTCCCCGTGATCCGGGCACCCCTTAGCCCTGTCAAGCTGACACATGAAATTAACCATCTCATCACCAAAATGCCCCTGAATGTACAAGATACAATGGGGAAACAAGCAGATCACTCAATGGACCCAGCATGGTGCCATTAAAATCCCTGCAGTTCACTGGGCACAGTGGCTCACACCTGTAATCCCAGCACTTTGGGAGGCTGAGGTGGGAGGATCGCTTGAGCCTAGGAGTTTGAGACCAGCCTGAGCAACATAAGGAGACTGTTTCTAAAACAAAATAAAACATAACATAAAAACTCTTTGCCGGGCACGGTGGCTCACACCTGTAATCCCAGCACTTTAGGAGGCCAAGTCGGGCGGATCACTTGAGGTCAGGAGTTTGAGACCAGCCTGGTGAAACCCTACCTCTACTAAAAATACAAAAATTAGCGGGGTGTGGTGGTGGGCGCCTGTAATCCCAGCTACTCGGGAGGCTGAGGCAGGAGAATCGCTTGAACCCGGGAGATGGAGGTTGCAGTGAGCCTAGATGGGGTCACTCCACTCCAGCCTGGGTGACAGAGCAAGACTCTGCCTCAAAATAAATAAATAAATAAATAAATACAAACTCTCATAGTCCCCGCTAAACACACATGAAATTTCTGGAAGGACAAAGCTCCGCAGCTGTTCCTAGTCCTGCCCTGGGTCCAGCCATTATCTCTGAGTGTCTAGATTGGGATGGGTGCCACAGCTCTACTTTTCCTCCACTAACCTGCCCCATCTTATCACTCATTCCCTCTCAAGCTGTCCGGTTCCCTTGTCTGGGCACCAGACACCTTCTCCTGGCACCCGCCTCCTGCCTGGGACTTCCTCTTCAGCCTCATGTCTGTTCCTTGTTTCCCTGCTCCCCTCGGAGAAGCTCCATTGCAGCTGAGCAGCCTCCCTGCAACCCTCCTTACGGGCCCTGGCCTGCTCAGGTGGTGCCCCTGCCCTTTCAGGGGAGGGAGTGAGGGGAGGACGTGTACAGAGCTCAGCTGCATCCCAGGTAGGGCTTGAGGCCCTTTACCTGCACCCTGGCTCTTCCCAGGAGCCCTCACGTTTCTTTTCTGAGACAGAGTCTTGCTCTTTTCTCCCAGGCTGGAGTGCAATAGTGTGATAGCTCACTGCAGCCTTGACCCCCTAGGCTCAAGTCATCCTCCCACCTCAGCATTAGCTGGGCATGGGGGCAGGTGTCTGTAATGCCAGATACTCAGGAGGCTGAGGCAGGAGAATCGCTTGAACCTAGGAGGCAGAGGCTGCAGTGAGCCGAGGTCACGCCACTGCACTCCAGCCTGGGTGACAGAGGGAGACTTGGTCTCAAAAAAAAAAAAGAGTATAAAAATTATTCATGAAATATTTACATTGTCATTGTTGTTGTTCTAAGTCTTGGAAATCCAGTGTGGATCTTGTACTTAACAGCCCCTCTCCGCTGGGACTCACTGAATTCCAAGGGCCCCATAGGCACGCGTGGTTCGTGGCCCTCACAGTGGACAGTAAGCGTCTAGGACAGGATGGGGTGACTTTCAAATCCCAGGTGGAGCAAATTCCTCTGGACTTTGGCCAGTTAGAGCTTTATGGTATGTCCCTCACAGTCGTAGGGGCCTGAGGCAGCATCGGTGGCTGGACCTGGTATCAGTGGTCATGTGGTCATTTATGTGCCAGTGTGGCAAGCCTGGCACCAGACCTGGCAAGGGGGCTTCATCTGGGCCCAAAAAAGTGCAGACAGCGTGGTCTCCAGCCTGCCTCCTGGGGAGGCCTCCCCAGGTGGACTTAGAAAAGGAAGTCAGAGGCGGGATGGGAGGTGGCCTTTGCAGGCACCTGGAGGGGCTGTGGTGTTGGGTCCCTGGATCTGGAAGGTCACATCAATAATGTGTCATCTGCTCATCAGGGGCCACTGCAAAGCCTCCCATCCCAGGAGACGGCAGTTTAGCACTGGTCTGGAGGCTGGCTGGCTGGCAGGCGCAGCTGGGGCTTGGGTTTCCTCAGGGGGAGGCTGCTTCTTCCCTCGTGCCTGTCCACGCTTTGGTTACAGGCAGTGAAGCCGCTGATGTCAGCGGGACCGCGGCTGCCCCTCCGAGGTGTCTGTGGCCTGCCACCAGAGCAGCGGGCGGGGCGGCCTCCCACCTGAGCCTGTTTATCGTTTAAGTGGATACTATGCTCTGGCGGCTGAGGGTAATTACAGGGCTGCGTCCTTGAGGACGGGTCTGCGCATGTGCTTCTTGCGGGGCTGGTGGCCCAGCCGGGGCGGCCTCGGCGCCGTCAGCTGCTCGGTGAGATGTGAAGGGCCGGTACTCCGAGTGGGGCCTTCCATGCTGCAGCAGAGGCCTGGGATTGGAATGCGAAATCCCTCTGAGGTGGAGACAGGGGCTGGTGGGGGTCATGCCACCTGCAGGGCCATCCTGGTGGTTCTGACCTCCTGCCACCAGCCACAGACTCTGCTCCAGGGTGTCCACCCACCCCAGTCGTTCCTCCTCTTGTCTGCATCCCTCTGTCCCTCTCTTCCTCCTCCCTTCGGTCGTGTTTAGCAAGTCCCACTCCCTGGCCTCAGCGTCCCGATCCTCCCATCCCTTTGCTTTGCTGGACTTTTCCAGGTTGCTCCTGCACGCCTTGTCATTTTGTTGCTGGGATGGCCCCGGGAGGTTGAATAGAGTGCCCCCTGCCCCCACATTCATGTCCACCCAGGACCTCAGAATGTGACCTTGTTTAGAAATAGGGTCTTTGCAGTTGTAAAATCTAATTGAGATTAGGTCATACGGGATTAGGGTGGGCCCTTAATTCAATAACACTGATGTCTTTTTTTTTTTTTTTGAGACCAAGTCTTACTCTGTCACCCAGGCTGGAGTGCAGTGGTGCGATCCCAGCTTACTGCAACCTCCACCTCCCAGGTTCAAGCAATTCTTGTGCCTCAGCCTCCCGAGTAGCTGGGACTACAGGCATGTGCCACCACACCCAGCTAATTTTTGTGGTTTTAGGAGAGACAGGGTTTCACCATGTTGGCCAGGCTGGTCTCAAACTCCTGACCTCAGGTGATCCACCCACCTCTGCCTCCCAAAGTGCTGTGATTACACATGTGAGCCACCACACCCGGCCAAAACTAGCGTCCTTACAAAAAGAGAAAAACTTGGACAGAGAGGGAGGAAGGCCAAATGAAGATGATGGCTGAGATGGGAGGGATGCGGCCACAGCTAAGGTGCACCACGGGTTGCCGGCAGCCACTGGAAGCGGAAGAGGCAGGAGGGATTTGACCCCAGATCCTCAAGGCAAGCCTGGCCCTACTGCCACCTGGATTTTGGACTCTGGCCTCCAGCGCCCAAGACAATAAATTTCCATTGTTGAAACCACCTCAGGCCGGGCGCAGTGGCTCACGCCTGTAATCCCAGCACTTTGGGAGGCTAAGGCGGGTGGATCACAAGGTCAGGAGATCGAGACCATCTTGGCTAACACGGTGAAATCCTGTCTCTACTAAAAATACAAAAAATAAGCCGGGCGTGGTGGTGGGCGCCTGTAGTCCCAGCTACTCGAGAGGCTGAGGCAGTAGAATGGCGTGAACCCGGGAGGCGGAGCTTACAGTGAGCCGAGATCGCACCACTGCACTCCAGCCTGGGCGACAGAGCAAGACTCCACCTCAAAAAAAAAAAAAAGAAACCACCTCATGTTGGCTATTTGTGACGGCAGCCCCAGGAACTCATAGAGCCCCCTCCCCTGGGCTCGGCCCCGTGAGCAATAGGAGAACCCCCGCTCCCCCCAGCTGACCCTGCTCTTGGGGCACCTTCAAGCCTCAGCAGGCTGTTCCTGAAATCCAGCTGTGCAGCCAGAATCCGTGAGCACACACACATTTTCGGGGATAATGGTCTTCAGAATTCCAAAGGATTTATTTGAGCTCGCCCGACGTGGATCACAGCCGAGCTGAAACCCACACTTGACAAGTGATGCAATCAGTGCTCAACTCTTGCCAGCGTTTTCGGGAGATTAGGCAGCAGCAGGGGCTGGGGTGGACAGGAGCAGGCAGACAGGAGCAGGCGATTGCAGCAGCATCAACACCTGAGTCGACGTGATGGTGTGGCGAGCGGCCACAGACCCTGGGAGCCAGCCGGGGAGCAGAGCATGCCCGGCAGAAGAACATGATGCTGGCTGAGCAGAAAGGTCACCAGGTGGGGTTGCAGTGGCCTGGACAGCCAGAAGGATGCTCTGTGGGCAGCCAGCCGTGGCCAGAGGGGAAGGCTGTGAACAGGGTGGTTAGAAGCCATCTGCACTGGAGTCCTGGACACATTGGGGGGTGGTCCTGGATCTCAGGCTCCTCTCTGTAGAGGGGGCCTTACGTGGCCCACCTCCAGAGCCCGAGGAGGCTGAGTTTGGGGAGGACAGTAAGCCCTTGGACTTCCTGTTGTTGCTTGGTGCTGTTGTTAGGAGTCTGGAATGTGCTGGAGCTATAGATTGGGTCACTCTCTGCAAAAAGCAGAGGAAGGAGGTGCAGAAGGTCAGGGGCAGTTCCCGGGGGAATATCTGAGGAAGGGCAGCCGTGGAAGAGATGGATGGAGGCCAGGGGGACAGTCCCACAGGCCACAGCAATCACAGGCTTAAAGAGTGGGGGAGGGTCAGGGAGACCCAAGGGTGGGTCGGAGATGGGCCCCAAGGACTGAGGAGGGGAAATTGGACAGAGAAGTTTCATAGACAGAAAAGAGCAGACAAGAAGTTATGGAGGGTTGGGGTTGGATTCATGCACACGCACACACACATGCCCATGTAAATACACACACACCAGCACACACACATGCATGCACATGGGCACACACATGAATACACACATGCACACACATATGCACAGGCAGCAAGACTGACTCTTGGCCATGTCACGCAGGCTGTCAGAGAGGAGAGATGAGTGAGGGGCTGGGCGGGAGGGCGGCAGGGGTCAAGCAGAAGTGTGTGTATTTCAGGACAGAAGAGACAAGAGTTGGAATAAAAAGAATTGAAGATGACGGGGAACCGGGGGTGCGAAGAGTTTGGATGCGGGGGCGTCTGCCTTGGAAAGGTGCAGAGCCTGGCAGGAAGGAGGGCAGATCAGGTGCCTTGCTCTGGAGTGCTAGGAGGGGCAGGGTGTCTGGGGGGGTGCTCACCCTGGCTGTGGTCTTTTCAGAAAAGCCAAAGACAAGGTCATTGTGCAGTGTTTCTAGGGGAGGCTGGGGCTGCACGCAGGGTCAGCTGGAGATTAGGGAGGAACAGCTGCTCAGCAGGGAAGCTCGGCCAGCCAGGACAGACCCTGCAGAGACTGAGGCTGCCCCATCCTAACCCTGTTCCTGGTGAAGACCTGCAGGTGGCCACCGGGGGCACAAAGCAGTGGCTCAGGACAAGGGCTTGGCCTGGCCGATGTCCAGGGGCTGAGAGCCTGCTGTTCGTTCAGTTGGGCTGGAAGTGGCCCAACTCCCCTTCTCCTCTCCCTGCCTGTTTGGAGTCCCAGGATGCCAACAGAGAGGTCTGAGCTGAGCATGCTGGGGAGGGTGGTCCATCACACTCTGTAAGGTGTGAGTTTGCACAGAGGTGCGTGGAGGCATGCTCATTCCATTGTCATCACCTCTGGGCAGTGGCGTCTGATGAGTTTTATTTTCTTCCTTTGCTCTTTTGTGGTTTATTTTATTTTATTTATTGATTTGAGACAGGGTCTTGCTCTATCATCCAGGCTGGATTGCAACGGTGTGATCTTGGCTCACTGCAACCTCCGCCTCCCAGGTTCAAGCGATTCTCGTGCCTCAGCCTCCCAACTAGCTGGATTACAGGCACGTGCCACTATGCCTGGCTAATTTTTGCATTTTAGTAGAGATGAGGTTTTACCATGTTGGCCGGTCTGGTCTCGAACTCCTGACCTCAGGTGATCTGCCCGCCTGGGCCTCCCAAAGTGCTGGAACTACAGGCATGAGTCACTGTGCCTGGCCTCTTTTGTGATTTTAAATTTAGTTTATAAGCAGGGTGCGGTGGCTCACACCTGTAATTCCAGCACTTTGGGAGGCCGAGGTGGGCGGATCAGTCAAGGTCAGGACTTCGAGACCAGCCTGACCAATATGGTGAAACCCTGTCTCTACTAAAAATGCAAAAAAAAAAAAAAAAAAAAAAAAAATTAGCTGGGCATGGTGGCGTGTGCCTGTAATCCCAGCTACTCAGGAGGCTGAGGCAGGAGAATCCCTTAAATCCAGGAGGTGGAGGTTGCAGTGAGGCAAGATTATGCCACTGCACTCCAGCCTAGGCAACAAGAGCGAAAACTTCATCTCAAAAAATAAAATAAAATAAAAAATAAATTTAGTTTACAATTACCATGTACAGTTTTTTTTTTCCAAAAATAATAAAGTCAGGAAGACCTCCTGCACAACGCCCCCATTGTTTGACTTGAGCTGGGGGTGGAGCTTCTCTGCCTTGTGCTGACTGTCACAAGTTCTATTAGAGGAATTTCTTCTTTGAGGATCCTGATGCAAGGGAGCTCAGAGGATGGTACAGCGGACACCAACCTGAATGCAACAGCCCCCCAAGCCCTTCCAGCTGAAACTGTCCCCTCTTTGAAAACCACAAGTGTCGGCCGGGCATGGTGGCTCAAGCCTGTAATCCCAGCACTTTGGTAGGCTGAGGCGGGTGGATCACCTGAGGTCAGGAGTTCGAGACCATCCTGACCAACATGGTGAAACCCCGTCTCCACTAAAAATACAAAAATTAGCCGGGCATGGTGGTGGGTGCCTGTAATCCCAGCTACTCAGGAGGCTGTGCCAGGAGAATCGCTTGAACCCGGGAGGTGGAGGTTGCAGTGAGCCGAGATTGCACCTTTGGACTCTAGCCTGGGCGACAGAGCAAAACTCGTCTCAAGAAAAAAAAAAAAAGAGAGAGAGAGAGAGAAAACGATAGGTGTCCTGGTGAGGACTCCTGCACCTTCTCTGCTAGCCTGCCTTGCTCTGCCCTTCCTCCTCCCTCCTCCTGCTATGGCCTCTGGAGCTCCGCTCTCCTGGTTCACCCAGGGACGTCACCCTTGCCTCTTCTCTCTGCATCTCCCAGGCAAAGGACTTTCCTCTCACAAGCAAACATGTGCTGGCAGGTCTCTTCCTGCCATCCCTCCACCCTCTATAGCTACTGCCCTGATCCCTCTGCTTCCTCCAGCTTCTCATCAATTCTCCTGGGCTGGGGGGAGTCTGCGCTTTTGGGATGTGATTAGCGCTCCCCAGGCGATCCTCATGTGCAGCCAGTGGGCACAGCCACCAAGTCACAGCCTTCCAGAAATTTCACCCATCCTATTGCCTTAACCAATGGCAAGCTGGTAAATGTTTAATAGTCAGCTCTGGGGCATGGGGACAAATAGCCCTGATTTGTATCATTATGCAGTTCCTATGATGTGAATATTTCCGCCATGGCCAATTTCAAGCTGCCAACAGGAAGAGTACTGGCTGTCAAAATTCCTGCAAATTTTACAACCCAGGACAATTCCATCTGTGGGTGGCATCTCCCTGGGGCCTGGGTCTACTCTCTGAGCTGGCTCACCTGTCCCTCTGGAACCTGTTTAGGCCATGGATGAAAATCAGCTTCCATGGCCACTGCAGAGGGAAGGAAAGGATGCTTGCATTGAGTGACTGCTGGAGGAGCAGGGGCTTCCCCGCTTTACAGTTTTGCAAAGCACTGCAATTATCTCATGTAAGACTCAAGTCTAAAGTGACGTGGCCAAGACCACACAGCAAGCAGGTTCTAGAGCCAGCCTCAGACCATCCCCACCGTGAGTCCCCTGTGTGAGTGCCTCTTGAAGGAGGTTTTCTAACAGGTGAGTGGTCCGATTCTGTCTCTGTCCTGTGGGATGGATGGGCTGGCACTTGACAGCTCTGCTTCCCCCTTACCCCCTGCGGAGAAGACTGGAAGGTGCATTTCTCAGACTTCCTTGCCTGGGAAGTGGGTCCCAACTTCTTCTCGGTGTTGGTAGATGTGCTGGGCCATGTTCCAGGGGCCAGTTGCTGGCTCCGTGGGTGCTGAGAGGAAGGCGGAAGGCTGTCTATTTTTTGGCCAGGATGAATCCAGCAGGTGTGGTAGGTCCTGGCCGCTTGCTGACCCATGGGTCTACTGGGTGCTCTGGAGCTAATGGTCCCCAGATGCCCCACCGTCCTGATGTGGCAGAGGCGTGGCATCTTGGCGGGCCAGTTTGGTGGCATCCTGGGAACCGTTTTGGAGGCTCGAGGTGCAGCCTGCTTCTCCAGCTTTTCCAGTGATTTCTGTGAGCTTCTCATTTCATTTCTGCCACAAGGAGCCAGAGTGCCTTCTGTTTTCTGCACCTGAGCCCTCACGGATACATCTTTTAACCTTGGTCACCTCCAGTCCTTTTGTCCCGTGACCTTCATTCAAGTCCCAGGCCTTCAGTTCCATGATGGGGTGTATTGGGGTTTTTTGTTTGTTTGTTTGTTTTGTTTTGTTTTGAGACGGAGTCTCACTGTCACCCAGGCTGGAGTGCAGTGGGGCGATCTCAGCTCACTGCAAGCTCCGCCTCCCGGGTTCACGCCATTCTCCTGCCTCAGCCTCCGGACTAGCTGGGACTACAGGCGCCCGCCACCACGCCCGGCTAATTTTTTTGTATTTTTAGTGGAGATGGGGCTTCACTGTGTTAGCCAGGATGGTCTCCATCTCCTGACCTTGAGATCTGCCCGCCTCAGCCTCCCAAAGTGCTGGGATTACAGGCATGAGTCACTGTGCCCGGACGGTATTTTTTTTTTTTAAACAAAAGGTCTCACATATTTATTACTGAATCCAGCCTATAGTGGTGACATTTTCATCTTGATATGGTGGGACGATCGTGACCTTGACCTAGCACAAATAGGTGTGCTGTCTCCTGTGCAATTCCTCATAGGCCCAGCTTGGTTCTTCTCCAGTGTCTGCCTTTGGAGTTGTACCTGATTTTATTACCAGTTTTCATTTGAATCCACTGGGGAATGGAGCAATTTTGCTTTTGTTTCTCGGCCAGGAATCACTTAATCCTGGAAGTTATGGCGAGAAACGGGGTCAACCACACACTGCAATGGTGGAGAAAGGGAGAGCTGTGTTCTTTTCATCATCATGGAATTTGGTCTAATGTATTAAGATATGTAGAGTCCGAGCCAGGATCTAGAAATATTCTCAATAGGTCCACTCACCTGGCAAACACTCGTGGTGGAAAATGGCAATAACCCAGCAGCACAGAGAACGCAGCAGGAGAGGAGATGCCGGCGTACAGAGTATCTGAGGCAGCCAAGAAGCATTGTGAAGTACGCCCCGGGGTTGACCGATGGCGCTGTCACTCGGAGCCACTTCCTCCAACTTCACACACCATCTTTTTTTTTTTTTTTTTTTTTGACAGAGTCTTGCTCTGTCGTCCAGGCTGGAGTGCAGTAGCACGATCTCAGCTCACTGCAAACTCCGCCTCCCGGGTTCAAGTGATTCTCATGCCTCAGCCTCCCGAGTAGCTGGGATTACAGACATGCACCACCACACCCAACTAATTTGTATGTTTTTTCTTTTTTTCTTTTTTGAGATGGAGTCTCACTCTGTCGCCAGGCTGGAGTGTAGTGGCGTGATCTTGGCTCACTGCAATTTCTGCCTCCCGGGTTCAAGTGATTCCCCTGGCTCAGCCTCCTGAGTAGCTGAGACTACAGGTGCTCACCACCATGCCCGGCAAATTTTTTTTTTTTTTTTTTTTTTTTTGTATTTTAGTAGAGACAGGGTTTCACCATGTTGGCCAGGATGGTCTTGATCTCCTGACCTCATGATCCGCCCTCCTCCGCCTCCCAAAGTGCTGAGATTACATGTGTGAGTCACCGTGCCTGGCTTAATTTGTGTATTTTTAGTACAGACGGGGTTTCTCCATGTTGGTCAGGCTGGTCTCGAACTCCTGACCTCAGGTGACTCGTCCACTCCAGCCTCCCAAAGTGCTGGGATTACAGGAGTGAGCCCCTTCTCCTGGCCCCACACACAGTCTTAAGAACCACACAGCCTTTTTGTTGGTTCACGGAGGATGAGAAGGGAGATGTAGAAGTGAGCATGGCTGTTAGGGATAGGCATGCAGATAGCAGGGAGTAGCGACAGTTGACAGTGAGGAGGAAACTGAAAACTATAAAAACAAAACCAAGTGCAGGAACTCAAAAGCATAACCTGGGTGGGGTTGGGTCCGGAAGCACAGTGGGGGCCCCCTCCCTGTTCCCAAGATCCTGAAGTCACCACCACCTGGGCTCAGTCCTGAGGCGCTATTGAATCCAGTGCCTCAGATGCACCAGAGAAAGGATAACCCATGGGTGCAGCTGGGGAAGCTGCCCTCCTGGGGTCTTGCAAGGACAGGAGGCGAGGCCTGAGGCTTTCCTCGTTTCACTCAGCCACTCCTGAACAGTGCAACCACATTTTAACAAGACTCTCCACGTTAGTGTTTGTTTTGATTTTTAAAAAAAATTTTTTATTTTTAGACACGGTCTTGCTCTGTCACCCAGGTTGGAGTGCTGTGGCATGATCTCGGCTCACTGCAGCCTCCAGCTCCCAGGCTCAAGTGATCCTCCCACTGAGCAGCTATGACTACAGATACACGTCATTATGCTTGGCTAATTTTTGTATTTTTTTCCGTAGAGACAGGGTTTCACCATGTTGCCCAGGCTGCTCAAAGTCCTGAGCTCAAGTGATTCACCCGCCTTGGCCTCCCAAAGTGCTGGGATTATAGGTGTAAGCCACTGCACCAGGCCCCTAGTGATTGGTTTTAAATATATTTTTTATCATAAAGAAATACATATTTACTGGAAAATGTTGGAAAATTCAAAAAGGAAGGGAGAGAGAGGGGAAGAAGGAAGGAAGGAAGGAAGGAAGGGAAAGAAAGAAAGAGAAAGAAAGAAAAAGAAAGAAAGAGAAAGAAAGAAGGAAAGAAAGAAAGAAAGAAAGAAAGAAAGAAAGAAAGAAAGAAAGAAAGAAAGAAAGAAAGAAAGAAAGAAAGAAAAGAAAAGAAAAGAAAAGAAAAAAGAAGGAAGAGAGAGAAAGGCCAATTGTCTATAATCTTATGACACCGAGATAGACACTGTTAACCTTTGGGGATTTCCTTCCAGTCTTTCTTCTGTCTCTATCTCAGGCTTGGTTGGTGTCTATATCTGGGTCGTTCTCTCTATGTGAATACATTAAATACATTAAATTTTAAAAACATTATCATTAGGCCACTTGCAGTGGCTCATACCTGTAATCCTAGCACTTTGGGGGGCCAAGGCAGATGGATCACTTGAGCTCAGGAGTTCGAGACCAGCCTGGGCAACATGGTGAAACCCTGTCTCTACCAAAAAATACAAAAAAATTAGCCATGCATGGTGGCATGTGTCTGTGGTCCCAGCTACTAGGAAGGCTGAGGTGGGAGAATCACTTGAGCCAGGGAGGCGGAGGTTGCAGTGAGCCAAGATGGTGCCACTGCACTCCAGCGTGGGTGACAGAGTGAGACTTCTTCTCAAGAACAAAACAAAAAACAAATAATGATATCCTCCTTTTCACTTAACTTTATATTTTTATTTTTTGACTCCTCTCATCAGGAGATTTGAAAAAACAAAACCCGTGGTGCAGTGGCTCGCACCTGTAATGTGAGCACTTTGGGAGGATGAGGTGGAAGGAAGACTTGAGCCTGGGAGTTTAAGACCAGCCTGGGCAACAAAGTGAAACCCCCATCTCTATAAAAAATAAAAAATATTAGCTGGATGTGGTGGCGTGCACCTGTGGTCCCAGCTCCATGGGAGGCTGAGGCAGGAGGATCACTTGAGCCCAGGAGATTGAGGCTGCAGTGAGCTGTGTTCATGCCATTGGACTGCAACCTGGGCAACAGAGTGAGACTCTGTCTCAAAAAAAAAAAAAAAGAAAAGAAAAGAAAAAAGAGAAAAACCAAAACCCCAACTCAAACTCCATTTGCTTGGCATCTTTCAGTGAAGATTTCTAGATTTTGCAAATAAAAATATAAAACATCCATTTAAATTTGAATTTCAGATAACACCCTCCCATGTAAATCTGGGACAGACTTATACTAAAAGACGATTTGTTGTGTGTCTGACATTCAAATGTAACCGGCCTGTGTTTTGCCTAATGATGCTCCCCTCTGGTGCTGAGTGGCTTCAGATCCTGGGAGGCTGCTGGATCCAGGCGGCCGGCTCACACCTGGAGGGCTGAATCCCGGTTCACGCCTTTCCTTCCTCAGCCGGGGATCGGTATCCAGTGACTCCTGGCTTGAGCCCTGTGTCCCTCCTACCTGTCAGGCACCAGGCCTGGTGTTTTGTGGTCATTGTCCGTTTCACTCTCACGAGAGATGCGACCCCATTTTGCAGAAAAGGAAGAGGAGCTTCAGGCTGAACCACTGTCCAGGATTTCTGAGCCAGGAAGAGGTTTGGGGTCCAGATCTGACTCACTGGGGTCCCCTTTGCTTGGATGGAAGAGAATCAGAAGGATGCTAAGCCAGGACAGCAAGTGGGGCCCAAGAGGCCGTGACCACGCACCCTCCCCAGAAAGCCCCCTCCCTGGGACGCCCCCTCCCTAGAGGCCCCTCCCCAGGATAACAGGCCTGGGCCTCTGGACCCCACCGCAGCTGATGAAAAGCCCCTGACTGCCCTTGGGGTTCTGAGCTTTTGAATTGCTGGCAATGGTGTCTTCTGAGCCCTCAGGGCTTATTTAAAAGGAGTTAAAGTGCCCCAGTCCCTGGTGGGAGAGGTTAAGTAGCAGGAGTGGAGGATTAAGTGCCGGCTTGGGAATGGGGCGGGGCCTTTGGAAGGCTCTGGAATTGGTTGCTTAGTCTCCCAGCCCTCCTGCCTCCCGCAGACCACCCCACCCCCCACCATCCTTTTCCCTCTGGTCCTCAGTAAGGTTTTTTTTTTTGTTTTTTTTGTTTTTGAGATAGAGGCTCACTCTGTCACACAGGCTGGAGTGCAGTGGCATGATCTCAGCTCACTACAACCTCTGCTTCCTGGGTTCAAGCGATTCTCCTGCCTCAGCCTCTGGAGTAGCTGGGTTTACAGGTGTGCACCAGGACACCTGTAAATTTTTTTTGTATTTTTAGTAGAGATGGGGTTTCACCATGTTGGCCAGGCTGGTCTGGAACTCCTGACCTCAAGTGATCTTCCTGCCTTGGCCTCCCAAAGTGCTGAGATTACAGGCATGAGCCACCATGCCTGGCCTCAGCAAGGTTCTTAGACATAGATGTGCCCACTGATCCCTGGCAGAGAGGTAGATACTGAGTGGGTCAGAAAGGCCCGGGACTTTGCATTCAAATAAGCACTTGGAGATTCCAAGGCAGAAAGCCTGCTCCTGACACTTCCCCTGAAGCGCTGGTTTCTGAGACCCCATCACGTGGCTCACCCTGGGAAAGGCGACAGAGAGGTGACCCCTAGACCTCCTCCACCTGCCATTCCTCCTCCCACTTCCCCTCCTTTTTCCCTCCCTTGCCCCCTCCTTCAGGGAGGTGCCCGTCCCTTTCCTGGGGTTGGAGGTCTCAGGAGAAGCACTGACTGGGTGGGCCCCTCCCAAGGGCCTGGTGACAGCCGGAGGCCAAGCCTCCTCCTCCTTGGGTCTCAGCCTTGGGGCCCCAGGGCAGGAAGGGTCTTCATTAGCCTGGGAGACAGAGTAGCTACATAGTTCAGCTCCAGCCAGGGGCCAGCCTGGGACACAGGGGACTGGGCCCTGTCATCTGGGGCCACACATCTTGGACCGGCTGCAGCAGCCCGGGGTTTTTAATCCAGGGCCCTGAATTGAGCTGTGTCCGGCCGTGACGGGTTTGCTAAGTGCTCGGAGCCAGACCCCGTTGGCTGCTCTGCTGGGAAAGGGGTTCTCGGGGTAAGTGAGGAGCGGGAGACCAGACAAGACAGCACTGCAGCGGCCCACAGCCGGGCGTGAGAGGCCAGGATGGGAGGGCTCTGGGGGCAGCACCATTGCTTCAGGCGTGAGCAGTGGGTGGGAGGTGGATTCGGGCTGAGCTGAGGAGGCTGGGAAGGGCTCAGACACAAGGCGCTACAGGAGGGAAGAGAATGTGCCCATCTGCCACATTGGACAGAGTAGAGGCCCCACTGCGGCAAGAGGAATCTGGGTAGGATCGGGAGAAGGCCTTGCTTCCTGGACTGTATGTTTCTAGAAGTTTCCTTGCAGACTGATGGGGTCGAAGGTGTGTTCAGAAGCAGCTCCCCTTTGTCCCACTCAGGCTGAAGAAGGAGGGACATGCAGGATCAGACAAGTGCAGCTTACGATGGCAGCCTGGGCCTGGAGACATGCCTGCTTAGAGGATGTGAGGGGTCTTCAGGAAGGGGCTGGTGGGTAGCTCACTCCTGAAGGAGTCAGGCTTCCCGCAAGCTGGTGAGCTGGGCCCCCGCGGCCTCCGCCCCTCGGGCCTGGTGCAGGCCTTGCCCTGGTTCCATTCTCTGCTGTTGCTGTCCTGACGCCCTCCACACGTTTTGAACAAGAGGCCCCACACTCTCCTTTTGCACTATGCCCTGCAGATTCTGCCTGCTGGGCCGGCCCGGGGGAGGCACCTGTTTCACATACTTGCAGAGGCCGTGTGTGCTGTGCAGGTGCCGCATCTCACAGAGGGAGGGGCTGAGTCAGGGGGCTCCTTCGTCCAAGCTCACCAGTCCCACCACCAGCTGGAGCGGGGCCTGACGTGTACCCAGGGAAGGCCGCCCACTGGAAGGAAAGAGGGGTTGGGGCATGGACAGTCCCCACACCAGCCGAGCCTGAAGCCACTGGGGAGCAGGCAGAGAGAGCCCGGGGGACCAGGAGCCCGGAGGAGGGGTGCGGTTCAAGGCGGAACCCCACTGGCCTTGGTGATCCCCGCTTTTCACCTTGTGAGCCCCTTTCACACCCGGGCCTTCCTTTACTGCATTTTCTCCCATTTCACAGGGGGAGAAACAGACGCTCGGAGGGTTACGGTTGGGAACCCCCCAAAATGGGTATGTGGCTGGCTGGCTTAACATCTGGTGTCTGGTTGGAATAGAAACACCAGGTTGCTACTTCCAGGGAGCCCTTCTTCAATAGGCCTGGGTGGAATCTCAGATCCATATTTCTAAAAACTCCTCGCATTTGGGGACTTCTATGTGAAGTCTTTGCCCAAGGCCACATGCTGGAAGATGCAGGGAGGATGAAAACGTGCCCATCTGCCTCTGGCTTTTGGTTCCAGCCCCACCACAGCACAGCTGCCTTCGAAAACACAGGGCAGGAGCTTTCTGCAGCAGTGGCTGGTGGGACAGACAGATGGACGGACACACACAGGCGGCAGAACTGGAGGTGAGGGCAGTCAGGAGGCAGTTTTGGTTTGGTTTGGTTTCTTTTTTTTTTTCTTTTTTTAAACACCAGCTTGAAAGCTTGAACTCGATTTTGTTTATTTATTTATTTGAGACAGAGTCTTGCTGTGTCACTCAGGCTGGAATGCAGTGGCGTGATCACGGCTCACTGCTGGCTTGACCTCCCAGGCTCAAGCGATCCTCCCACCTCAGCCTCCTGAGTAGCTGGGACCACAGGCACATGCCACCATGCCCAGCTAATCCCTCCCCTCCCCTCTCCTCCCTTCCCCTCCCCTCTCGTCCCCTCCCCTCCCCTCTCTTCGTCTCCCTCTCCTCCTCTGCTTTCCCCTTCCCTCCCATCCCCTTCCCTCTCCTCTCTTCTCTCTTTTCAAGACTGGGTCTCTCTTTGTTGCCCAGATTGGTGTCAAACTCTTGAGCTCAAGCAATCTGCTCACCTTGGCCTCCCAAAGTGCTGAGTAGATTTTATTTTTTAAATTAACATTTTAATGTTGAGATAATTGTTTATTTACATGTTGTTGTTGTAAGAAATAATACAGAAGGATCTATGTCCCCTACCCAGAGTCCCACCCATGGTGGTGTCTTGTAAGACTAGAGTACAATGTTACAACCAAGACATGGATAGTGATCCGGTGAACCAATCTTACTGACGTTTCCCTTCCGCTTGTACCCATTTGTGTGTATTTCCTTTCTGTGACCCGTGTAGCTTCCTGTATCCACCACCACAGTCATGACGCTGAATGCTGCGGCACCATAAGGATGCCCTGGATCACTCTTTTGCAACCGGACCAACCTCCTTCCTCTTCCCAATCTGCCTCTATGTCTCCAAGTCTGTTATTTCAAGAATCTTATGTGAATGGAATCATACACCTTGTAACCTTCTAGGAGTGGCTTTTTCCCTCAAAATCATTCCCTGGAGATTCCTGCAAGGTCTTGTGTGGCCCATTCTGGGGTTCTTTTTCCCAGTCCACGATGTGGAGGCACAACAGCCTGTTTAGCATTCGCCTATTGAAGGTCATCTAGGTGTTTCTGGGTTTTGGCTATTATGCGTAAGGTGCTATGAACACTTGTATACAGGTTCTTTTATTTTTTATTTTTATTTTTTTGAGACAGAGTCTTGCTCTGTCGCCCAGGCTGGAGTGCAGTGGCACAATCATAGCCTCAAACACCCAGGCTCAAGCGATCCTCCCCACTCAGCCTCCTGAGTAGCTGGGACTACAAGTGTGCACCACCATGCCCTGCTAATTTTTAAAGTTTTTTATAGAGACAGGGTCTTGCTATGTTGCCTGGGGTGATCACAAACTCCTGACTAAGTAATCCTCCCGCCTCAGCCCTTCAGGGTGTTGGGACTATAGGCGTAATCCACCACACCCAGCCTTGTGTATAGGTTTTGATGTGAACAAAAGCTTCCATTTCTCTGGGATAAATGGCCAAGAGCACAGTTACTGGGTCTTATGGCAATTGTGTGTTTAGTTTTATAAGAAACTGCTAAATTGTTTTCCAGAGGGGCTGCACCATGTGACAGGACCAGTAGCAGCTTCTTTTTCTTGTTCTTTTCTTTTTTTTTTTTTTTTTTGAGACAGAGTTTTGCTCTGTCACCGAGGCTGGAGTGCAATGGCACGATCTCAGCTCACTGCAACTTGTACCTCCTCAGTTCAAGCAACTCTCCTGCCTCAGCCTCCCAAGTAGCTGGGATTATAGGCACCCGCCATCATGCCCAGCTAATTTTTGTATTTTTAGTAGAGATGCGGTTTCACCATGTTGGCCAGGCTGGTTTCAAGCTCCTGACCTCAGGTGATCCACCCGCCTTCGCCTCCCAGAGTGCTGGGATTACAGGCGTGAGCCACCACGCCCGGCCCCCAGTAGCATTTTCTGAGTGATGCTGTTTCTCTGCATCCCCACCAGCATTTGGCGTTGCCACTATTTTTAATTTCTGATAGGTGTTCGTGGTATCTCACTGTGGTTGTAATTTGCATTCCCCCCATGGCTTGTGGTGTTGGACAGCTTTTCATGTGCTCAGTTGCCATCTGTATATTCTCTTTGGTGAAATGTCACCACTGAATTTGAAGCGAGTTTCTTGTAAACAGTGTATGGTTAGGTTATTTTTCAAAAAATAGACTGCCAATCTCTTGCTTTTTACTTGGTGTATTTCATTTACCTTTAAAGTAAATTATCAATATGTTAGGACTTAGGTCTGCCATTTAAGGATTTGTTTTCTCTGTGTATGTTTTCTTGCTTTTCTATGGATTCCTCGAACATTAGGATTGAGGTTCCATCTTGGCTGATTTATAGTCATCTAGAGGGTGTTTCTTTGTATCACTTCCCTAGTGGTTGCTCTGGATATTACAAGGTACACAGGTAACATTTTACGACCTGCAGTGAATGTGGAAGCCTTACTTTCATGTAGGTTCTTTAACCTGTCCCCCTTTTATTTTCATTTTATGTTATTTTTGAGACAGGGTCTCACTTCATTGCCCAGGCTGGAGTGCAGTGGCATAATCACGGCTCACCGCAGCCTCAACCTCCTGTGCTTAAGTGATCTTCCTGCCTCAGCTGCCTGAGTAACCAGGACTACAGGCACATGTCACCACACCTGGCCTATTTATTTATTTATTTATTGTAGAGATGGGGTCTCATTATGTTGCCTAGGCTGGTCTTTAACACCTGGGCTCAAAGGATCCTCATACTTCAGCCTCCCAAAGTGCTGGGATTACAGGCGTGAGCCACAGCAGCCCCCACTGCACCCTTTTAAATATCATTGTCTTGAATATCAGACGGTGTTAGAATTTTTGCTTCAATCATTAAATTTGATTTATAAAGCTCATGAGAAGGGTCATCTATTGCAGATTCCCATACACTTGTTCTTTCCAGTATTTTTTCCTTCTTAAAGCTCCAAGATTCTATTTTATTTTATTTATTATTATTATTATTTGAAATAGAGTCTCTCTTTGTCGCCCAGGCTGGAGTACAGTGGCGTGATCTCGGCTCACTGCAGCCTCCGTCTCCCAGGTTCCAGCACTTCTCCTGCCTCAGCTTCCCGAGTAGCTGGCATTACGGGCATGCGCCACCATGCCCAGCGAATTTTTGTATTTTTAGTAGCGACCGGGTTTCACCATGTTGGCCAGGCTGGTCTTGAACTCCTTACCTCAGGTGATCCAGCCACCTCAGCATCCCAAAGTGCTAGGATTACAGGCATGAGCCACCACGCCCAGCCCACTTTATTTTAAAAATCATTTTCTTTCTGTGTGAAAAACTTCCTTTAGCTGTTCTTTAAGGGCAGGTCTGCTAGCAACAAATTCGTTCAGAAAAAAATAGATTTTCTATTTTTTCATTTGTTTCAAGAGAACTTGTAATTGCCACTGAAATATTTTTAAGCCACTTTAAAATCTGAGAATGTCTTTATTTCCCCTTCGTTCCTGAAGGATGGTTTTGCCAGACATGATTCGCTGTTGGCAATTCTTTCTTTGCAGCACTTGCAAACACTCACCTTCACCAGGCCTCTGTGGTTTCTGATGAGGAATCTATGGTTTGAGCTGGTGTTCCTCTACAGGGAATGTATCATTTTGTTCTGGCAGCTTTCAAGATATTTTTTTTCCTTAGTTTTCAGAAGTTTAATTACCAGGTGTCTCAGCCTGGATTTCTTTGGGTAACTATTTGGGACTTGCTCAGCTTCTTGAATGTGTAGATTTGTCATTTGGCAAATTTCAGAAGTTTTAAGCGACTCGTTCTTTTAATACTCTTTCAGCCTCATTTTTTTTTTTTTTTTTTGAATCAGATTCTTGCTCTGTCGCCCATGCTGGAGTGCAGTGGCTCAATCTCAGCTCACTGCAAGCTCTGCCTCCTGGTTTCAAGTGATCCTCCTACCTTAGCCTCCGAGTAGCTGGGATTACAGACACATGCCACCTCACCCGGCTAATTTTTGTATTTTTAGTAGAGACGGGGTTTCATCATGTTGGCCAGGCTGGTCTAGAACTCCTCACCTCAGGTGATCCACCCGCCTCAGCCTCCCAAAGTGCTGGGATTACAGGTGTGAGCCACCACGCCCGGCCTCAGCCTCTTTCTTTTTCTCCCCTATTTCTGGGTAACTCCAATAATATGTATGTTGGATCTTTTGTTCTATCGTTCCATAGATGCCTGAGGTACTGTTCTTTTTCCCCCCACACCAGTATACTTTCTGTTGTTCAGTTTGGGTAAATTCTATCCATCTGTTCTGAAGTTCGCTGATTCTGTCCTCTATGATCCCAGTCTACCATGGAGACTGTTAATTTCTGTTATTGTATTTTTCAGTGCTGTAATTTATATCCTGTTCTTGTTGATAACTATTTGCTGAGATTTTCTATTTTTTCATGTTTCAAGATAACTTAGAATTGCTTGCTAAAGCATTTTTATGCTGCTCTGAAGTCCTGGCCAGATTTTTCCTACATCTGATTTATCCCGGTTGGCATTGGTTGGTTGTCTTTTCTCATTCAACCTGTGGCCTTTTCAGGCCTTGGTATGATCGGCGAGTTTTTTTTTATTGTGTCCTGGACATTTAAGCTGTTACATTAGGAGGCTCTGGGCTCTCGTCAAATCTTTTGGCCAGCGCAGTGGCTCACACTTGTAATCTGAGCACTTTGGGAAGCTGAGGCAGAAGGATTGCTTGAGCCCAGGAGTTCAAGACTAGTCTGAGCAACATAGTGAGACTCCCATCTCTACAAAAAATTTAAAAAATTAGCCAGGCGTGGTGGCATATATCTGTAGTCCCAGCTACTTAGGAGGCTGAGGTGGGAGGATCACTTAAGCCTGGGAGGTCGAGGCTGCAGTGAGCTGTGATCGTGCCACTGCACTCCAGCCTGGGCCACAGAGCGAGACCCTGTCTCTAAAATAATAATAATAAATAAAATAAAATAAATCTTTTATTTTAGTAGGCAGCCACTCTGCTTAGGTTTAGCATGCTGGTCCTGCCCTACTGTTACGGGCTGTGGTTTCCATGACAACCTAATTAGCAGAACCTTTTTGGTGTTAGTTTGGTCCGCGTGGTTAATCTGGTTCCATTGGGGCTGCTACTGGTTCCTGCTGGTTCTGCTTAAGGTGGCAGAAGGAGTGTCTGTGGGTCAGGCCATCTGGTGCTTCTAGGTGGGTGAAGGGAGCCGCAGTCCTCAGGGACAAAGAAGACAAAGGTTCCTCCTGCAGGTGACCCCTGCCCCTGGCATCTCTTGGTGGGGGAGGGGAGGTTTCTCTGGCCAAGTCTCGGTAGCGGGGTGATGGGGCCCCTGCTTGTTCCCTTGATGGTGCCACTAGCTTACCACATGTTGTGGACGGGACTCCCGTTTAATCTGGGGACAGAGAGGACCCTATCTGGCTTGTCTGTTTTTGCTGGGCCTGGGTTCCCTTCCTCCACGAGGTGGAGGGCCGTGGCGCTCTGCCTCACTGGGGCTCCTCCAGTCCGGGGGCTCTCACCTGCCGACTGTCTTCCATCCACCTCTGCGTTCTCCTTGGGTTGTCTCTTGTGTTATCTCCAGGGCTTATGGTTGTGCTTTGAGGGGGGAGGAGCAGGAAGAAATGAGCCTAGATCATCTTGTCTGGAATGCAAGTTCTGTTTTATTTTTTAAGAGGGCCATATTGGAGTAAGTTTGGAAGCCAGTGGGAAGGACCTGGTGGAAGGAAGGCTGAAGATGCAGCCAGAGAGGGGAAACTGAGGACATAATGCTCTCCCGGGGCCAGGGCTGGGCTCATTCCTCCATCACCAGCACCTCCTACAGTGCCTACGGGAGCTGCATACGTGGTTCTGGAGTGGAATTGACCCTGAGCTTGCGGGGACAGATTCCTCCTGTGAGGGCACAGGAGGGAAGGAGAGTGGGTTTGATGATGGTGGGTGGGGGAGGAGGATGGGGAAGGTCTCCTGATGGCTGACACATAAGCCATGAAAAGTCAGGGGTGCTGGGCGTGGGGAACTCTGTGAACACAGGGGTTAAATGACAGAGTGAATCCAGGCACAGAATGGTGCCCATACCCACCCCAACGTCATTGCCTGGGAGCTGACATCACCTGCACCTGCCAGGCTGACACCAGCGTTCCCCAGCCCCAGGGCCTCCTGTAATCAAGGCCTTAGGAGTGGAGCCTCAAAAGCAGGAGGAGAAATCAATTTCTCTTCCACGCGCCAAAAGCTGCTCATTCAAAACACCCCAAAGACACACCAGGTGGGAGGCACCTGTGCTGAGGCTCCTGGAAGCTAGTGCAGCAGGACGTGGGAGCAAGGCCTGGCTCCATTTGCCCCCTGCTGGTACAGCCGTTTCATGGGTGGGGAGGGTGGAGACCAGGTGTGCTGGCCAGGGATTCCGGGGCATGGGGTGCAGGGGCCCCTGCGTTTCCTCATATGGATGTCAGAAGTGGAAGAGAACGTCGTAGCAGGCCAAGTGGGGTCCAACACTTTCCAAGGTCTGGATCAGCTGTGCTGTGCACCCACAGCCCTCTGCCTGCCCTCTGCTCCACACCTACCCCTCCAGGCCCTGATCGCCCTGCTGGACGGTGCCCGGGAACATGTCCTTCTCTCTATTGTATGGGTGTGTGTGTGAGAGAAAGATGCACATATTTGGGTATATACATGATGTGTGAGGCATGTATATGTGTGTATCATGTTTAATTTTCTCAATATTCAAAAAGCCCACAAATTTGATAAGAAACAGATAAACAACTCAACAGAAAAATAGGCATAAATATAAACAAGTAATTCATAGAAAAGGAAATTCACAGTCAATTGCACTTAAAACATATGCAAACCCTAGTAAAATATAACATTATTTAAAGATACAGATACGATGACCAACATTGGTTCTAGTGAGCAAACATGAAACAATGTTTAGCCTCATCAAAAGGAAAATGCAAATTAAGGCCATGAAGTGATACATTGTTCGCCCTTTAGGTTGCTAAAATTTAATAAAAGTGCTAAGATTCACTGAGGCAAAAAACCTGGGGGAAATAGACATGGACATGCTTGGTGGAAATGTGAATGCAATTACTTCCTGGGAAAGTACTCTGGCCATATCTACTAAAATGAAAATAATACACATAAGCTTTGACCCAGTGATTCCACTCTGGGGAAACTCTTCTTTAGAAACAAAAACAACGGGGTACGAAAATAGATGTAAAAGAATTGCTTTTCCAGCTGGGTGCGGTGGTTCACACCTGTAATCCCAGCATTTTGGGAGGCTGAGGCAGGTGGATCACCTGAGGTCAGGAGTTCGAGACCAGCTAGGCCAACATGGTGAACCCCTGTCTCTACTAAAAATACAAAAATTAGCTGGGCATGGTGTCACATACCTGTAATCCCAGCTACTCAGGAGGCTGAGGCAGGAGAATCACTTGAGCCCAGGAGGCGGAGGTTACAGTGAGCTGATATTGCCCCACTGCACTCCACCCTGGGCAACAGAGTGAGACTCCATCTCAAAAAAAAAGAATGCTTTTTCGGCACTGTCTACGGTGGGTGAAACCAAAGCAAAACAAAAAAATAAAGAAATTGGAAGTAATTTGTGAATGCACATCTTTGTAAGTATATAATTGTAGCATATTCAGGCCAGCCGCAGTGGCTCACACCTGTAATCCCAGCACTTCGGGAGGCCGAGGCAGGACGATTACTTGAGCCCAGGAGTTCAAGACAAGCTTGGGCAACATAATGCGATCCCATCTCTACAAATAATTTTTAAAATTAGCCAGCCATTGGCCAGGCATGATGGCTCACGTCTGTAATCCCAGCAGTTTGGGAGGCCAAGGCAGGTGGATCACCTGAGGCCAGGAGTTCGAGACTAGCCTGGCCAACATGGTGAAACCCCTTTTCTACTAAAAATACAAAAATCAGCTGGTTGTGTTTTAGGATACAGGGCCGTGCCTGTAATCCTAGCTACTCGGGAGACTGAGGCAGGAGAATCGTTTGAACTAGGGAAGTGGAGGTTGAGCCAAGATTGTGCCACTGCACTCCAGCCTGGGTGATAGAGCAAGACTTTTTCTAAAAAAAACCCAAAAACATTGGCCAGGCATGGTGGCATATGCCTGTGATTCCAGCTACTAGGGAGGCTAAGGCAAGAGGATTGCCTGAGCCTGGTAGATTGAGAATGCAGTGAGCTGTGACAGCACTGTTGCATTCTAGCTTGGGCGACAGAGCAAAATGCTCTCAACTGCCCACAGCCCCCATTCCCCGACACACACAAATTGTAGCAAATTTACACATGGCAGCCTTGAAATGGAATGAGTTAAATCTAGGCCAATTACCATGAAAGGGGATGTCCATCAAATATTTGATAAAGAGGGGGGAATACCAAATAGACACTGTATGGTATGATCTCCATTTTTTAATATGAAGCAAGAAATAATCCTGCTACCCTCCACCAGTGGGGTGTGAATAGGAGGAATCCACGGACCAGTCCCAAACTGGCTGCTGACCCTGAATGCCTTGGAGAAGTGAGATTGGAGGGAAGGTGGGAAAATGGTGAACTTTTCTTCGTTTATCTTTGCATGGTTTCACTTGCCAAAGCCGGGAGGTGTTACTTTTTTTTTTTTTTTTTTTTTTTTTTTTGAGATGGAGTCTCTCTCTGTCACCCAGGCTGGAGTGCAGTGGTGCCATCTCAGCTCACTGCAACCTACACCTCCCGGGTTCAAGGGATTCTCCTGCCTCAGCCTACTGAGTAGCTGGGACTACAGGCATATGCCACCATGTCCAGCTAATTTTTGGATTTTTAGTAGAGACGGGGTTTCACCATGTTGGCCAGGATGGTCTCAATCTCTTGACCTTGTGATCCGCCTGCCTCGGCCTCCCAAAGTGCTGGGATTACAGGTGTGAGCCACCACACCCGGCCAGTGAGCCACCGCGCCCAGCTGAGGTGTTACTTTTTAAAAATAGCTCTACTGATGTATAACTTTTTTTTTTTGAGATGGAGTCTCGAGCTCTGTCGCCCAGGCTGGAGTGCAGTGGCATGATCTAGACTCACTGCAACCTCCGCCTCCTGGGTTCAAGCAATTCTTGTGCCTCAACCTCACTAGTAGCTGAGATGATAGGCTAGTAGAGATGGGGTTTCACCATGTTGGCCAGGCTGGTCTCGAACTCCTGAAGTCAGGTGATCTGCCTGCCTCGGCCTCCCAAAGTGCTGGGATTACAGGTGTGAGCCACCACACCAGGCCATGATGTATAATTGAGATAACAAAAACTCACAGATTTACAAGGTATACTTTGATAAGTTTTGACATGTATACACCCATCAAACTATTACCCCAATCAGATAGTAAACCCGTCCATCACTCCCCAGATTTATTCTCCCTCCATCCCTCCCTGCTTCCCTGCTCCCCAGTCCTGACCTCTGGCAACCACACTCTGCTTCCCGTCAGCATAGATTCTTTACATTTTGCAGAGTTTTGTATAAATGGAATCAACAGTATGTACTCTTTTTCATCTGGCCTCCTTCACTTGGATAATTATACTGAGATTCATTCATGCTGTTGGCTTTATGAATAGATCGTTTATTTTTATTGTACAGTCGTGTTCAATTGTATGCAAATAACATAATTTGTTAATCCATTTATCTGTTAATAAGTTGTTTCCAGTCTTCGGCTATTACAAATAAAGCTGCTATGAATATTTGTGTACCAGTCTTTGTATGGGCTTTCATTTCATACATTCAGGCATTCATGCATTTCATATCCTACATTTCATACATTCATGAAATGTATACTTTCATTTAAATACCTAGGGATGAAATGGCTGGGCCACATGATAGGTGTATCTTTGACTTTTTAAGAAACCACAAACCTTTTCCAAATTCATTGTACCATTTTGTATTCCCAGCAGCAGTACATGAGAATTCTATTTCGGCCACTTCCTCACCAAACATTTGATTTCATCAATCTTTTTACTTTAGACATCTTAATTGGTGGGTAGAGGTATCATGTTGTGGTTTCAATCTGCATCTCTCTAATAACTAATGATTTTCAACATCTTTTTATCTTCTTATTCGCCATATGTATATGTATATATACATATATATGACTTCTTTGATGAAGTATCTATTCAAATGTTATGCCTAATTTTTTCTTTTTTTAAGCAGGTGGGGCGTTGTTTGTTTTCTTATGATTGAGTTATGAGAGTTCTTTTTATATTCTTTATATACGTCCTTCATTGGATGCATTATTTACAAATATTTTCTCCTAGTTTGTGTCTTTCCATTCTCTTCTTTCGAAGAGCAGAAGTTTTAACTTTTTCTTTTTAAAACTAAAATAGCTTTATTGGGGTATACGTCATATACTACACAATTCACCCATTTACATGTACACCTCAAAGATTTTCAATATCCAGGCGACCCTTGAACAATATGCATTTTAACAACATGGGTCCACTTCTACACAGATTTCCTTCCACCTCTGCTCCCCCTGAGACAGCAAGATCAATCCCTCCTCCTCCTCCTCCTCAATGGGAAGACCAGGAGGACGAAGGCCTTTAGGATGATCCACTTCCATTTAATGAACAGTAAATATGCTTTCTCTTCCTTATGATTTTCTTAATAACATTTTCTTTCCTCTAGCTTATAGTAAGAATCCAGTATATAATACATATAACATGCAAAATATGTGTGAATCAACTATTTGTGTTATCTTAAGGCTTTTGAACAACAGTAGGCTCTTAGTAGTTCAGTTTTGGGGGAGTCAAAAGTTATACGTGGATTTTTGACTGCAGGGAGTCAGTGCCTCTAACCCGTGTTGTTCAAGGGTCAACTTGTATTAACAGATATGTGCAAACATCACCACAGTCAACATTAGAACATCTTCATCACCCCCACAAATCATCCTATATGCATTAGCAGTCCTGCCCCATTTTCTCCTACCCCCACTCCCACCCCAGCCCTAGGCAACCTCTAATGAATATTTTTAATTTTGATAACTCCATGTATTAGGCTGTCTTGCATTGCTATAAAGAAGAGGTTGGGTAATATATAAAGGAAAGAGGTTTAACTGGCTTACAGTTCTGAAGGCTGTACAAGCATGGTGCCGACATCGCTTGGATTCTGGGGAGGCCTCACGGCTGCCGGTGAAGCGGCATCAGGGGTGTCCTGTGGCGAGACCAGGAGCAAGAGAGAGTGGGAGGGGGGTGGCACTCTCTTTTCAACAACCAGATCTCCCGAGAACTCTCTCACTATCAAACAGCGGCAAGGAGATGGTGCTAAACCATTCATGAGAAATCCATCCCCATGACCCACAGCTCCCACCAGGCCCCACGTCCAACACTGGGGATTACATTTCAACAGCAGATAGGGCAGGAGCATGTGTTCAAACCATATCACCCCAAGTTATCAAGTTTTTCTTTTACGGATCTCACATTTGGTGTTGTTTCTAAGACATCTTTGCCAAACTCAAGGTCAGAACATTTCTATCATATTTTTCCACCAGAAGTTTTGTAGTTTTTGAATTTACGTATTATAGGTCAATGATCCCTTTTGAATTAATTTTTGGGTGAGGTGCGTGGCATGGATTAAAGTTCTCTTTTTGCCCGTGAATATCCACATGCCCCATTGGATGAAGAAGTTATCCTTTCTCCACTGAATTGCTCTTGTACCTTCATCTGATTGGGCTCTGTGTCCCCACCCAAATCTCATCTTGAATTGTACTCCCATAATTCCTATGTGTTGTGGGAGGGACCCGGTGGGAGATAATTGAATCATGGGGGCGGCTTCTGCCATACTGTTCTCGTGGTAGAGAATAAGTCTCACGAGATCCGATGGTTTTATCAGGGGTTTCCACTTCTGCGTCTTCCTCATTCTCTGTTTGCCTGCTGCCATCCATGTAAGACGGGACTCCTTCCTCCTTGCCTTTGGCCATGATTGTGAGGCTCCCCAAGCCACGTGGAACTGTAAGTCCAATTAAACCCCTTTGATTTGTAGATTGCCCAGTCTCAGGTATATCTTTATCAGCAGCATGAAAATGAACTCATACACACCGTTATCAAAAAGAATCAGTTTTTCACGTATGTACAGATCTGTTCTGTTCCACCAGCCTATTTGGCCATCTCTGCACTAATACCCTACAGCCTTGAGTACTGTAGCCTTCTAGTAAGTCTTGATATTGGATAATTTAGCTCTCCAACTATGTGCTTCTTTTTCAAAGTTATTTTGGCTAGTCTAGGTCTTTTTATACTTTTATATGAATTGTAGAATCAGCTTCTAAATTTCTACCAAAAGAAAAAAAATCCTGCTGGGGCTCATGCCTGTAATCTCAGCACTTTGGGAGGCTGAGGAGGGTGGATCGCTTGAGCCCAGGAGTTCAAGACCAGCCCAGGCAACATAGCAAAATCCCAGCTCTACAAAAAAAAAAAAAAAAAACAATTAGCTGAGCTTGGTGGCACGTGCCTGTACTCCCAGCTACTCAGGAGGCTGAGGTAGGAGGATCACCTGAGTTTGGAAGGTTGTGGCTATAGTGAGCTGTGATCACATCACTGCACTCCAGCTTGGGTGACCCTGTTTTTTTAATTAAAAAAAAAAAAGCCTGCTGGGATTTTTTGAATCAATAAGTAAATTTGGGGAGAGGTAATATCGTAACAATATTGAATCTTCTAAGCTGTGAACAGGACACCTGTTTCCATTTATTTAGATCTTTAATTTCATTAAGCAATGGTTTGTAGTTTCCCATGAACAAATCTTAGTTCCCTTGTGCCAGATCCATCCTTGAGTGTTTCATATTTTTGGTGCTATTATAAATGATATTTTTAAACATTTCAAATTTCTAATTGTTGCTAGTATCTAGAATACAATTTTTTTTATTATTTTTATTATTATTTTTTTTGAGATGGAGTCTCGCTCTGTCGCCCAGGCTGGAGTGCAGTGGTGCGACCTCGGCTCACTGCAAGCTCTGCCTCCCGGATTCATGCCATTGTCCTGCCTTAGCCTCCCAAGTAGCTGGGACTACAAGCGCCCGCCACCACGCCTGTCTAATTTTTTGTATTTTTAGTAGAGATGGGGTTTCACTGTGTTAGCCAGGATGGTCTCGATCTCCTGATCTCATGATTCGCCCGCCTCAGCCACCCAAAATGCTGGGATTACAGGTGTGAGCCACCGCGCCTGGCCTAGAATACAATTAATTTTTACATATTGATTTTTTTTATTTATTTTAGACAGAGTCTCACTCTGTCTGTGCAGCAGCGCAATCTCGGCTCACTGCAGTCTTCACCTCCTGGGTTCAAACGATTCTCATGCCTCAGCCTCCTGAGTAGCTGGGATTACAGATGTGCACCACCACGCCTGGCTAATTTTTGTGTTTTTAGTAGAGACAGGGTTTTGCCATGTTGGCCAGGCTGCTCTCAAACTCCTGACCTCAAGTGATCTGCCCACCTTGGCCTCCCAAAGTGCTGGGATTACAGGCATGAGCCACTGCGCCCGGCCATATTGATATTTATCCTGAAAACTTGCTAAACCCACTTACTAGTTCTAGCAGTTTCTTTGTAGGTTCTGTTTCATTTTCAACATAGATGATATTGTCCACAGATAAGGACCATTTTACTTTTTCCTTTCCAATTGAGATGCTTTTTTTTCTTCCTTTTTTCACAGGCTAGAACCCCCAGTACCATGTTCAACAGAAGATGAGAGCAGGCATTCTTGTATTGGTTCTAATCTTTGGGGGAAAGTATTTAGTTTTTCACCATTTATTGTGATGTTTAATGTGCATTTTTCTCATATGCCCTTTATCAAATTGAGAAAGTTCCCTTCTCTTCCTAGTTTGCTGAGAGTTTATTTTTGTCATGAATGGATGTTAGATTTTGTCAAATGCTTATTTCTGGCTGGGCACGGTGGCTCACGCCTGTAATATCAGCACTTTGGGAGGCCAAGGCAGGTGGATCACCTGAGGTCAGGAGTTCGAGACCAGCCTTGCTAACATCGTGAAACCCCATCTTTACTAAAAATACAAAATTAACCAGGTGTGGTGGCATGCACCTGTAATCCCAGCTACTCAGGAGGCTGAGGCAGGAGAATCGCTTGAACCCAGGAGGCAGAGGTTGCCGTGAGTGGAGATCATGTCACTGCACTCCAGCCTGGGCGACAGAGTGAGACTCTATCTCAAAATAAAATAAAATAAAATAAAATAAATAAAATAAAGGTAATGCATGCATACAGATTTTCTAAAATAGTGCAATAGCTTCCTTGGCTTCCTTTTCCCTCTTCTGAACCTGTTCTCCAGAGACAGCTGCTCTTCAGGGCCCTTAGCTCTTTGTGGCCTTAGTTCTGGCCATTGCCTCCACGTCTTCAGATGGCAAACGCATGCAATCCCCCATTTGATGGATATTGACCGAGGGCCTCCTGTGTGTCAGGCACTGTCCCAGGCCCTTGTGAAACTCCAGAAACAAAACAGGCAAAGATCCCTCTCCTCTAGGAGCTGATAGAGGGGACTGACCTCATCCTGGAGTAAACATAATTCCCGCAGGGGCAGATGGACAGCAACTGATAAACACTATAAACCCGTGAGCCAGGTGCACCTGAGAATGCAGGAAGCACTTTGGAAAAAAATAGCACAGGGTAAGGGGGGAACCAGGACTGCCAGGAAGAGGGGTACGAGCTAAAGTAGGCTGGCCAGGGAACACTGAGCTGAGGAGACGTTTAAGCCAAGGCTTACAGGAGAGGAGGGGCCAGCTACATGGAGGTGTGGAGGGACAGGAGGGGGTGTTCCAGGCAGAGGCCCCAAGGCAGGAGTGTGCCTGGTGTGTTCAGGAATAGCAAGGAGGCTGGTGGGCTGGAGGGGACCCTGGAGTCAGAAATGAGGAGGAGAGGGGAGAGGCGCCCCATCACTTAGGGCCTTTTGTAAGGACTTCAGTTGTTTATTTTTATTTTTATTTTATTTTATTTTATCAGAGAAAAATGAGGAGCGCTTGCTAGATTCTGAGCAGAGGAGTGGCATGTGCTGACTTGGGCTTTTAGACGACCGCTCTGGCTCCTCTGTTGAGGATTGTTCTGGGGCAGAAGTAGGGACGCTGGTTAGGAGGCCAGTGCATTAATCCAGGTGAGAGATGGCAGCTGCCTGGGACCAATGGACGGGACTAAGAAGGGTGGGTTCTGGATCATGGAGCAATACTGAGGGTAGAGGCAACAGCACTTGTTGATAGATTGGATGTGGAGAGTAAAAGAGAGAATCAAAGACACTCCACATTTTATTTGCTGGAGCAACTGGAGTTGTCAAAAATTAGGGTGGAGCAGCTGCGGAGGAAGGTCAGATGTCTGGTCTGCGGTGTGCGGAGGTGGGTGGCCCCCTTGATGGTCTAGCTGGGATGTCATCCATTTTAGTTGGATGTAGTCCACTGGAGTTGGGAGCATGGTTTGGGCTAGAGGTGTGACCTTAAGAGCTGATGACAGGAAGATGCTATTTAATGCCATGGGACTGAGTGCGATCACCTCCCATCTTTTATCTTTGCATCCGTGTGGACGCGTTATCTCTTCCTGCTGTGATGGCGGAGCAGCAAACCAAGTCCCATCCTGCTCCTTCCAATACAGGAGGACCATTACTTTTATTTATTTACTTTCTTTTTTTAACTTTTTTTTTCCCCGAAACAGGGTGTCACTCTGTTGCCCAGGGTGGAGTGCAGTGGTGCAATCACAGCTCACTACAGCCTCTACTGCTGCGGCTGAAATCGTCCTCCTGCCTCAGCCTCCCAAGTAGCCGGGACCACAGGTGCACACCACCCTGCCTGGTTAATGTTTTTCTTTTTTGTAGAGGTAGGGTCACAGTTGGTTGCCCAGGCTGGTCTCAAACTCCTGAGCTCGAGCGATTCGCCCACCTCGGCCTCCTAAAGTGCTGGGATTGCAGGAGTGAACCACCGTACCCAGCTGGGCGGCCCAGGACTTTTAGCTGCCGGTTGCTTCACGAAACTTTGCTACAACCGCATCTCCGAAGCCACAGAAGACACTGTCTCAGCGTCTCTCAGCTGACTCGCCTCTGGGCTGTGAGGATATGAGGGTCCCTGCCCCACCCCTCGGGGCTTCCCTCTGCTCCACTCTCACCCTCTGCAGCTCTGCTTCTCTAGCCTGCTGCGGAGACTGGGGCTGGAGGCTCCTCTGTGACCAGCTATCCTCCAGGCCTTTTTCACAGGCTGCTCCTAAAAGTGGGAGATTGATGGTGGTTGTGTGACTATGACACGGCCCATGAAGATTCAGGCACAGCTGAATGGCACCGTGATCACGGCTGTGGGTTTTCTGTGGGTCTCAGCTTGCCCTCTCTCTCTGTTTGCACCATCTGCCTCTGTCACACCCTGGGCCCTTCTGACTTGACCGTGATAGAGAAATGCCTCTGAGATGCCCTGTGGGGCTGATTCCGCTGTCAGCTTGACTGGATGAAGCTTCAGTGAGCTCTGAGCCTGTCCCTCTTCTGCTGAAAGGGAAACCCTGGGGTCTGGCCTTGGTTAGAATATTGGGATGTCCTAGCTGTGTCTGTGAGGGCGTTTCCGGGGGGAGATTGCTGTGAGGGTTGGGAGACCAAGTGGCGAAGACCCACCCTCCATGTGTGTGCGCACACCCAGTGGCCGGGCTCCGAAATGGAACAAGAAGGCAGAGAAAGCATGAATTCCGGCTCTCTCCCGAAGCCAGCTCACTTCTGTCCTGGACGCCAGGACTCCAGGGTCTCTGGCTTTTGAACTCCAGGACTCACACCCATGGCCTCCTGGGTTCTCAGGTCTTTGGCCTCAAACTGAGAGTGATGCCAGTGGCTTCCCTGGCGCTGAGGCCTTTGGACCAGGACTGAGTCACAGCCCGGGCTCCCTGGGTCTCCAGCTTGCAGGCGGCCTGTCATGGGACTTAGCCTCCATAATTGAGTGAGCCAATTCCCTTCCAAACTCCCTTCTCACCCCTCTCTCTCCCTGCTGTGGGTTCTGTCTTCCTGGAGAACTCTGACTAAAACAACTCCTTTGTGGGAGAAGTCCCGGCCCTTTGGGAGCCCCTGCCCCTGCTCTAGCCTGGAAGTGGCTTGGAGCTGCTGCTCCGCGTGTGTCCAGGCACAGGTTCCTTTTATGCCCTTCCTGAGGCAGAGTCAAAGATTCCCATGCCCCATTGCTGCTACTGCTGCTACCACTGTTCCTATGAGCGACACTGCCGCTGCTACCACAGCGCCACCAGTACTGCTTCTACCAGCACTGCTATTCCTTCTTCTAAATTGAGGTGCAATTCACACAGCATAAAGTTAACCATTTGAAAGTGTACAACTCAGTGGCATTTAGACATTCACAATGTTGTAAAACCCCATCTCTATTCTTGTTGTTGTCATTGTTTTGATTTTTTGAGATAGAGTCTCACTCTGTTGCCCAGGCTCGAGTACAGTGGTGTCACCTCAGCTCACTGTAACCGCCACCTCCCGAGTTCAAGCGATTCTCCTGCCTCAGCCTCCTGAGTAGCTGGGATTACAGGCATGCGCCAAATGCCTGGCTAATTTTTTGTATTTTTAGTAGAGATGAGGTTTCCCCATGCTGTCCAGGCTGGTTTTGAACACCTGACCTCAGGTGATCCGCCTGCCTCAGCCTCCCAAGTGCTGGGATTACAGGCGTGAGCCACCACGCCTGGTCCCCTATCTCTATTTAGTTCCAGAACATTTTCATCAACCCATGGAAATGGAAAGCACGCACCCTCTAAGCAGTCACTCCCCGTCTCCCTGCTCCCCCAAGCTCCTGGCAGTGATGAGCCTGTTTCCTGTCCCTAGGGAGTGCCTGTTCCGGGCGTTTCATGGAACTGGAATCACACAGGCACGTGCCTTCCGCGTCTGGCTTCTGTCAGCACAGCGTCTTCCGCGTTCATCCCTGCTATGCACGCATCAGCATCATGCTCCTTTTTGTGGCTGAATGCTGTCCCCTGCACGGATAGACCACATTTTGTCTGTTCATCCATGGATGGACACGCGTGGCTTCCACCCTTTCCGATTGTGGATAATGCTGCTGTGAACACATGTGTACGTGTATTCGTTTGGGTCCCTGTTTTCAATTCCTTAGGGTCTGTACCCGCAAGGGGAGTTGACGGGTCTACAGACGTTCTGTGGTAGCTGTTGGAAGAAGCCCTGTTGCTTCTTGGTGCTCCCTGCTGAGCACATCCAAAGGAACTTTCCAGGAAGCATCTGTGGGAGCCAGACTTCCTGAGACCTGGCCTGTCCCCTACTCCATCACAGCTGGCCCAGAAGCTGCTCCCCTCTCTCCCTGCCAAAACCCAGAGGACTCTTCTGTAAGAAAGTGGACACCCTTGCCAGGGGATGCTAAGATGCAAAGCGCAGCTCTGCCTCAGCATTCCTGGGTCCCGTCCCTGTCAAGATTCCCTTGCCCATAGCTAATAGGAAAGCAAACTGCACAGCACTGCTCGAGGGATAGTCATGTCCTGACCTCATTTTGTTTGCAGGACTGGCCAAGTGTAAGTCCCTGTGGGATGGAGGAGGAAAGGCTCAGGGAGGCAGAGCTCCTGCTCCAGGCTCAGAGGGAGTCAAGACAGAGCCTGGAGCCCTCACGCTGTGACCCCATGCCAGGGCTCCCTGCACAAGAGTAAAGAACCTTGGATGAGGTCCAGGTTCGTCAATCCCTGGCCAGCGTGACTCTGGGCAGGGGTCTTAGTCAGGGACCAGGTTAGAGGAGGTGTATGGGGACCTAGGCCAGCACGAGGGGAAAACCTAACTCCATGCAAGGAGGGAGGTCAGGGAAGGCTCCCTGGAGGAGGAGGTTCCGGGGGCCAAGTCTTAAGAATGCAAAGCAGATAGTCAGGAGGAAAGGGGCTGATGGAAGGAGGGTGATTCCGGCAGTCATAAAGCTTGGCTGAGGTGGGAGAGTGGGGGCAGTGATTAGAGATGAAACTGAATGGACAGGAAGGGACCCTCCCAGGAAGGAGCTTGACCACCAGTGCAAATGTTTAGATTTTATCATGAAGGCCTCGGGAGGCCCTGGACAGCACTGAGCAAGAGGAGCTGTGGGATGGGAGGTCTGATCCCATCTGGAAATCTTATTCTGGATCAGAGAGGGGTGAGCTGAGGGAGGGACCCCACCACCCAGACCTCTGTCTTGCAGGGCTGGGGTGACTGTCAACAAGCTAACCGGTGAGACAGGCGGGAGCCCACACTCAGGGACTCGGGCTTCCCTGGAAGCCTCATCCACTCCCCATCTCACCCAAGCTTTCCCGCAAGCCTGGAACACCTCGTTTCACCAGGCCTCTTCCTCTTGAGTACCCCACGCATCCTTAAGCGTGTACACCAAATTCACACGAAGCAGAGTCACGTGGCATTCGGAACTTAGTGTACGTGTGAAACGTAAAAGCCCTGAACTGCACCAAATATCAGCTTTCACACATGCAGCAATCACTTCTCTGCAGCCCATCACCCAAGGACCAAATCTCACACTCAACTTGACAGGTGTGGAAACAGCTCATGACTGGGTCATACCTGGTTCCCCAAGGACAGGACAGCAGTGGCTGCCAGGCTGCTGGTGGGCAGTTCAGGGCCAGAAGGTGTGCAGATCCCACCCCACCTCTCCTCCGAGCCCCCACTGGGGATGTGGCCCCCTGGGCTTTATTCCTTCATTGCTTGAAAGCTGGTTGGCAGTTTGTTCTCAGCCTGGCTTTGAGTCTGGGTACCCCAGGACAGGACTGGTCCCTGCTTTCCTGGAGCAAATGTGGCTCGGAAACAGCCATAAGGATGCCCAGCACCAGGCAGGGACCCGTGGAGGGCCCACAGGGGTGTGAGGGAGCCCTGCTCTATCGGCTATGTCACTGGACAGGTTGCCTCAGCTCTTGAGACCTCAGGATGAAACATGGCATGTTCTAGAAGCATTTGTGACCAGAAGAACTAGAGACTTTCCTAAGGGTCTCAACCAAGCCCTGTGGGGCTCCTTGGGGCCCCAGCCCTCAGAGGGGCCCGCTGGTGGAGGAGGGGCTAAGGAGACCTTGGCCAGAGTGGCACTGGGAGAGCAAGTTCTCCCCTTTCTCCCACCCCATGAGCGTGACCCTGAATGGTTCTCTGTCCATTCCGGACCTCATCCTCTCCATCGTAAATGAACAGACTGGATCAGACCACAGAAGTTTCCCGTAGCTCTGGCCTGCGTTCTGTAACTCTAGATAAGCTAGGCCATCATGGCTCCTCCCCCAGGACAGATGACGAGCAGAAACAGAGGGTGTCTTTCTCTAGATCACACAACAGAGGGATACCTGAGTGGAGGACAGACAGAGGTTTCTGAGCCACCGCCTAAGGCTCCTGCCGGCAGCAAACCAAGAGGTCTGGCCGGTGCAGGGAGGTGCATGAGAGAGTGTTTGCAGGTGCAAGGCGGTGCATAAGACAGTATGTGTAGGTGCAGGGTGGTGCATGTGTGCTTGAACATAGGCATGAGACAGTGTGTGCACGTGTGTGAGTGTGTGTTTGGGGGAGTGGGCTGAGCCCGCTCAAACCTCTCCCCAACCCCCAGCACTTTGTCCAAACAGTTCCAGGCAGCCTGGGTAGGCTGGGGCATGGATCTCTTTTTCTGGCCTCTTGACCTCCCCTGGAGGCTGGGAGACCTCCCCTTCTCCTCAACCCCAGGTATTTTTAGGCCATCTCCCTTCAGTCAAGATCCCTGGAGATCATGGTGCAGGCAAGTGTCTGCAGCTGTCGCCTGGAAGGCTCCTCTCAGGCCAGCAGCGGTGGGGGCAGGGTGTGCAGAATGAAGTGGCCAGTGGTGCCTCTAGACTTCAGTTCTCTTAGTGGTAAAATGGGGAGAATAAAATCAGTGGTTGGTGGGAGGTGACGTGAGCTGATGCGTGGAGGGTGCTTGGCATGGATCCCGGCATTCAGCAGAAGCTTGACAAATGTCAGCGTGGCCCCATGTCCCAGGTACATGTGCCCCCATGTCTGCCATAGGTGCTACAGTTCACAAAGTGTGCTTGCAGACTTCCTTCTGTCTCATCCTCACAACTGCCCCGGGGGCAAAGGCAGCCCTTGTTAGCCTCCTTCCTCTCTGTGCTCCACACCTGCTTGGTTCCAGGAATCGGGAGAGGAATGTGGCTCCTCCAGCCCTTAGTTTGTCAATCCTGGCAGGGAGGTGACTGGAGTGGGAGAGGTCTGGGGGACCCTCTGCAAGGCTGGCCTATCGATCTTCCTGGGCACAGTGATGCAGAGCCCAGGGTGGGGTTGGGTAGAAGGGGCTGGATTAACAAAGTGACAGAGAGCATGAAGAGCATGAAACACCCAGCTGGCAGCACACCACAGGCACTCAGTAAATTGTCATCATCATCATCATCACCATCATCATCATCATCACCATCATCATCATCATCACCATCATCATCATCATCATCACCATCAACACTAAAACCTTCCTCTTCATCACTGCTGTGGTGGGCATCCCCCTCCTCACCAGCACCTCCATCATCATAATTGTTGTTGTCATCATCATCATCACCACCATGAGCCTTCCTCTCCTCTTCCTCATCCTCATCAGCAGCATCGCCCTCATCAAAATCATCATATGGCCATCATCATCACCACCATCACTCTCATTATCATTCTGGGATTGGGAAGAGAGGAGGGAGTGGGCAGGGTCTCATCCCATTCCTGACATCTCGCCTGCCAATGTCAACCCAGAGTTGCCTGGGGGCCTGCAGCCCCCATCTCCATGTTCATTCTAGTCTCAATACTATAGACCGCCTTCCCACCCTTGAACACTTGAATCCTCTTACTCTTCCACCCCCAACACAGATGATGGGCTGCCCAAGGAGGAAAAGTCAAGGATATCAGTCTGAATGCTCCTTGGGGAACTCTGGTGGGGCATATTTCAGATATCTTGATTCTTCATGGTCCATCGGTTCAATGTTGAGATTGATCTTCGTAATGGTAGATCATTAATTTATCTGCTGCTTCCACAGGTATCAGTGAAAGACACAGTCCTGGCCCTGACCCATGCTGGAGGGCTCTCGAGAGACCCACAGGGTAGCAGATGGGGTATAGGATGTGAGTCTTGAGATGGGGTGCACCCTTGCGAGGGGCACCAAACCTGGGCCTGACTTTGTTGTCATTGTTTTTTAGAAAATATTCCCTCCCTTCCTCCCTCTTTCTTCCTTCCATTCAAATTGAAATTGCTTTAGAATAGGTCACACAATCACTTGCTTCAAAATTCAAAATATGCCAAAGGTTTGAAGTCATCTTTCCATCCCTGTGCTGGGGCTGCCAGGGCCTGTGCAAAATGAAAACATGGGCCCTTTGTTAAAAAATCATTAAGAGTCATTAGGAAAATGCAAATCAAAACTACGATCAGGGCCAAGCATGGTGGCTCACGCCTGTAATCTCAGCAGTTTGGGAGGCCGAGGCAGGAGGATCTCTTGACTTCAGGAGTTTGAGATCAGCCTGGGCAACATGGTGAGACTCATCTCTACAAAAAGTTTTAAAAAATTAGCCGGGTATGGTGGCATGTACTTGTAGTCCCAGCTACTCAAGGTTGCAGTGAACAGTGAACATACAACTGCACACCAGCCTGGGTGACAGAATGAGAGCCTGTCTCAAATAAAAACAAAAACAAAAAACTACGATTAGATACCACCTCAAACCTGTTAAAATGACTACTATTAAAACAAAACGACAACAGAAAATATTACAAGTGTCGGATGGTGAGGACATGGAGAAGCTGGAACTCTCTCGCACTGTTGGTGGGAATAGTAAAATGGTGCAGCCGCTGTGGAAAACACGATGGTGGTTCCTCAAAAAATTAAAGATTGAATTACCATATGATCCAGCAACTCCACCTCTGGGAATATACTTGCTATGACATGAATGATGGTGTCCCTTCCAAAATTTATGTTGAAACTCAATCCCCAGTGCACCAATATTAAGAAGTGTGGCTTTTGGGAGGTGATTAAGTCGTGAGGGCAGATCCTTCGTAATGGGATTAGCATCATTATAAAGGGTCTGGAGGTTGAAGGCAGTGCTGTCTTGCCCTTCCACCTTCCACCAAGTGAGGACTCAGCAATGGACACCATCTTAAAGGCAGATAGCAGGCAGACAGCAGTCCTCACCAGACACCAATGCCAGGGCTTGATCTTGTGCTTCCCAGACTCCAAAACTACAGGAAATAAATGTATGTTCTTTGTAAATTACCTACTCTAAGGTATTTTGTTATAGCAGCGCAAATGGACGAAGACAATATTCAGAAGAATTAAAAGCAGAGTCTTTTTTTTTTTTTTTTTTTTTGAGACAAAGTCTCACTCTGTTGCCCGGGCCAGAGTGCAGTGGGGTGATTTAAGCTCACTGCAACCTCTGCCTCCCAGGTTCAAGCAATTCTCATGCCTCAGCCTCCCAAGTAGCTGGGACTATAGACACTCACTACCACGCCTGGCTAATTTTTGTATTTTAATAAAGACAGGGTTTCACCATGATGCCCAGGCTGGTCTCACACTCCTGACCTCAAGTGATCCTCCCATCTTGGCCTCCCAAAGTACTGGGATTACAGGTGTGAGCCACTTTGCTCTGCTCTTTTTTTTTTTTTTTTTTTTTTTTTTTGAGATAGGGTCTCACTCTGTCACCCAGGCTGGAGTGCAGTGGTGCTATCATAGCTCTTTCCAGCCTTGACCTCCTGGGCTCAGGTGATCCTCCCACCTCAGCCTCCCAAGCAGCTGGGACCACAGGTGCACGCCACCATGCCTGGCTAATTTTTTTTGTATATTTTGTAGAGATAGGGTTTCACCATGTTGCCCAGGCTGGTCTCAAACTCCTGGACTCAAGCAATCTGTATGCCTCAGCTTCCCAAAGTGCTGGGATTAGAGCCACTCTGGCCAAAAGCAGAGTCTTAAAGAAATGTTTGTACACCCGTGTACATAGCACTATTCGCAGTAGCTAAAACATGGAAACAAGGCAAGTGTCCATGGACGGATGAATGGATTAACAAATGCTCTTATCCAGACAATGGAATATGATTCGGCCTCAAAGAGGAAGGAAAACCTGACAAATGCTGCAACATGGGTGAACCTCGTGGACATTCACATGCTAAGTGAAATAAGCCAAACACAAAGGAAATACTGTACAATACTTTTTAGAGGTACCTAGAATAATCAAGCTCATTGGGACAGAAAGTAGAAGGGAGGGTGCCAGGGCCTGGGGATAGGGAGAATGAGAAGTCAGTGTTTCACGGAGACAGAGTTTCAGTTTGGGAAAGATTAAGAGTTCTGGGCCAGGCACGGTGACTCACGCCTGTAATCCCAGCACTTGGGGAGGCCAGGCGGGTGGATCACCTGAGGTCAGGAGTTCAAGACCAGCCTGGGCAACATGGTGAAACCCTGTCTCTACTAAAGATACAAAATTAGCAGGGCATGGTGGCAGGCGCCTGTCATCTCAGTTACTCGGGAGGCTGAGGCAGGAGAATGACTTGAACCCGGGAGGTGGAGGTTGCAATGAGCCAAGATTGTACCATTGCACTTTGCACTCCAGCCTGGGTCATAAGAGCAAAACTCCGTCTCAAAAAAAAAAAAATTCTGGAGTTGTATGGGGGTGATGGTTGCACAACCATGTGAATGTACTTAATGTCACTGAACTGCACACTTAAAAATGGTTAAAATAGCACATTTTAAGTTATGCATATTTTAACACAATAAAAAATTAGAAAAAAATCAGGAATTTCAAGACGGTGACAGGAGAGCATTAAACCGTGTACGGGGCCCATTGGAGCCAGGCCTTGTGGCTTTGCAGGTGTCATGCTCATGAAGCCAAACCTGTCTGTCCCTCACCACCTTGGGGCTTCTCCAGGAGCAGCCAGTACTGTCTCTTCTGTCCCTGTTCAGAGATACCCCATGAATGTGCAATGAGTGTGTGGATTTGTTTACTTTCCCCTTGCCCTGCTTGCACAAACCAGGGCACACAAACTTCTGTACCTGGCTGCTTCACCTTGTGTCCTTAAGCATTGCTCCATCTCAGAGTAGAAAGGGCTTCCTCATTTCTCTGACAGCTCCCAAGTGGTCCATTGTAGGGAGGCATCACAATTTATTAAACTGTACTACCGCTGGTGAGCCTTTAGGTGCTTTCCTACTTCTGATAACACAAATGATGTGGCAGTGTCTGTAAGTGCACACTAGCCACAGGTACACAACTTCCCAGTGTGCCGGCATATCTAGGAAAAATTCCTAGACCTGGAATTGCTGAGTCAAGTAGTCAATTTAAAGAAGTTAGGCTGGTTACGGTGGCTCACGCCTATAATCCCAGCACTTTGGGAGGCCGAGGTGGGCAGATCACCTGAGCTCAGGGGTTCAAGAGCAGCCTGGGCAATATGGTGAAACCCTGTCTCTACTAAAAATACAAAAATTAGCTGGGCGTGGTGGCAGGTGCCTGTAGTCCCAGCTACTCGGGAGGCTGAAGCACGAAAATTGCTTGAACCTGGGAGGCAGAGGTGGCAGTGAGCCGAGATCACACCACTGCACTCCTGCCTGGGCAACAGAGTGGGACCCGGTCTCAAAACAAACAAACAAACAACAACAAAAAACACAAAACAAAAAAACGAAGTTAGACTGGGTGCGGTGGCTCACGCCTGTAATCCCAGCACGTTGGGAAGCCCAGGTGGGAGGATCGCTTGAGCCCAAGAAGTCGAGGCTGCAGTGAATTATGGTTGTGCCACTACACTGACAGAGACCCTGTCTCTAAAGATATTTTAAAACAGAAGTTGTACTAATTTACATGCATGAGAAACGTGTTTACCCACCAATGAAGTGTGTAATCAAAGTTTCTGATCCTTACCAAATAAATAACTGAAAAATTTGTATTTCAGAATAGTTTTAATTTTTATTTGTCTTATTAAGCGGAGCTGATGACACCAAAAGTGTGAACGGCAAAAGAAAGAAGTGGATAACTTGGACTTTATCAAAATGAAAACTTTTGTGGATCAAAGAACGTTATCAAGAATGTGAAAAGACCACCCACAGGATGGGATAAAATTTTGCAAATCATGTGTATTAGTCCGTTTTCACACTGTTATAAAGAACTACCTAAGACTGGATAATTTATAAAGACAAGAAGTTTAATTGACTCACAGTTCCCCTTGGCTGGGGAGGCCTCAGGAAACTTACAATCATGGTGGAAGGCAAAGGGGAGGCGAGGCGCATCTTACGTGGTGGCAGGAGAGAGAGAGAGATCCAAGGGGAAGTGTCAACCACTTTTAAACCATTAGATCTTGTGAAAACTCACTCACTATCACAAGAACAGCACGAGGAAAACCACTCTTATGATCCAGTCACCTCCTACCAGGTCCCTCCCTTGACAGGTGGGGATGACAATTTGAGACGAGATTTGGGTGGGGACACAGAGCCAACCCATATCATCATGTATCTGATAAGGGTCTGGTATCCAAAATTTATAAGGAACTATTACAATTTGACAACAAAAAGACAACTCAATCAACAAATGGGCAAAGGACTTGAATAGATATTCTCCACAGAAGGTACACAAAGGGCCAAGAAACATGAAAAGACGTCCCGCGTCACGATCATTGGTGAAATGCAAATCAAAACCTCTATGAGATGCCACCTCACGTCCACTAGGATGGCTATTATTTTTTAAAAAGGGAGAATAACAAGGGTTGGCAAAGGATGTGGAGAAATTGGAGCCCGTATACATTACTGGTGGGAATGTGAAATGGTGCAGCTGCTGTGGAAATTGGTTTGGCATTTCCTCAAAAAGTTAAACATAGAATTACCAGATGGCCCAGCAATTCCACTCCTAGGTATATTCCCTAAAGCACTGAAAACAGGAACTCTGACAGATACACACTCATAGCAGCATTATTCACAATGGCTGAAAGGTGAGGACAACCCAGTGCCATCAATGGATAAATGGATAAACTGTGGTCTGTCCGTACAATGGAATATTATTCAGCTATAAAAAGGAATGAAATTCAGATACATGCCACAACACGGCTGAAATGCAGAAAACATAACTGTATGAAAGAAACCAGACACGAAAGCCTACATTTTATATGATTCTATTTACACAAAATTTCCTTTTGGGGCGATGAAAATATTTTGGAACAAGATAGAGGTGGTGGTTTCACAACAACTTGAAGGTACTTAACTTAATGTCACTGAATTGTTCACTGTAAAATGATCGATTTTGTTAAGTCAATTTCACTTCAATTTTAAAAAGTGAAGTTGAGCATATTTTAATGTGTTCAAGAACCATATGTACTTCCTTGTCTTTGACCTAGTGATATCATTTGACCATTTTTCTATTGAGTTATTGATTTTTTAGAATTGATTTGTAATTCCGTTTTTTAAAGAAAATGATCTTGTGTGATAGATTGCAAATCTTTTTCTCAGTTTTTAATTTTTTTTTCTGAATTGGGTTATGGTGAATTTTGCTCTGAATATTAAAAAATAATACAGTAATTACAATCAAATGTATTATTCTTTCTTTTACAGCACCTGGTTTTGGAGTAAGATTTAGAAAGATCATTTAAAAATTCCTCCATGCTTTCTTGGAGCTCTCTGTAGATTCTTAGATTTTTGAGCCATCTGGAGTTTATTTGGTGTCAGGTGCAAGGTTTGGATTCAGCTTTTTTTTTTTGGATGGTGTCTGGGCCGTTCCATCACCATTTATTACGTCATCATCCTTTCCTCTCTGGGTTGAGATCCTTCATGGGTCAGATCCTAGGCATCAGACTTTGAGACTCTAAGGCCTGAGCACCATGGGTTTAGTGGGGGTACTCTTGGGAATGACACCTGTGGAGGCCGAGGTAGGCAAGATTGGACACAGGAAGGTCAGGTACAGTGCCTTACACCTGTAATCCCAGCACTTTGGGAAGCCGAGGTGGGTGGATCGCTTGAGTTCAGAAGTTTGAGACCAGCCTGGGCAACATAGCGAAACCCCATCTTTAAAAAAATACAAAAATTAGCTACGAGTGGTGGTGCGTGCCCATGGTCCCAGCTACTCAGGAGGCTGAGGTAGGAGGAACGCTTGAACCCAGGAGCCAGAGGTTGCAGTGAGCCGAGATCGTGCCACTGCACTCCAGCATGGGTGGCAGAGCAAGACCCTTCCTAAAAAAAGAAAAAGAAAAAAAGATTGGGCAGAGGGCAAAGCTGGGCTGCAGTGCAGTGAGAAGAGCAGCCTCTGCCCACCACAGGGAGCTCTGGAGCTGTGGCGGCCCCACTGAGAGGCCTGATGCCTGATTGAGGCCAGAGGCCCAGGCCTTTGCCCCATCACATCAGCCAACCCTGGAGGAGTGCAGCTTTAAGGGAGGCAGCGCCTGGGGAGGGACTCAGCCAGGGGCAACCCTCCTGCAGCTGAGGATAAGCGCCCAGGTCCTGAAGAGGGACAGTGGGCAGCACAGCACGGCGTCCACACCCCTGCCCCTCGCGCCAGCAGCATGTACTTCCATGTGGCAAGCTCACCCCATCCCATCCGAAACAACACCTCCAGGACTCTGGTTGGTCCCTGTATTCACTTCCCAGAGCTGCTGTAACAACTTACCACAAACTTGGCATAAAAGGAAAGAGATGTATTCTTCACAGTTCTGGAGGCCAGAGGGCTGAAATCAAGGTGTTGGCAGGGCGGCGTCCCTCCAGAGGCTCTAGGGGAGGATCCTTCCCCACCTTTTCCAGCTTCTGGGGCTCCAGGTCTGGGGCTTCGTCCCTCTAATCTCTGTCTCTGCCATCACATGGTCTTCGCCTCTGTGTCTGTGCCATCTCTTCTTTGTGTTGCAGAGATACTTGTCATTGCATTTAGACCCACTTCGTCATGTAGGACAATCTCATCTCAAAATCCTTATTTTAATTACACCTGCAAAGACCCTTTTCCCAAATAAAGTCACAGTCACAGGTTCCTGGGGCTAGGTCTTCGGCTTATCTTTTTTTGGGGGTCACCATTCAGCCCACTCTTGTCTCTATTCCTGGGGAAACTCACAAAGGGGAGTGCATTGTTCAGATTCAAGCTCCCGCCACTGCAGGTGGGACCCAGAGGTGATGTCATCGTCCCCTCCACTCTCCACCCAAGAGCCCCTTTACCTTCAGTGAGTACCTCTGCTGGCTAGGTGTTTTACCTGGTGGGGGGACCGAGACTCGAATGCCAAGGCTATGAGCCCCAGTTCACCACGTCCTCTCAAGCTACGGCTGCTGTCTTCATGCATTTGCTGTAAAAACTGGGCATGGGAGTGAGAAGAGATGCTTTGCTGGATTCATCCCTCCCATTCTCCCCTTCCCTGCTAGGGAACAGCAGCCCTTTCTCCCCATGGACCAGGGTCAGCTGCCCCTGCCAAGACGGTGACTCCTTTTCTTGCTTGCTGGTTCCTTGGCACAGGAGCCCGAAGTGCTCAGCCAGCAGCTGTAGCGCCAAGTGTAATGGGACCCATGATGCAAATCCTGCTGGAAGGGTACCGCTCTGGGAATCGGGTCTTGCAGACTCACCAAACCTAGAGTTGTGAGGTTGGAAGGCAGAAATTCCCCCAAGGAGACCACTGGAGTGACAGTAAATGGAGACATTCCTCCTTCCACCCCCTGCTTCCGGGGTCAATGCATTCTGCCTACTGGGGACACGGCCCCTATAATGGTTGTTGATTTCAGGTGTATTCTGCATCCAGGAGGCTGAGGTCATATCCTTGCATCATCTTAGCCATGCCTTCAAAAGGCTGTTGCATCACACTATGAGACCAGTGGCTTCTGGGTGGTGCAGCGTGTGACAGAGTCAGGGGACCCCTGGTCTACTCCAACACCCCTTTGGCCATCAATAGGTCCCTTGGTCCAATGTGGGGATTTTCACTTTCCACCTCCCAGATTCTTGAGGGTAGCAAGGGTGGCTTGCTTCTGCCTCTAGTCATGCTCATGCTCGATCTTGATGGACAATTTTCTTTCTTTCTTTCTTTTCTTTCTTTCTTTCTCTTTCTCTCTCTTTCTCTTTCTCTTTCTTTCTTTCCTCCCTCCCTCCCTCTCTCTCTCTCTTTCCCTCCCTCCCTCTCTCTCTCTTTCTTTCTTTCTCTGTCTCTCTTTCTCTTTCTTTCTTTCTTTCTTTCTTTCTTTCTTTCCTCCCTCCCTCCCTCTCTCTCTTTCCCTCCCTCCCTGTCTCTCTCTTTCCCTCCCTCCCTCTCTCTCTCTTTCTTTCTTTCTTTCGAGATTGGCTCTTGTCACCCAGGATGTAGTGCAATGGCACGATCTCTGCTCACTGCAACCTCTGCCTCCCGGGTTCAAGCAATTCTCCTGCCTCAGCCTCCTGAGTAGCTGGGATTACAGGTGCCCGCCACACCAGCCAGCTAATTTTTGTGTGTGTTTTTTTTTGTTTTTTTTGTTTTTTTTTTTTTTACTAGAGACAGGGTTTCATCATGTTGGCCAGGCTGGTCTCAAACTCCTGACCTCAGGTGATCCACCCGCCTCGGCCTCCCAAAGTGCTGGGATTACAGGCATGAGCCACCACGCCTGGCCTTGATGGACAATTTCTATCTCACAGTGGATCCTGCTGGGTCTACCTGACCTTCTGGCTTGGCAGGTCTGAAATGACCCAGCTCATGACAGGCAATTCTAGCTGCATGCCTGCTGATGGTTGAGAGCCAAACATTCCATCTCCAGCAGGGCCCCAGAGCTGTTTTTCAAACTATGTATAATTCTCTGCTGCAAATGGCATGGGCTTTCTCCAGCTGGGGCTTGTCATCAGTAATGCATGGCATCTTTTTTCCTGCACAACCTCTAGAACCATCGGGTCTGCAGAGCCATGTGGCCTGGGTGGCACAGCTGTCCCCACTGCAGAGCCCCTTCCTGCTGTGGGTCCTCTCAAAGCTGGCTGCCTTTCATGGATTCCCAAGTACAGAACATGCTGCCTCCAGAGTCCAAGTAATCTCCAAGCAGCCCTCCACGGTGGGAGTAGGTATTTGTCTACTTTTAACGTCTCAGCATGCCTTAGACATCCAGACCCATACAAACCTTGTAGGCCTTTTTTTTTTTTTTGAGATGAAGTCTCACTCTGTCGCCCAGGCTGGAGTGCAGTGGCGCAATCTCGGCTCACTGCAACCTCTGCCTCCCGGGTTCAAGCGATTCTCCTGCCTCAGCCTCCCGAGTAGCTGGAATTACAGGCCTGTGCCACCACACCCGACTAAATTTTGTATATTTAGTAGAGACGGAGTTTTGCCATGTTGGCTAGGCTGATCTCGAACTCCTGACCTCAGGTGATCCGCCCGCCTTGGCCTCCCAATGTGTTACAGGCATGAGCCACCGCACCCAGTCCCTGATAGGCTTTATCTCCTGTCCCTAGAGTACAGGTGTCTTACAAGGTTTCCAAAGTACTAGCCACTTCTTGCCCATCTTATCTGATTAATGTGATAGCATCGGTATAGTGGACTTCCATGGTATTCTCCTGGAAGTCCAGGTCCTTTAGGTCTGTATTATGACAGATGGAAGGAGAGTTAACAGAGCCCTGGGGCAACACAGTAAACGTTTACTGTTGTCCATTCCATGTGAATACAGCCTGCTTCTGGCCTCCTTTGTGATCAGGATGGAAAAGAATGTACTTGCCGGGTCAATGGCCGCCAGTCATGGACCTGGGGCCATGTCACTCTGCGTTAGCTGAGATGTCACATCTGGAAGAACAGCTGCCATTGGGGCTACCACTTAGTTGGGTTTGGAGTCTACTGTTAGCCTCTAGGATTTATCTGTGCTTTTGAGAGAGTCCAGTCAGTTATCAAAGTCATGGTCCCTTGCCCAGTTTTCAGACCTATGACAATTCTCAGATCTAAAACTCATTGGCTAAGGAGAGGCTAGGTTCCATATGCAACCCCATGAACAGTGTGTATGGTCATGACTCCCCCCAGTTGTTCCCCAGGGACCTGTGGCCACTTACTTAGGTCACCACCCATGGAGAAAGGGGACCATTCACACAATGTCTGGGCGTGCAGGAGGACTGCACGTCCTGCAACCTTGAGGTCTCTGAGGGTGGTGCAATCTCCGCAGCTCCCCCAAGGATGCAATACTTTTGTGTATACACAATCTTAGCTAGGGGGTGGTGGTGTATTAGATGACTATTGCTGCTGTAACATGACACCATACACTTGAAACAACATGGCTTCAAACAACATAGATTTATTATCTTACAGTTCTGAAGCTCGGAAGCCCAAAATGAGTTTCACGGACATAAAATCAAGGTATCAGCAGGGCTATGTTCTTTCCTGGAGGCTGTAGGGGAGACTGTTTTCTTGTCTTTTCTCCCTTCTAGAAGCCTCCTGCATGGCTCATAACCCCTTCCTCCATCCTCCAAGCCAGCAACATTAGGCTGAGTCCTCCTTGCACGACATCGCTCCAACTTCTTCTGTAGTCACACCTCCCTCTTACTCTTCTGCTTCCTTTTTTCAAGTCTAAAGACCCTGTAATTACATTGGGCCCACCCAAGTAATCCAGAACAATGTCTCCAACTCAAACTCAGCTGGTTAGCAACCTTAATTCCAACGGCAACCTTCATTCCCCTTTGCCATGTAAGGTGACATAGCCACAGGTTCTGGGGATTCAAGTGCCTTCTTTGGAGGGCCATTATTCTGCTGCTATGCTCCGAATGTTTTTGTCCCCCCCTCCCCAATTCATGTGTTGAAATCCTAACTCCCAAGGTGATGGTGTTAAGAGGTGGGGCCTTTGGAAGGGATGAGTTCCCTCATAAAACAGACCGAAGGGTGCTCATTCATCCTCTGCCTCCATGCAAAGACAGTGAGAAGCTGTCATCTATCAAGCAGGAACTGAGCCCTCAGCAGACCCTGAATCTGCTGGAGCCTTGATATTGGATTTCCAGCCACCAGAACTGTGAGTCATAGACTTCTGTTGTTTCTACACCACCCAGTTTATGGTATTTTGCTCCAGCGTCCTGCACCGACTAACACTGCCTGCCAGGGGTGCAGTGACAAAGGCTTCCACCTACCTTCCTCATTTTGACAGCTCTTAGTGGAGATGAATAGACGAGGGCAGAGGTTATGTCCACACCAACTTTACATTCAGGGACCAGGAAATGACCACTGGGTGGGTCCCTGGTGCCAGTGAACCTGCTGCAAGCCACTGGGGCAGGGTGATATTTATTACTTGGCCCTCACACTCTAACAGAAAGACCGTGCTTACACTTTGAGTCCCCAAGTACCAACTCAGACATTGTGTGAATGGTCCCCTTTCTCTATGTGTGGTAACCTAACTCAGCGGCCCAGGTCCCTGGAGAAGGATGGGGGAGTCATGACCATACACACTGTTCATGGGGTTACACATAGAACCTAGCCTCTCCTTAGCCAATGCGTTTTGGATCTGAGAATTGCCATAGGTCTGAAAACTGGGCTGGGGACCATGACTTTGATAAGCATCTGCCCTCCATCTCCTTTGTCCACGCTTGGCTCCGTGAAGCTGTATAAGTGAAGCAGCCCCCTTCCTGGCTGCCTGTTTATCACACCCCTTGGGACACTGTGTTCTTGTTTGTTTGTTTTGTTTGAAACTCCATCTCAAAAACAACAACAACAAAAACTCCCAGGCTCAAGCCATTCTCCTATTGCTCTGTCGCCCAGTCTGGAGCACAGTGGCATGATCTCAGCTCACTGCAACCCCCGCCTCCCAGGTTCAAGCAATTCCCTGCCTCAGCCTCCTGGGTAGCTGGGATTACAGGCACCTGCCACCATGCCCAGCTAATTTTTGTATTTTTAGTAGAGACGGGGTTTCACCATCTTGACCAGGCTGGTCTTGAACTCCTGACCTCGTGATGTACCCACCTTGGCCCCTCAAAATGATGGGATTACAGGCGTGAGCCACCGTGCCTGGCCACACACTGTGTTCTCTTTTCTTTCTTTCTTTCTTTTTTTTTTTTTTTTTTTTTTTTTTTTTGAGACAGAGTCTCGTTCTGTCACTCAGGCTGGAGTGCAGTGGCGAGATCTCAGCTCACTGCAACCTCCGCCTCCCAGGTTCAAGCGATTCTCCTGCTTCAGCCTCCCGAGTAACTGGGATTAGAAGCGTGCACCACCACACCTGGCTAATTTTGTATTTTTAGTAGATAGGGCTTCACCTTGTTGGCCAGGCTGGTCTCGAACTCCTGACATCAGGTGATCCGCCCACCTCGGCCTCCCAAAGTGCTTGGATGACAGGCGTGAGCCACCGCGCCCGGCTGGGACATTGCGTTCTATTAACCACCCTCAGAGCTCTCTCTGGGTCAGCACCCTCACTGCACTGCCAATCTGCCCTTGTTGCTTTTTTATGGTAATTTGTAAGGTTGTCCTGGGGGTCTACCATCCCCACTGGTGTCTGGAAGCCTGTGCTGTACCAGCACCTCCTACAGGCGGTCCTACCCACAGACGGGCTTTCCAGTGTGTCTCCCCTCCCCATGTCCCTTGTTGCTTGGGTCTCCCATGGAACACAGGTGCTGAGTGCAGTGTCCAGCCTTCACGTGGAACGCCACTCCAGCACCGCCACGTCTCTCAGCCTTTGGTCTCTTCCTCTGCCATCTGCCACAGTGGGTCTGGGATTTTTGCTTTGCTCAATGTAGATAACCCTTTTCTCCAAACAGGCAAAAGAGCCATTAAAGGCACTGAAATAGGAGGCCTTTCCCTTTCTTCCCTCTGCAGAGTCTTTCTCTATTTACAGTGCTTTTAGTTGCTAATTAAGGCCACTCTAAGTAAAGAAAAATTAAAACTTTAAATTATTACATGCATTTCACTATTGGCCTTTATAAGGTGCAATGACAGTTTTAATGGCAAATACAAAAGCATTTAACTCATATGGAATCGCTGAAACATCACAACCCCCGTTTCATAGCTTGTTCATGGACACGTACTTCGTGTTTAGCAGCGGAGTGGAGACGCCACACAAACCAAACTCAGCTGCGTGTATTTCACTTCTTGAGATGCACATTCTCCCAACACTCCCCGCCTCCAGCCTCCTGCTGAGTAAGGAAGGGCTGAGAGGAAAAGAGCCCCAGCCGGCCCCGCCTTTCCCTGTCCTTCTGTGCCATCACGCCAGCTCGAGTGCTTGGCTGATACAGGGAAATGACACAAGTCAGGAAGGACTTCATGGGCTGCCTTGGCCGTTCATGTTTCTTAGAATTCCATTGTGTTATTATTTCTGTGATTGAAGCAAGTTCTGGTTGGAACAGAAAGCGTGGGCATTTGGAACCACCTGGGTCCCCTCGTCCTCAGCTGCAGGCATGACATGTTCACTTTGCTCACTCTGAGTCCCACTGAACACCCGTGGGCGTGGGTCTGCCAGGGCACTGTGCTCATGGGGCTTTGCCAATGTGATATGGCAATAGGGCACGTCCTGTGAGTATCTGCCCACACGTGCGCTCCACCACCCCAGAGACCTCAGTTGCAAAACACAAGCTCAAAGATAAAATAATAATAATCATTATTATTATTATGTCGAGACAGGGTCTTGCTCTGTTGCCCAGGCTGGAGTGCAGCCTCAAATTCCCAGGCTTGGCCGGGCGTGGTGGCTCATGCCTGTGATCCCAGCACTTTCGGAGGTCTAGGTGGATGGATCACCTGAGGTCAGGAGTTTGAGATCAGCCTGGCCAACATAGCTAAACCCCGTCTCCACTAAAAAAAAAAAAAAAAAAAAAAAAAAAATTAGCCGGGCATGGTGGCGGGCATCTATAATTCCAGCTACTCGGGAGGCTGAGGCAGGAGAATTGCTTGAACCCGAAAGGCAGAGATTGCAGTGAGCCGAGATCGCACCGTTGCACTCCAGCCTGGATGACAGAGTGAAACTCCATCTCAAAAAAAACCAACAACAACAACAACAAAAACTCCCAGGCTCTCCCAGCACTTGGGGAGGCCGAGGCGGACGGATCACGAGATCAGGAGATCGAGACCATCCTGGCTAACACGGTGAAACCCCATCTCTACTAAAAAAATACAAAAAAATTAGCCGGACATGGTAGCGGGCGCCTCTCGTTCCCAGCTACTCGGGAGGCTGAGGCAGGAGAATGGCATGAACTCGGGAGGCGGAGCTTGCAGTGAGCCAAGATAGCACCACTGCACTCCAGCCTGGGCGACAGATCAAGACTCTGTCTCAAAAAACAAAACAAAACAAAACAAAAAAACCCAGGTTCAAGCCATTCTCCCTTCTCAGTCTTCTGAATAGCTGGGACTACAGGCACATGCCATTGTGCCTGGCTAATATTTTTTATTTTTTGTAAAGATGGGGTCTCACTGTGTTGCCCAGGCTGGTCTTGAACTCCTGGGCTTAAGTGACCCTCCCATCTCAGCCTCCCAAAGTGCTGGGATTACAGGCATGAGCCATTGCACCCAACAAAGATAAAATTATTAAGAATTTTGAGCTGGCAGTGGCAGGGCATTAAGCCAAGCACAGGTCCTTCTGGGCTCGGGGCCCTGTGTGACCACAGCCGTTGTATTCCTGCAACATCAGCCCTGTTTATACACACGTACACCTATGTGTATACACACCATTGAAATGTTTTACAACTTTCTTTTTTTTACTTAATAACATAGCTCAAAAAACGTACTATACAAGAATATGCCTTACATATTCCTTAAAAATATACTTAGTGCTTTTAAGAGAATGTATAACACTTCATTCAATGTATCAAAATTTATTTAGCCAATTTTCTTTTCATAGACTCCCTTTTCCTCAATTTTTCCCCCTTACAAAACAATACTGCTTCAAATATCTTTGTGCACTTGAGCAAATGTTTCCGTCCCGATATTTCTATGGGTGAAGTTTCTGGAAGTGGAGTTGCTGGCTCACAGTGTATGAAGATTGTATGTTATAAGAGATAACAACACATTACCAATTTATTTCTTCACCCCCCACAATGCACACCTGTTTCCGCATGCCTCCTCCAACATGTAATATTATCAGAGTTTTAGATCTTTGCAAAAATGCCTCATTGCTGTTTTTATTTGTATTAAATCATCACTAAGGTTGAGGATTTTATCACGTTTGTTGATTCATTTGTATTTCTTCTTTTGTAAACTATCTGTATTCTTTGAATGATGTTCCATTGCTTTAAAAAAGAAACAGTAAACTTTTCATGTTAGAACGGTTTTCAACCTGCAGACTAGTGTTGTAGACTGTACAGAGTTCCCATTACCTGACACCGTTTCCCCTCCCATTAATACCTTTCATTCATGTGGCAAGTTTGTCACAATTAACGAACCAGTGTTGATGTTAAAGTCCACGCTTTCTCCGCATTGCCCTGGTTTTTACCTATTATCCTTTTTATTTTCTAGGATCCCACATGACATGCAGTGTTCAGGTCTCCAGGCTCCTCTTGGCTGTGACAGTACTCAGACTTTCCTTGTGTTGTTTGTTTGTTTTTGAGACAGAGTTTTGCTCTGTCGCCCAGGCTGGAGTGCAATGGTGCAATCTCGGCTCACAGCAACTTTCACCTCCCAAGTTCAAGCGATTCTCCTTATCTCAGCCTCCCGAGTAGCTGGGACTACAGGTGTGCATCACCATGCCCAACTTTTTTTTTTTTTTTTTTTTTGTATTTTAGTAGGGACATGGTTTCACCATATTGGCCAGGCTGGTCTCGAACTTCTGACTTCAAGTCATCCACCCGCCTTGGCCTCCCAAAGTGCTGGGATTACAGGCGTGAGCCACCGTGCCCAGCCTGGTCAGGGGTTTTGCAGACCGTGCCTCTATTGGGATGTGTCTCAGTTTTTCTCCGGGGCCAGGAGCATGGCAGTGAAGTGCTCTTCTCACCCCACCACATGAAGGGCCCGAGCTCTCACCCGCCGTGCGGCTGTGATGTGGGCCCGGATCACCTGGCTGAGTGTGAGGTGTCAGGTTTTTCCACGGACAGGTTATTCTTTCCCACTTTTCATACCGCCCTGCCACATTTTGGTTTCGCTCTCATTTGATTCATGTATCAGAAAATAAGCTCTTGAAACCCTAAGGCAGAGCGGCTCTCCCTGGTCTGCCCATGGTGCTGGGCAATGGCTGAGTTCTCATCACCTCTCCCAGCATTGCCCACTACCCAAGGCTCGGGGCGTTTGCCCACATGGGTGAGGGCCCTCAGTGCCCCGGCCCTGCAGCCCCTGGTTTCAACTCCAGCCTTGATAGCAGCCTTCGGCAGGGGCTGGCTATGAGGAAGGAAGGGCTGAGAGGAAAGGAGCCGGAGCGGGCCCCACCTTTCCCTGTCCTTCTATGCCATCACGTCAGCGTGAGTGCTTGGCTGATACAGGGAAGTGACGCAAGTCAGGAAGGACTTCATGGGCTGCCTTGGCCGTTCGTATTTCTTAGAATTCCATTGCGCTATCATTTCTCTGATGGCAGTTCCCAGGCCTGTCCTGAAATCCAGGTGTCCCGCTGGAACTTCAGTCTCTACGTGGCCAAAATGAATGTTTTCCTTCTGCAGTCTTGACTCCTCCAAGATCTGTTGATTGTCCCCAAACATTCCCAGAGTCTGCTCCATCTTTGCCAGCCTCTGTCTCTCTACCTGATGTACCGTAAAGGCCTCCAGACCAGCCAGGCTGACCCACCGAGCTGGCTTGGCCGGGACTGAGGGTCCTTCAGGGAGTGGCTGTCCAGTGCTAACACAGATGGTTAGACACCCTACAACGTGTGGCCCTCATCCTCCCAGCTTTCCTCCCACAAACGCTCGGCCACGGCTGCAAGAGAGTTCTTTCTATAACTCAAATTCCTTCTCTTTTCTCTCCTGTCTGAGACTCCAAAGCACCTTCAGGATAAAATCCACCCCAGAGGGTTTAGGGGACTGTAAAAACAAAAACACACGAATTAATGAAAAAACCCAGCCATGTCATGGCACAGAGGCCTTTCACCCTCCGCCTCAGGCCTCCGCCCTGCCCCGCCCCGTCCTGGTGCTTCAGAGACGGTTCCGCACCAAATGCTATGTGTTGGGGAAAAGGTGGCAAACAGGCTTGTGCAGGACAGACTACATCTTTATGTCTTTAGATCATTTTGCCTCTGAAATTGCATTAGTTTCCTGTGGTTGCCCTAACAAACTAACACAAACGAGGCGGCCTCAGCAACGGACATCTACTTTCGCGCGGCTCTGGGGGCAGGAGCCCCAGGTCCAGGGCCCAGCAGGGCAGGCTCCCGCGGCTCAGAGGGAGAGTCTGTTCTGGGCCTCTCTCCTGTCTTCTCGGAGCTGCGGGCAACCCTCGGTACGCCTCGACTTGTAGATGCATGACTCCAGTCTCTGCCTCTCTCCTCTGCCCGTGTGTGGCAGTCTCTGTGTCCTCCCCTGCTCTTACAAGCTCACCACTGATGAGGTTTAGGGTCCACCCGAAATCCAGGACGGCCATGTCTCAAGATCCCTCACCAATTACCTCCGCAAAGACCTTATTTACTCCTTTCCTGAGGTTCTGGGTGGACAGGAACTTGTGGGGACCACCAGGCAACCCAGTACAGACATCCTGGAGGCTGAATATGCTGTTGGGGAAACTGAGGCAGGTGTCTGCCTCTGTTCTCAGAATTGAGGGTGAGTAGGGTGGACCTTTGTGAAGTCGTGTCGCTTGCTTGCAGGGTTGGGGGTGCCCTGGGCAGCAGACTCACAGGGAGGCTCCTGGTTGGGGGTAATCAGTTCTGGATTCCTGTGCGGAGAACAGCATCAGGAGGCAGGACCCAGCAGAGGGCGGAGGCAGCTGCCACGCGGTCAGTCCTGAGGAATTGCATCCATCTTGCCGGAGCTCTGTAGACAGGAGGCCCCCCCAGCACTGCCCTGAGTTGGGGAAAGAGGGCTGGGCCTTCATATCAGCCTCAGTGGTCCTCGGAAGCCCCTGCCCTGAGAGGGGCATGCCCTTGGCTGGGCCCATGGCCGAGGGCCGCTTGATTTCTGATAATCAGCCCTTTATTCTGGAAGCGGGATCTGGTGTCCACCACCACGGGCCCTTAGGAGGATCTTTCTGTCTCTGAAACTCCCTGGTTCTTGCAGGCCCTGGTTTGTCCAAGCAAGTCAGTGTGCTGACCCCCTGACCAGACAGGACACCCACCCTCGACCTGTGGCCACGCCCACCCTGCCCCTTGGCCATGCTCATGCCACCCAATAACCACGCCCACCCCGGTTCACAGCCTCCCTCACCCTAACCCCGGCCAGGCCTCCTGTGTGGAACCCGACTGGGGACCCAACAAGGAGGCCAGTGTTCATGGGGAGGCTGCAGATTCTTCATCAGATTTGCCAAAGGATGTGTGGCAGGAGGGATGGGAGCCACATCTACGTTTGAGTTTTTGCCACGTATCTCTCAGGGTGCAAGAGGAGGTCAGGACGGACCTCCTGGCTCCTGACTCCCTGTGGGGCCAGGGCTAAGGGTGGCCACTCTTATGTTGGGTGTCCTCTTTGCCTTGTGTTGGAAAAATCCCTGAGGGTGGGGGAGCTTGTGGGGAACCGGGCCCTACGGGGCTTCCCTGTGCCCCCCAGGACCCAGCAGGGGCCGCAGGTGTTGTCAGTGTGCCCCCTAAGATCAGAGTGCAGGCTGCTGGGCAGGCTCTGGCGGTGGCCCTGGGACACGCTCCCTCATCTCTCTCACCAGGCCAGCGTTGTCATCCCATTTTGCAGGAGGGGAATCCAAGGTCTGGGGAAACTGGAGTACTGGCCTGTTCCTTGGCTCGGAGGCTGCTCAGCTCAGGCTGGCCTATCTGATGCTGGAGACTGGGGATCTTTCTGCAGGGACCAAGGGCCTGAGGGAGCTGACTGGGGAGCCCACCTGGGGACTGAGAGCATCCTCCATCCTCCGGGGACTGTCCAAGCAGGGGGAGGGGGCAGTTGTGGCTGCAGAGCAAGTGGATACGTTTGGGAAGGAGGCAGGGAGGGGACTGGGAGCTTTTGCAAAGTGGACAAAGGTTTGGGGGCAAAATCCTTCAGATCCATGAGAAGGAGCTTAACATATCCTGGGTCATCAGGGATGTGTGTATAGACTCGGGGAGGAGGCTCAGCAACCAAGGGGTGGGCCCTGGGGACTGATCCCGTGTTGTGGTCGGAGATATTACAATGGGTGGTAAGAATGATGATGGTTTTCATAACAGTAAAGAGCAGAAGCACAGCCGCAGCAGTCACATGTTCAGCACAGACTCCGCCCCTGCCATCCCCTGCCACCCCCTGCCATCCCCTGCCACCCCCTGCCATCCCCTGCCACCCCCTGCCACCCCCTGCCACCCCCTGCCATCCCCTGCCACCCCCTGCCACCCCCTGCACTTTGCATCTGTTCTTTGTTGGGCTGTGCCTTGCCCTGACCCTGAGAGATCAGTATTTTTCACCCTCTCTGGCAGTGGAGGTGACCAAGGCCCAGAGAGGTGAGGCAACTTGCCTGAGGTCACACAGCTGGAAAGGGGCAGAGCTGGGATTTAAACCCTGGTCTCTGGTGTCTGTCACTACCTCCAGTGGCTTCTCTATGTTGAGGTGAGCCCATAGCCGGTCCATACTGTGAGCCTACCATCGACCTGGCCCTCCCCGGCCAGTGCCCGCTGCTGGCTGCACCTGTGATCCCCAGGGCTCCCCTGGGTTCTGGAGGCAGCAGGGGCCACCAGGTTGCCCTTACTCCCTGTCCACCAGCCTGCAGCAGGGTAACGGAAGAGGAGGGATAATTGTGGCTATTTATTCATGGTCACATACCTGTCGCCTGCACAGTTGGGGCCTGAGGAAGGGCTCCCCGGCCAGTTGCACGGGGGCTGAGCAGACAGAGACGTCCACCTTTGCATCCCCATCAGCAGGACTCAGCTCCCAATTTAGAGACTGACTCCCTTGATTGAGGGCCAGGGAGCTCCCAGAGCAGCCAGGCTGACCTCAGCCTCCTGTCCCCAAGCGCTGTGTCCAGGAGGCCTGACCCCAGACCCCTGGCCCACCCCACCTGCCTTCTGAAAACCTGCCACCTGGGCCCTGGACACTCCTTCTTTGCTCCCACCAGGGCTGAACTCCCCCACAATGGCCTCCCCAAGCCCCCCAACCCGCTGTGTGGTCAGGTGGCCGCCCGAGTCTCAGGCCCCCCTAGCTCAGCCCCACTCCAGCCTCGGATGTCCTCTGTGGCCAGGAATGACCAAGTGACTCAGGCAGTGCCTGCAGCAATGACCCCACTCCCCAGGAACTTTCCCTTACAAGGCTGTGTGCAGTCCAGAGTAATAGGCAGGACCACTGCCCCACTTCATTCATTCATTCACTAATTCATTCATTCATTCATTCACTCATTCATTCATTCATCCACCATATATTTATTGAGCCAGCTCCTTTACAAAGCTCCAGGGCACAACTGGGAACAGGGAGGCAGCACTCCCTGCCTCATGCTGCTTCTGTCCTAACAGCAGATCTGGGCAGCCAGCAAAACGACCAGGTGGCAAAACACAGTGGACAGAGCGGAGCTGGGGAGAGGCAGCACAGGGACGGGCTGGGAGAGCAGGCCTGCGGGTGCGTGTGCATGTGTGTGTGCACATGTGTGTGCACCTGCTTGGGTGGGTGGTCAGAGGAGGCTGTCGTGCAAGTGACCTTGGGGAAAAGCAGGGTGGGGCGGCTGGGCCAGGCGCGAGCACATCTGGAGGAACCTAGTGTCAGGGAGACGGTGGCAGCATGAAGCCACAGGTGGAAGTTGGGTCCGGGGGCTTGCAAAGCAGCAGGAAGCTAGTGAGGGAGCAGAGGGAGGCAGGAGGAGGAGGTGGGGCTAGGGGCTGGAGGACTGAGGGGCAGGTGGAGGAGGGGCTCGAAGCCATTTGGAAGGCTCTGGGTATAGCTGGGGGTGGAGGTGGAAAGCCAGGTGAGGACAGATGAGAGGGTGCAAGACGGGCAACATCATGGCTCAGGGGCTGTGGTTTTGTAGGGGGTTCAGAGCGAGAGTCAGGCCAGGCCCCAGCCCCAGACCCCTGCCCACCTCCCTCTTGGGCCAGCTCCACTTCCCAGCCCCTCCTGGAGGGTCAAGCGCAGCCTGGCGACTGTGCTGCTGGACAATGCCACTGGGACAGGCCAGGGCACTGGGGTGACCTCTCCTCGGGAATGAGGGCGGGGTGCTGCCCGCCCACTTGCCTGTGCGGTAATTACTGCGGCTCCTGCCTGCTTGCTTTGAGGGGAGCCGGCTGGAGCTCACAGCCAGAGGGGCCCGCAGGTCTCACCTGCCAGCCCTGCGGGCCCACAGCATTCCCTTCCCAGGGAGGGGCTGACCCCTGGCCGCTGGATGCCACTGCAGCTGAGTCACAGGTCACCTTGGGCAGGGAGGAGCTGGTCCAGAGGCTGGGCTGTGGGATGGTAGCATCACCCCAACTTTAGACGGATCCTGCCCCCTGGCTGTTTGCACATGCAGAATAAAACATTTTCTTGGTTCCTTTACTCAGACAAAGCCATTGTTAACGTTCGGTGTATTTCCTTCCAGTCTTTCTACTATATATGAGCACATATTTTTTTAAACAATGAAATCAGAATGTACATACCGATGAATACCTTCAGCAACATTTCCCCATGATACTTCAAATATTTAACAGCTCTATTGACATATAATTAACATACCATAAATTCTCCCATTGAAAGTATACGGTTAAATGGTTTTTAGTAAATTTCCAGTTGTGCAAGCATCACTATAATCTAATTCTGCAGCACTTTCATCTCCTCTCAAAGAAAACCTGCACCCATGAGACGTTGCCTCCCATTCCCCTCCTGCCCCCGCCCCTGGGCAAACCACAAATCGGCTTCCTATGTCTATGGATTGGCCCATTCTAGACACCTCAAGTCAATGGAGTCACACAAAGCTCTCTTGGGTGTTCTGAAGCCCCATATGAAACGGCTGTCGGTGAGCTGTGCTTACACCATGCTTCCTTGTTGGGTATCTTGTTTTGGGCATGGTTCTGCTTTGGATGGGTCCTCACCGTAAGGCCTGAAGGAGGGGTTATAAAAGGTGAGACAGAATTTGTATTCCTCTCCCCGGCCACGGTGCTCCCCAAGAAGAACACAGCCACGAGCTCTTCCCCAAGGACAGGAATTCATCTCCTTTTTCCACATGGGCGTCCCCAGCACTGCCAGCATTGGCTGTAAGGGGCTCCACAAACATCGGGGTGATGCACACCTCAGGACTGCGGCCTCTCCAGCTGGCTTGGCCTTCCTGTGTGGTGCCGCGGCCCCGCCGATGCCAGGGTTGCATCAGGAACTCCTCTCCTGGATCCCAGCACATGTGACCAGGGTGGCCTTTCTGGTGGGAAACCGTCATTCTCCCATGATGGAGAGGATGGTCGGAAAGAGCCACCCGGGTGGGGTCACAAAGGTGACCATCCCCTGGGAGGGAGGAGTTACTGCCCAATCCAGAGAAAACCAACGTGAACCTGGATAACGCTGCAAAGTACCGGGACAGCAGCGTCTGTGTGTCTTGTCAACTGATTCTAAAAGGCAGTTCCCAAAATATTCTCAGCCATGGTCAACCACTAAAGCCACTGTGGATTGGCCCAAAATGCCGGCTACCCAGGACTGTGTGGGAAGCGGGGTGTCTGTGGGAAGTGTGGGGCCTTGGGGAGCCTGTGTCCATTTCCCTCCTGTGCACAAGGGCGGGGAGGTGCCACTTCTGGCTGCAGGGCAGAGATGACAGCCTCTCCACTGGACACTGCTCAGGGTCCCTGGAAAGTCCCTTCCCTTGCAAAGTGCTTAGTGTGTCACCAACAGGCCCTGGCAAGACATTGACCCAAATGTTATCCTGTGTGTGTGTATGTGAATGTGTGTGCATGTGTGTGCGTGTGTGCACATGTGTGTGCATGTGTGTGTGCATGTGTGTGCATGTGTATGTGTGTGTGCATGCATGTGCGTGCATGTGTGTGCGTGTGTGCATGTGTGTGCACGTGTGTGCGTGCATGTGTGTGCATGTGTGTGCGTGTGTGTGCACTGTGTGTGCACGTGTGTGTGCGTGCGTGTGTGTGCGTGTGTGTGCATGTACTGCACACCGAGCACTGCCTGTGGATGGTGTACACACAAACACACCCGCCCTGCACAGACACAGAGGCAAGCCGCCATCCACACATCGCATCACCTGCTCGGTGGAAGGCATAATTCAGTGACCCTGGCATTTTGTTTTTCTAGTTCGGTTTTGTCCAAGCTGGCTTGTGAGGTGCAGGTGTCCTCCTGTATCCAGGGCAGGGCAAGGTGGTCTGTGGGTGTGGCGATGTGTGGGGGACAGATGAAGGTGGAAGCTTGCAGTGCACCCCACCACTGAGCACGGGATGAGGGCGAAGGGCTGTCCGCCTCACTGGACTCCCCGTGACTGCATCTACCTGCTTGCTCTGGCCAGACCTCCCCACTAGAGCATGGTCCACCCCAATGCCCGCCCCCACCCCTCTCCTTCAGCACAGGCCAAGCCTCCACTTCCCCCTCCCGATGCCCACCCTGCCTGGCCTGTGCCACTGCATGGACTCCTGACTTCCTTCCCATCCTTATGGGGTGGTCGGCCTGTGCTGACTCAGGTCCTGAGCAGCCCCTCCCTTCCCAAGCCATGCACCGGGGTCCAGCCCAGTGAGGCCATGTGGTGAGGGGGTGACCCATGGCCTCCATCAGGACAAGTGGGGCTGTCTCTACAAGAGGGCTTTCCTCTTCCACCAGTCTTGGGTGCCAGGGAGAGAGGCAAATATGGGTAGTGGTGGGTACATTGGCTAGATCAGAGGGGCTGGCTTCCCAGAAGGTGGGAGGGTCCCTTTTAAAGTCATAAAAAGTCACACACCTGCTTGAGATAACAGTAGCACTTTTGGTATCTGCTAAAGGCAACACTTACTCCCAATCCCACAACGCTGTCAGAGGAATTTGCATTTTATCGCAACAAGATCGAGATGGCTGAAGGTTGCTGAGCAAACCTCAGATGAATGAATAATCACAGAAGGGTTACTTGGTTGATTTTCATGCAGTGTTTGTGGGCACAGGGTTCCTGAGGTTTTGCAGAACACCCAAGCAAGGATCTTGTTGTGGTGCCGATGGCTGCAGGCCACAGGCTGGGATCCCCTGTCACACAGGGCAAGAGACCTCCCCTGGCAGCCTGTGCTAGCCCCCCAGGCCAGGCCTGCAGGGAAAGGGGGCTAGGGGCTCGAACTGATCTCACGACAACCTGTCCTCGGCTCCAGCGTGTGGCTCCCTGGCCTCTGGCCGCTGCTGGCTGGGTCCCCTGTGGCAGGAGCTGGCCATCCTGGAGTTCAAGGGCCCCTGAAGCACTGCCCACATCTGTTCTTCCTCCTCCCCAGTGGTCTGTCTGCTCCAGGGGAAGTGAGACAGCCCGGCCCAGGCAAACAGGTCCAGCTGCAGCTGGCAGCCAGTCCCAAGAACGCTGCCACTCGGCCCTCCCCGCTGACCTCTGCACACCCTCGCCCGGCGCCCTACCAGGCCTTATTCATGGGCTGGCAGTGCCAGGACCTCTCCCGGAGGCGGGGCAGAGCAGTAGCTTCTCGGCCCTGTGCCCAGCCCAGGCCTGCACCCTAGGCAGGCACTGCTCCCTGATCCAGGAACCACCTCTTTCTACAGCTGGGAGTGAGCAGCCAGAGAGGGAGAGAGCCTTGCCCGGTGCTACCCAGCAAGCTAGTCACCGAGTGGGCAGAGGGAGGAGCAGCCCTCACTGGGTGTCAAGCAGCCTGGGTCCCTAGTCCAGCTCTGCCTGTCCCTAGCAATAAAGCCTCAGGTAAGTTATGGACCACTCAGCTTGTTTCCCTGTAAGGAAACGTCCCTTCTCCCTTGAAATATGTCCCTTTGTATCCTCCCGGGGCCCTCGCAGGCAAACAGCCAGGGAGGCTGGAGCTGAGCTGGGCTGGCGGTAGTAACAGCAGCTTTCTCTGCTGCATTGGCTCTAGCAAGTCTTGCTCAGACGTTGGTGGGGTGGGGAGGGTCGCCGAGGCAGGGAGGAGCCTGGGGGTTGTCCTGTCGTCCTCCTGGGCCCCTCGAATAGAAAGGGCGCACGAGGAGCATCGATGGTCCGAGGGGCATGGACAGGTGTGAGGGGACTCACGGGGGTGGGTGGGGTGGGAGAGGGAGCTTCCCAGCGCAGCGCGGGGGCCCAAGCCCACCCTCCTCGCCACCCCTGCCCCACGAGGCCGTCTGGGTTGGGGATGCCCCAGGGGGGCCTTTGCGCAAACGTCTCCACTGGCAACAGCCGGTCGCTTGGCAACCCGCACGCCCCAGGCCCCTGCGCCCTGGGGAGCCCCGAGTGGGGCGGGGGTGCCCCGAGGCTCAGCGAAGCCCCTCCTGCAGCGGACAGGGGAGGAGTGCAGATGGCAAAGGGAAAGCGCTCACCCACCCCAGAGCCAGCTGGGAAGTCCTTGCTAGAGCTGCTTTCCGGAGCTGGGGCACCTGGGCAGCCACGTGCTGCCACCCAGGAAGGCAGGAGACGCAGGCTGCTCCCCAGGATCCTGGCAAGCCCCTTCCCTTCTGGGACAATAGAGACAGCAAGGCCTCCCCAGTCTTCTCCGGGGGCTGGGCGAGGTGCGAGGGCCTGCAGGTGTGACGCATCTGTTGGGGCGCAAACCAGAGGCTGGGCTGGGCTCGGCAAAACGCAGTGCCTGTGGGTGGTGGCGGGGTCATTTCAGGTGGGATCCAGGATGTTCAAAGTGACATCCAACTCTGGGCTGCTCCCTCTGCGATCGGCTGGGGGCTGAGGGCAGCAGCTGGACATGCCTCTTCCTGGACCCTGGGAGCTGGTCGCCTACAGAGCTCAGGCTAGGAGCTGCTGGCAGTCATTGTGACTAGGGGTCCCCCCATGGAGTGCCTGCATTTTAGGGAGACATTAGCCACCCTTGACACCAGCCTGATTTGGGGTTTAGTCACCACTCAAGGCCATGCATTCCAACCAAAAAGTTATAGGCATCCCCATCTTAACCCCACTAGCACCAAACCCAGGAGTGGGGCCCATGAACTTGGTCAAACAGCCTGTGCCAGGATCCTGGTAGAAAGGGGGTTTGGGCAGCTGCAGGGGTGAAACATGGCTTAGCTTCTCTCCTGGGACTAGGGCAGGCTCCAGTTCAGCATCCCACCTGAGGCACCTGCAAGCACAGGTGAGCTTTTACACACGCCCAGCCCCCAGAGAAGGCCGGGGAGGCCTTGCTGCCTCTGTTGTCTCAGAAGGGAAGTGGCTTGCCAGGATCCTGGGGAGGAGTCTGGGTCTCCTGCCTTCCTGGGTGGCAGCATGTGGCCGTCCAGGTGCCCCAGCGCCGGAGAGCAGCTCCAGCAAGGACTTCCCGGCTGGCTCTGGGGCAGGAGAGCGTTTCCCCTTTGCCTTTACACACCTGGGCTTCTGTGGTTTCCCAAGGGCTCTGGTGAGGAAACGGGCTTAGGTGCTGAGAGGGGGGCGCATAGGAGTGGGGCATTTGGCCAGGGTGGCTGAGTCCCAGCGCCACCGTTCCGCACCTGGAAACCTTGGCTGTGATGCTTCTCTGTGGCCTTCTAACCTGGAACCCAGGGGACACCCCCTTGCCCCAGTGCCTTCTCAATGCCGACGGTGACCCAGCCTGAGCTCCCCACCTGCCAAGGTCCGAGTTGAGCTCTCAGAACCCTTGGCCTTTCCACAGGACCTCCGAGGGTGTCTGGTAGACCCTGTGCCTGTCTGCAGCGCCACCTCTAGGCTTTCCCCACTCACTGGAGGCCCCAGCCTGGCTTCAGAGGGGCTCAGTGGGGCTTTACCACGTCCCAGCTGCGTGACCTTGAGCAGGTTCCTTGACCTCTCTGGGCCTCGGCTTTCTCATTCTGTAAAATGGGCACAAACAAGGCTTTGTGAGGATGAGTGTGGCTGTCATGCCTGTGAGTGCTTATGTGATTCTCACTCCTGCCCCAGGTCCCCTCCAGCTCCTCCCTTTTGCGGTCCCAAGGTCTAGCCTAAGTCCCCCTTGCTTCTCTTGCGGGGTGTTTATTTCTCTTGGCTTCTTCCTCTCCCTATGCTCTCACTTTGTTTTATTTCATCTCCGTCCCTCTGCCCTCCCCTTTTCGCTATCGGTTTTAATTCTCCGCCGAAACCTCTGAGGAGGCCCTGCCCACCCCACTGCCCCGCCAGCCCTCCCCGCAGCACCCACCCTGCCCGGCTTCTTCGGGGCTTGCCCTCCTGTAGCCCGGGAGTTGGGGCTGGGGGCAACTGTGCTGACATCACTGGCGTTTATGCACTGCTCCTTGCCCAACGCGAATTTCATCCTCGTTCTCTCTGAATCAATTCACTTTTATTGCCTCAGCTGCTCAAAAGCAATTTTTCAAGAACAAAAAGGTCAGCACGTCCAAGACTAATCAATTCTCGGAGAGCTCCTGCCGCCGCCAGGGGAGCTGGGCACCAGCAGCCCCCGCCCTTCCCGCCAGCCCCTCCCACCAGCCCCATCACTTTTATTGCTTCATGATGCCTGTCATTAGTGGTGTGTTTGAGACGCCCCACAGTGTTCTTACAACATAAAACCTGGGTGACTTGTGGAGGGGGGTGGGGTCGGGCGCATTTATGGGCCCTCGCCGGCTCTGGACAGTAAGAGCTGAGCTGATGGATCGCCTGCCAGGGGAACCAGCACAGAAGGCCTTCAGCCACTTGCTTACAAGCAGAACCGGGGCTGCCTGCCTGCTCCCGGGCCCACCCCTCTCTTCCCCTCAACTCCCCATCACTGTGGCCTTGGCATCGGCCAGCTGTTATGTCTTCCAGGAATTTGCCCTCAAGGCCTCCCTGGTCCCAACCACAGCCCTACCCCTCCCTGGGCGTCGCCCCCACCACTCTGCCCGCCACGATGCCAGGCTCAGTCCTTCCAGCACTGTGAGGTCTACATTGCCATTCCACAGATGGGGAAACTGAAGCCCAACATCACGGAGGTAGGAAGGGGCAGACGTAGACTTGGAAGGATTCTGTGGCCTGTTCGAGGTTCCGTGCATGAGCCGTGCTCCGTGGAGAGCCAGGTCTGCCATTCCAGCCTTTGCTCTCCCAGGCCCCTGGCTGTCCATGTCCCACACCATCCTGACACCTGACACTCGACACCCGTGTCACCAACAGCTACAGTGCACCACGGCCTTGGGACACCGCGCTCAGTGCTCTGCCTGGATGAGCCCTGTATCCCCATGACGACCCCACTGTGGACATTCTTATGTGCGTTTTACAGATGACGCAACTGAGACGGGCGGATGCAGTGTTGTGTACAAGCCACACAGCTGGAAACGTGGGCTGGGGACTGGAACCCAATTACCTGCTTTGGCTCTATAATCCTCTTTTTATTTTTATTTAATTTTTTTATGAGATGGAGTGTCGCTCTGTCACACAGGCTGGAGTGCAGCGACACGATCTCGGCTCACTGCAACCTCCGCCTCTCGGGTTCAACCCATTCTCGTGTCTCAGCCTCCCAAGAAGCTGGGATTACAGTTGTGTATCACCACGCCTGGCTAACTTTTTGTATTTTTAGTAGAGATGTGGTTTCATCATGTTGGTCAGGCTGGTCTCGGATTCCTGACCTCAGGTGATCTGCCCACCTCTACCTCCCAAAGTGCTGGGATTACAGGCATGAGCCACTGCGCCCAGCCCTTTAATCCTCTTTTTAAAACACCTTAGGATATGATATATCCAGAACAGGCAAATCCATAGACACAGAATGCAGATCAGTGTTGCCAGGGGTGGGGGGTGAAGAGGAACTGCTGAATGAGCAGGCGTTTCTTCCTGGGGTGACCAGCATGTTCTGCGACTGCAGATGATGGCTGCTCCACCTTGTAAGTGTAGTACATGCCGCCGAACGGTACACTTTAAACTGGTTGATTTTATGTTATGTGAATTTCCCTTCCATACATTATCTGAGGCTGGGCACGGTGGCTCACACCTGTTATCCCAACACTTCTGGAGGCCGAGATGGGTGGATCATCTGAGGTCAGGAGTTCGAGACCAGCCTGACCAACATGGTGAAACCCCATCTCTACTAAAAATACAAAAAAATTAGCTGGGTGTGGTGGTGCATGCCTGTAATCCCAGCTACTCAGCAGGCTGAGGCAGGATAATCTCTTGAATCCGGGAGGCAGAGGTTGCAGTGAGCCTAGATCGTGCCATTGTACTCCTGCCTGGGCGACAGAGCAAGACTCCGCCTCAAAAATAAAAAATAAAAAATAAATTATTTGGAAAAAAAACCAGCTTAGGTTTTTCTGCCACCTGTTTGGCAAGTGTCTGGGTGTCCCCACAGGCCATCTTCAGCTGTTCTCCTAATGTGGTCTGTGTGCTAGCAGGAGAGACATCGAGACATCCTCTGTCCAGCAGGAGCGTCTGTCACCTCTCCCAGGAAGCCTTCCTGGCTGTCCCCACCGACTCTGAAGGCTCCACCTCTCAAACACCATGTCTTCTTTGGTGTCTGGGACACAGGCTGTTCTTGGCCAGGCCACAGCCTCATTATGCATGGCTCTGCCTGGTGGCTCACGGGCTCTGTCCACAACACCGGGGGACAGGTGCTCTTGTCTGTCCTAGGAGTCAGGATGAGATGTGCATGCATGTATTGCCAGCTTCTCTTGGGATCCTGGGTACTTCCTCAGCCCTTGGCGCTCCCTTGGCCTGGGCTCCCCACCCCTCTGGCACCCAAGACTGGTGGAAAAGGAAAGCCCTCTCGTTCTGAGTTGAGATCTCAGAACCCTTGGCCTTTCTGCAGGGCTTCCAAAGGTGTCTGGTGGACCCTGCACCTGCTCTGCAGCGCCCCCTCCAGGCCTTCTTGCACGGGACAGTGACATGGAGTTCTGTCTCAGAGCGAGTCCAGCAGGGCCTCCTTGGAGTGCAAGGTTGCCTGCCCTGCCTGTGGAAGAACAAGCCTTGTCCCCTGTTTCCCAGACCCCCCGCCCAGTGGCCTCTGAATGTCCCCAATGTGGGCCCCTCCTCGGCTGCCCCTCTTGCTCTCCAAGTCCGAGCCCACCCAGAGCCCAAGCCCTCGGAGGCCCCTGTCACCTGGAAAGATGACACTGGGGCAGGGGTCTCTTCTGATGTCTGTGTTTTGTCTTGTGGGCCTCGGGGTGCCCCTGCCCCTGATAAGAAGGGGTTTCAGAGCAGAAATAAAGCCTCAGACAGGTGAACCTCTGTGGCACATGGCCCCTCGAGCCAGCCACGCAGCTGGGTTCAGCCCCTGCCAGGACACTTGACCAGGCCCCTTCCCTTCTCCGAGCTGGGATCATGCTGGGAAGACTGAATGGGACGCAGCCGGTGAAAACCCCTGGAAGAGAGTAAACGCCATTTTCTCTAAGCATATTTATTTCTTTAACAACAGTGACGACCATTTGTGAGCCATCTCTCTGTCTTAGGCATGGTGCTACATGCCAACGAAACCTGCTCCCATTGAACCCTGGCCAGCCAGGGAAGAAAGGGCCTGGGAGGTGCCACTTTACAGACAGGGGCACCAAGGGGCAGGGTGGCAGGAGGCCCACCGGACGTTCCCCACGAAGTGGCAGTCCCAGCGTCCACACCCAGCAGGCACCACGCTGGCCCGCGGCCTCCCCGCCAGCACGCCTGGCTTCCCGGCCTCAGAACTTGATCTGCTCCCTCTTCCGGACACTGGGGCTCCTGCCAAGTCCTGGGCTGGGCAGCAACTGCTGAACATTCTAAGAAATCCCTCCCAGGGTTTTCTCAGGAGCCCGGGTGGGGCAGGAAGTCCCCAGGGGCTGAGGGGACCGTGGCGGCAGGTGGCACACAGAGCAGCGCTCTCCTGGGGCCCAGGCTGTTGGGCCAGAGGCAGGACCATGAGGCTTAGTGTAGGGCCTCCTGCCAGTGGCCGGCACCTACTTGTGGGGCTGGGCTCCCCACCTGACACACTCACAGACCTTGTGCCTTGGAGAGCCAGTGTTCCCGGGGCCACATAGCTATGCCTCCCAGGGGCTGGTCCTGTCCCAGCTCTGGTCCCCCGGCCCCAGGTCCTGGATGCTGGCTCCGTGCAGCAGCAGGCGGCCTCCGGAGGACAGGATGTGACTGGCTGCTGCTACGTCACACTCAGATGAGTCTGTGCCGGATCGACCTGCTGCCAAGTCCTGCCGGCCAGGCACGGGCAGGGAGTGAAAATTATCTACCTATTTTATTTCTTAATAACTGAACGAAAATAAACATTGCTGGTTTGACAAATAACTACATATTTTCAAACCCAGCCAGTCCAGGGGATGCTGTTTCCAGGTGCGTTATGCAACATGACGCCGCCGAGTTGCTCTGAGATGTCCCTTGGCTGTCTCACGGGTTGTCTCTGGGTTCCCTCCCCCCCCACCCTCCTTTGCCACCTTCTCCCCAGCCCCCAGTACCCTTTCATGCTTCTGAATTCAAGGGCCACACTGTCCCCTGAACAGACCAATTACAATGAGATCCATTATAGTTCCAAAGATACCACACAAAAAAAAAGGTGGGGGGTGTCCAGGAATGCAGCCGCACCCCGGAGAGCAGTACAATCAGCTATTGTTGTGCTAGAAGTTTCTCTGTGATAAGAAGGGAATCTAGAAATGCCGCCTTCTGAACCGATTGCAAAACAGAATAGAAAGTTCAAGGCCCCGAGATAGCTAAGCTGGCAGCCCCTCCAGAGCAGCCCCAGGCCACACAGCTGGGCTTTCGGGCTGGCCAGCCCCTGTCCTTGCATGCATCTGCACAGGGCTCCTTGCAAGGGGGCCCGGCTCCATGTCCCCCACCTCACCCCCTCCCCATCTGGGCCTGGGGCTGCTGAGCTGGCTTCCTGCACCGAGGGGACCCTCCGGCCTCCTTCCTGAAGCAGCTGCCCTTCGCCGAGGGCCTCCTGGGCGACGGCCTCCCGCGTTGTCTGCTTTAGTGATGCTGGTTCTCCTACAGACACTGCCCGCACAGATGGCATGACTGTCCTTCCCTTGCCCAGGCAGGGATACGGTGGCACAGAGATGGGGGCCGATGGCTAGGACCTGAACTCCGAGCTGTGGGCCCCAGGTTTTTCATCCGCTTAGGCCACTCCCCACTTCCCAGACATCCCCTGGGGTGTCCGGTTTGCAGGAAGGGCCACCACTGGCCTTGAGCTTCCAGTGTCATTTCCGGGCGCTGACGCGTGCACTGGCTCTGACTGCATCATTGGGACCCAGGCCAGGTTATGCTGGGGCCTGCGCTGCTCCCTCCCTGCGACGTTCGGGGTCCTCCTCGAAGCCACCCCTCCCCCAGCATCTAGGTGTCCAGACCCTGAGCTTGGCCAGTCTTTCCCTGGGACATCTGTCCTTGAGCTGTCATCCTGTCTTGATAGCAACCTAGAGAGTAGAAGGTGACAATGCTGGAGTGGGGCGAGGCGTAGAGAATCGGTCCTGACTTTGAGTGTGGACTCTGGGCCAGGCTCCCCCTAGTTTGAATCCAGTTCATCTCTAAGCAGCTGTGTGACCTCAAGCAGGTGACTTAACCTGTCTGTGCTTTGGTTTCCTAATCTAAAGAGTGGAGGTAATAGTAGCCCTGTCCCACGTGACCATCGTGAGGAATGGCCGAAAGTGCTCGGTAGGTGCCCACCAAGCCTGAGCTTCAGTCCAAGCCCCTCGCTGTGTAGACTCAGCACCATGGCCCAGAATCTCAGACCCCCGTTAGTCTGAATCTAGTAATCTTGCCATCCCGGGGTCACTTTTCAGAACCGCTGGCAAGTCTGCTCCTCCCTCCACCAGCACCAGCGGCCACCTGGGAGCCCTGGGCCAGGTTCCCGGCCCTTCCCCAGCAGTGCCAGCCACTCACTGGGAGCCGGTGGCCACTGGTGTTCCCAGGGCGGAAGGCATCGGATGCCACAGACACAGGCAAGAGGAACCCTGGACCTTGGAGCTTCCTGATGAGCTGCCGGTGGGGCTGTGGGGGCAGGGAGGGCACTGCCAGTCAAGCCCCTGCCACTTCCCAGCCTCCCAGCGTACGGCCCCCGTGCCCCTTCCCGTGCTTGGTGGCTCCTGGCTAGTAGCCCCTGCCCTTCGTGCGTCCTCAGGTCTCTCCCCAGGATGGAGGCCTTGGCCCAGCATCCCACCCCTGCCAGGGAAGTGAGACCTTCCCAAGGCAGCGGCCCTCCTCCGCGGGTCCCCTCACCCCTGCAGGGGCTCTGGGGACCCTCCTCCCCTGCTACCCCTTCTGCCAGAGCAGGAAGGCCAATTCCACCACAGTCACTATGCCCCAGGCCCTGTCCCTCAGCTGAAAATAAACCAAGGAAACATACGAATCCTACCTGGGAGACCCCTGCTTGCTGCCTGGCCCCGGGTCACATCCAGCAGACACCGGTAAACGCTGCCAGGGGCGTCTGCTTCCAGGGCCCTCACCCCTAGGCCCAAGCAGTATACACGGGGGCCCAGGAGACCTGAGTGTCACAGCAGCCTCTGTGGGTGGGCGGGCCCGGGACTCCCTCCCTGACCGAGGCAGGCTGGACACAGGTTTGCAGCAACCCGAGGCTGTGGCCGGGCCTGGACGGCCTTCCCAGCCTGGGATGCCCATTCTCTCGCCCCGCTGTGTTCATGGCCCCCGGCCAGGGAAGGGCCCTCTCCCCAACCTCTGGTCCAGTTTGACTCTGAGTCACAGTGAGGCTGAGTGAGCATAGCACGTCCCCAAATTCCGTGCCTCCATTTGCTCATTTGCGCAATGGTCCAGGGACTGCTGGGCCACAGGGTGCCATCAGGGCTGGAGAAGCAGCGGACAGAGACAGCTGGGCCAGTGCTGCCATCCCAAACCCTGGCCTCCAGCTCTCACACCTGCTGGGGGGCAGTCACCTGAGCCCTTGGTGGGTGAGGCCAGATGTGGGGCTGTGTGTGACTGGGGTTTGTGTGGGGCAGCAGTGATGGGGACACTCAAGTCAGATGCAGTTGTGTCCACTGAGCTGGAGGCCACCAAGCGGGGCTCACCACGCAGGGCAGACCTTAATCTTTTCTTTTTTTTTTTTTTGAGACAGAGTCTCACTCTGTTGCCCAGGCTAGAGTGCAGTGGAGCGATCTCGGCTCACTGCAAGCTCCGCCTCCCGGGTTCACACCATTCTCCTGCCTCAGCCTCCTGAGTAGCTGGGACTACAGGCGCCCGCTACCACACCCAGCTAATTTTTTTTTTTTTTTGTATTTTTAGTAGAGACGGGGTTTCACCGTGTTAGCCAGGATGGTCTCGATCTCCTGACCTCGTGATCCACCCGCCTCAGCCTCCCAAAGTGCTGGGATTACAGGCTTGAGCCACCGCGCCCAGCCAGACCCTAATCTTGAGGCTACATCGTGAGGGTCTCCAACAGGCCGGCCCACGGGAAGTACTTTCTGTGTTTGGCCCTTCATGCTTTGCCTCTGGTTCCTGAATTGGGCGCTGGAGGTGGGCACAGTTACTGTCCACATTTCACAGGTGAGCAAAGTGAGGCTTAGTGAAGCTAAGTGACTTGTCCAAGGTCACACAGCAAGAGAGGGGCCTCGATCAGAATTAAAGGGCCCGTGGTGCACAGGCAGAGGGTGCCATAGAGCCACCAGGGCCTTCTCAAACCCGGCTGTGAGCAGAAACTTCTCCTGCCCCACCCCCCACGCCGGGCCCACCACGGTGACCTGCGGAGTGCCTCCATGCGCCGAGATCGCTTATCAGCCCATCAGCACTTGTCACGGCCACTTTTATGGTCTGTGTACTCTCGTGTGTCTGTATTCGTGCGACGTTCCTTCATTCAGGCAATATTTGCTAAGCATCCAGCAGGCCCCCGTTTATTCATTTATCATCCAGCAAACACCACGAGGCGGCTGCCGGCTGGGGCCAGGCTGGGTGCGGGCTCCCGGGTAGAGGTGGGCATCACAGGGGCACTCCGTGGCGGATGTGGGGAGGGTCGTGCTGGGAAGGACCAGGGTGTGCTAGGTGTGCACAGAGATGCTGGAGTGCAGGAGCGGCTGTCTCTCTGAGCACGTGGCCCTGAAGCTGAGGACTGTGGATGCACTAATGTGGAGGAGAGACCAACTTCCTTTCACTGGAGACCCCAAAGTTTCTGGCAGGGATAACCAGGATCCTAGTGGCTGACACTAAGTGCAGGGAGGTCACAGGACGTGCTGGAACCAGGAGTTCAGGGTTCAAGCCCAGGCCTTTCTCCTCATATTGAACGGGCCTCTCCTGGAGCCATGGGGTGCCCTTGATCCAAAGCCCCCAACGAGGGACGTCTTATGGTATGTGGGGACGGGCCTTTGCCATAGCAGCCCACGCAAGGCCTTGGGGCCAGAGCCAGCCCCACAGGGACCCTCCCTGCACTATTCTTCACATACACCATGGAGGACAAGAGGAAGGGACACCCCTGGCCTGGCCGTGTGGTGACAGCTCCCTATGCATCGACCCCCAGGGGTGCTGCGATCTAGGAGCGGCCATGAGACGAGCGGGAGGGAGACACTTTCCCGATGGGGTGGCGGGCAGGTCTGGCAGGCAGGGTTAGGCGGGGTCCTGGAAGAGGCTGTCTTGGCCCAGAGGCTGCCAGGCCTGGCCTGGGGCTGGCTCCTCTTCCAGGAAAGGTGTGAGGCCTCTTGTGGCTCAGCACTTTGGAAAGTCAGCCAAGTTCTAAGCTTACAGGTGCATGAAGGTTCCATGCCTGTGGTTTCAAGAATACAAAAGTGGGGGTGGGAGGCCCTAGGAGGTGGTCCTGTGTAGGGGCAGCCAGCTAGGGGGCGTGGGATGGGGAATGAGGTGGGGGATGGAGTAAGATATGGGAGAAGTGAAGTAGGGGTGAAATGGGGAAGTGGGAGTGGGAGGGGAGGATGGGGCAGGTGATGGGAAGTTGGCCCTTGTGGCCCTGATCTGTCTGTGACACCTTCCACTCCTACCCATCCACGTGGACAAGAACAAGTATCCCCTTCCCCAGCCTGCTCCCTCTGAAAAAAAAATCCTCTTCCTATTTAGTATGCAACAGGTGCTCAATGTGTGCTCCTACTGTTCTCCAGGAAAGGAGAGAGCTAAGCAGGACACAGCCCAGAGCTCAGCACTCCCCTAGCCTCCCACCCTCACCTCCCAAGGCAAGGGCCGAACCCAAAGGTCTGGCTGGGGACCCCCACCAGCCTCCCCCACCATGGATGGAGGTGGTACGTCTTGACGCCCAGAGGGGGCAGACATGACGCCCAAGATCACACAGTGAGTCCAGACCACATGGCCTGCTCCTCACGCCCTGGAGAAAGAAAAGGCAGCCCAAAGCAGGGAGGGTCATGCCCCACCTGGAGTGGGCCTTGATGACCTTGACGTCCCCTTCCCGCCTTGAGATATTTAACAATTCTTCCGGGGTTTCCCTAAGGAGGCCTATTCACACAGGCGGGCCATCTGATGAACCGCCCCGGGGGGGTTTCTCCTGCAGACACCTGGGAGGGGCGTGGCACTGGACAGGGAGGTCCCTTTACCCCACACAAGAAGGAAGAGCCGAGTAACCCACCTTGACGGGCAGTCCCTCCACCGGGAGCTGGGGCCAGGGTCTGGGCGAGGGGCTGGAGTCAGGCTGTGGGAGCACAGAGCCCAGGATCTGAGCCCACCAGCAGGCTGCCTGTCTCCTGGTCTCCTCCTGCTCCAGCTTGGCCGAGCCAAGCTGCCGAAGGCCAAAAGGCACCATGAACTCATAAGAATGACCCAAATAAACCCTCTTTTCAAGAAAAACAGGCCCTGCAAACCTGTGGGTCCCCATGACAAGGGATCCATCAGGCAGACAGACTGGACTTCGGTTCGGTTGGTGAGGACTCTGTCCCACTCCGCCAGCAGCTCCTAGCCTGCTGGGCCCTGGCCCTGGTGGTCACCGCTGTGGTTTCCTGCACCCCCGCCCAGTAGAGAGCTGCAGGGAGCCCGGCGTGCTGCTGCTCTTCTGAGACGGGAGGGTCTCCTGCCTTTGCTCAGGTTTTATAGAGAGAGGGTCGGCTGGACAGGGACAGACACGGGCTGGCGGCAGAGGGTGAGGGTGGAGGGAGTGGTGCCGTGTCCGGGCTCCAGGCGGGCTCCAGGGCTGCGCTGGGTGACAGTTTGGGCAGGGTGGGTGGAAGGCTCAGAGGGGGCTGGGGCCGGGGCCTGGTGGGTCCTTCGCTGCCCTGGTTGGGGGTGGGGTGGGTCACTGCAGGGAATTACAGCAAGTGGGAGGCTCCAGGAGGTGGGGAGCTTCCTCTGACTTTTGGGACTCCCTGAGGCTCGGCCTGTTCTCGCACGTTCTCCAGCCCCCTCGTCACCGCCACCAGGTTACTACCTTTACCCAACGTACACCTGACGTGGCTGGATGACTGGGCCCGGGGGGCTGCGGCCCCTTCTCGCACCCCTCCCCTCCCCTCCCCTCCCCTCCCCTCCCCTCCCCTCCCCTCCCCTCCCCTCTCCTCCCCTCCCCTCCCCTCCCCTCCCCTCCCCTCTCCTCTCCTCCCCTCCCCTCCCCTCTCCTCCCCTCCCCTCCCCTCCCCTCTCCTCTCCTCCCCTCCCATCCCGTCCCCTCCCCTCCCCTCCCGTCCCCTCCCCTTCTCTCCTCTCCCCTCCCCTCCCCTCTCCTCTCCTCTCCTCCCCTCACCTCCCCTCCCGTCCCCTCCCCTCCCCTCCCGTCCCCTCCCTTCCCCTCCCGTCCCCTCTCCTCCCCTCCTCTTCCCTCCCCTCCCCTCCTCTCCCCTCCTTCTGTGCCTGCCTCCAGCCCTCTCCCGTTCTGCGCGCCCCTCCTTCCCCGACTTGGGCAGAACCGCACGCAGCGGCTCGGAGGCCAGGCGTGTGCCGGGCGGGATCGCGCGCCCGCTGGGGTGAAATCAAAAGAAAAGCAACAAAGCCCCTTCCGCGGAAAATGGGGTGGATGTGAGCGGCGCCGGCCTCTTCCTGCTGGAATGGGAATTAGCGGCGAGGATTATTTTGAGGACGCGAGGTCCCATTGTGCCCACATGCGCCTCCTCCTGCCCGGCTCGGTGGGGTTCGCGGCGCATGGACCCCGCCCCCAAGGCCTCAGATGGGCCGGGGGCTCCGGGAGGCCGCCGCCGCCCTCCGTCCCAGGAGAGCAGTTGCCGGTGAGAAGCCCGGGCTCTGCAGAAACCCCACAGCAGTTCTGCGTCTCGGAAAACGCGGCGCCTTCATCAGGACCGCACGAAGGAGGGGGTGGGGAGGCGGGTTCAGCGTCACGAGGAGCCGGCCGGGGTCTGGGGGACCGTGGCAGAGGGGAGTCCCGCTTTCTGTCTAAGCCTCCCTGTGCCAAGCAGGGCCGAACCCAACCTTTGGAACTTGCTTTCTAGAAAGGACAGCACCCCAGGGGGCCCGTGCTGTGGGCATGGCAGTCTCTCAGGTCGGGGGGAGGGGACACTTTGGGGAAGCCACAGGGGGTCTCTAGGTATCTCTGGGATGCTTTGTGGTGGGGTATTTCCTCTAATCAAAACCATCGTGGGCCAGATTCTGGGGAGCTGGCAGCCCCCCCACACAAACAGACCTTGGTGTCCTGGATCAGCTTCAGGTACCTGATGGGGTGAGAGGGTCGGTGCAGAGGCTCAGAGGCCAGGCCAGTTTGGTGAACCATCAGCTGAATTTCAGACTACGGGGTCCCCAGCCCCATCAGAGACACTGGGACCGCTTTGGGGCTGCCCTGAAGGCTCCAGAGGGTGAAGGGGAAGGGCACGGTGCTTTTGCTAACACTCTCACGTCCCCTGGGAGCGGGTGGGTGGCCACCCTGAGGCCACTGCACGGGGAAAGGGACAGAGAGAGGTGCGGAGGGGGAGCTGCAACCAGCTCTCGTGGGGCGGGGGGTGGGGGGGGTTGTCCCTGCTGTGGGCACCTGGAGCGACACTTGTGGGGGCAGCTCCTCATCTGACCTGCACTAACCACTAATCTGAAGTCAGCTCCTGGGACTCGCCCACCCCGAAAGACCCCATCCTCAACCCCATCAACAGCATTTCCAGCAAAATCTGGAAGAGCTCGGTTCTTTGTCTAACCCTCCCAGGAAACAAACAGTTCACCTCCCCTGGAATGTCCTCATCCCCTTGCCTGGGTCCCAACACCCTCCCCATCCCCCACCCTACTCCATCTCAGGCTGGCTGTCTCTAACCCTAAAAGTCCAATTCCGTTTGTCTGCCGGGTTGGGGCACTCATCTGTGGCCCAGCCAGGCAGAAAGACGGAGAACCAGGGGAAACTCCCATCTACATGAATCATGGGGCAGAACCTGGGGTTTATCGAACAACCAAGAGGGCGCCTGGGCTTTGAAGAAAGGCAGCACTTGCCCAGAGGAGACTGTTTCAGGAGCTAGACCCCACCCTGCTCTTGGGGTGGGTGGTGGCATTTCCCAGGGGCACCTGGGCTCTTGCCTAGTGGTATGGGGTCCCTGGTACTTTATTTCTAAAGTTGCCCACATCAGCAGGAGGTGGGTGGAATAGATGGTGGAGGCCAGGTACCTGGAAACTGCTCCAGGGGCTGTGGTGGGAGGGTGACCCAGGTGCCACCCACCTGAGATGTGGTCATGGTTGGTTTTGTCTGAGCTGGTTGTTTGCTTGCAGAGAGGAAACCCAAAGGTCACACCAGAAAGCAGGCTTCCAGTGCGGTGAAGGCGAAGGCTGGAAAGCCTCGCCCACCCCCACACCCACCCCTGCACTTGTGTAGTCCTCACGGATCCTCTACATCCTGGGCCAGAGGGAGGGGCCCCTTCAGCAGCAGCTCTCCCAACAAAGAGGAAGGCCCTCACCAAGAGCACGTACTCAGAACTCCAGAGTTCTAGGAGGCAGAATGGATGGCACCAAGAGGTCAGCAGTCTAGAGTGGGTCTCCCAGAGCCCACCCCGTGGCAGCACCTCATGTGACCACTGGCACCTTTGCCCAGGTTCTCCACACTGGAAAAGTGGAGAATGGCTAGATGGTGCCCTTTCCATTAATCCACAAACCTGGGTGACACTTATTAACCTTCAGTCTTTATTTTAAATAAGGCCCCCGTCCTTTACCCTCCCAAAGTACTTTTAGACATTTTCTTTCTGCCCAGAATCCTCTGCCCGGTCCCCTGTAGCTAGTGTCCAGACACTGGTCACAGACCTCCACTGAGCCCAGTTAGAGCGCTGACCTCCCATCTCAGAGGGACTTCTTGGCCCTTGCCCATTGCCATACTCTACTGTTAGGTTTTAGAACTGCTAGACCATGTGCCAATTCACATTGACTTGCAGCCACTAGGACCCTCAGTGTCTTTTTCTATTGTGTTTGTTTATGGCCAGGAATCAACGAACTTTGGACAATCAGTAGACTGGATGTAGCCTTGGTGAAGGCTTCCCTCTTTGTTGACTTGCATTGCCCCTCTTTGTTGAGGGGGTTTTGAAGCAGCTTCTGCGTCGTTGGGAGCTGGCTGCTGTGCCCAGCCTGAGGCCCTGTACCCCTTTTGCACCATCCTAATTTCAACATCCAGATGTCAATTCAGAAAATTATTATATCATTCTCTAATGACTCAAAACATAAAATCCCCTCTTTTGTCTCATGTTGAAGAGCTGATGACATCGGACCTATCAAGTCAGACTTATTTTCCTAGTCAGAGACTGAATGGCATATTTTCAAAGCACTTCGTCTAAATTGCATGGCACACACCCCAAGAGCCCAAAGATCTGGTTGTTCTCCTGAGATGCAGAGAGGAGGCCCACAGGTGGCCGAGGGGGGAACAAGGAGGAGCCACCACTTCTGAAGCATCAGAATGTCAAAATCTAAGTTTTCCACGAGGTCAGCAGCAGGTGTCTCCTGGTCTGGAGACGTCATGGAAGTGGCCACAGGTCTGGACCTCTCTGGGTGGATGTGAGGGAGGGTGATCGAACTGGAGGAGGGGGCTGGCTTGAGACCTTCCTGTTCTATGTTGGGGGGGATACTGAGGGTCCGTCTCACTGGGACGAGGCAGGGGCACAGATGCAGGTATGCCCAGGTACCTGAGTCCCAGCCAAAGCGGCAAAGCCAGGCCTCCCAGGATTCCTTGAGTTTGGACAAAGGGTGTCCTGATGACAATGAAGAGCCAGGAGCAGAGAGCCCTGCGTCTTGCCTGGGGCCCCTCGTACCTCTGGCTCATGGCCTGTCCTGGGCACGGGGAGGAAGGGAGACACCTGTAATAATAACAGAGACCACACTGGACTATGGGGGATCACAATGGGTTTCAGTTTGATTGAGAGAAAATAAGATAAGGGACACTTGCTCACCTGAGTCCTTGGAGTAAGAGTCATGCCTTGGAGAAGGAGGGCAGCCAGAGGCCACACAGAAATTGGGGGTTCAAGGTTTGCCCAGCCGGCCCCAAAGGTGTGGGGGTCCACAGGGCCTCACTCAGGGGCCAGTGAGGTGGCTTTGATCATTTGAGGGTGTGCAGGGTACATATGTGTCTGCCCCGGGAATCCAAGTAGCCCCAGTGCGCTCCTGCCTTGCTTCCCTGGAGCGAGCCCACGGTACCATGGTCCTCGCGGGATGAATGCATGAATGATGTGGAAGGAGCCAGAACAGGGCTGCAGACAGGATGCTCTCTCATACAAGGACCCCAAAGAACTTCCCCTCTGGAGCCTGTGCGGCTGGTTGAGTGTAAACACTGAGTCATGCTCACTGCCCAGCTGTGTGGCAAGGGCACTCCCTTGCCACTGAGCACTCACCTTGGCACTCAGTGCCAAGGCACTCAGCAGCCACCGCCAGCCCTGAGGGCTGCGGGACAACAGAGAGCCGGGCCTGCCCGAGGCACGGCCCCTGAAGAGTGCGGCCCACCAGGTGGCACCTATGTCCCCTTGGCCGGCGTGGGTGACTACACAGTTGTCATTTACGGGGGAAGTAGGGCACAGCAGAGGCGAACATGAGGATGATGCTGCCTGTCTGGTACCCAGGGAACCAGCTGCCAGACAAATTGGAAGGGACCTTCCTGGCAGGACAGGTCCAGTTGGTGGCCTGAGGTGGGGTTGTGGTGGGCCTTGTCCCCCTGCAGGGCTGACCCGTGGCGGTGGGATCATCCTTCCTGAGGAGCTGCCCTGTCCAGTCCCATTGCCTTGGAGGTGGTGACATCAGGGGCCCCTGAGCCACCAGGTTCCTCCGTCTTCATTTGGCCACCACGGCTGTTGCAGAGTCCACGGTAAGAGCCAGGGTGTGGCTTCCAGGCAGGATGGGGAAGCACCTCCCACTCCCACATGGACGAAGATTTCTTTAAACAGAGTCACCAGCCATGCCTGGTAGTGGCTGCCCTCCCTAGGCAGGCAGTGCTGGCTCTGCTCTTTCCTGGGGGAAGCCCATTGCTCCTCCTGGGGCCTGGTCCGTGGTACCTGCCCAGCCAGCCTTGGGAGGGGCACCCCGGGCATGTGGAGAGGAGGTGATGAGGCGCTCAGATGTCTAGACCAAGGCCAGGTAGGTGGCAGGTGAGACAGGCCCTTCAGACATGAGACCCGAGTGATGTAGATAAGAGTTACTCATGTTACCCTCCAGCCCCCCACCACCAGGCAAAAGGGGAAAAGACACACACAGAACAACAGAAAACAGCTGGAAACCCCAAAGGGTGCTTGATGAAGAGCTGGAGCTCCCCAACCCCCATGCTCCGGGAGGACGAGGAGACCCGCTCCACGGGCCAAACCACCTTTGCCCATCCCTCCCGACTCCTGCTGCACGGTTCCAAGGGCTTGGTGAGGCAGCCTGAATTTTCCCTAACTCCCGCTCCTAGCAAGGTCAAATTCACCTTGTTTGCCTCCTTAGAAGTTCACAAATGCAAGACTGAGGCTTTTCCTGAAACCAGAGCCCCAGCAGCCAAGGCTCAATAAAATACTGTTTGTGTTTCCAGGCACTGGGGTGGGAGCGAGGCTCCCAGTTGCTCAGAGTTAACGGGCCCTTTCCCGCGTGAGACCCCATGAGCACTCATCAACTCTCCCATCACCCTCCATCGCTGCCTGCTGGGGGGCCCGAGGTCCGGAGCTGCTCTTCCTCCTGGCAGAGAACCCTGCAGGCCTAGTGCTGTCCAACCACAGCCCAGAGGGCAAGGCCTCCCAGAGTGGGCGCTTGCTGAGTCCCTGGCCAGCCTCCCAGGACCCTCGGTCCCCACAGCCCCCATCCAGCTCTCTTTTACACCTTCCCCTCCTCCATCTCAGAACATGGGAGAAGCCAGGCACACTGGAGTCTGTAGGCTGCCCTTGGGCTGCCGCGGGGCACTCTTTGCCAGCACAGAGCCTGTCGTGCTTTGACCCAGCAAGTCCCGCCGGACCTTCTAGAGGCACTGTACAGCGTGCATCTGTTGTCAGTACAGATTTATTTGCTGTGGAATCCATGAGAGCCGGAAGCATCGTGGGGGCCGTGGCTAGCAGAGATGGTGACCAGTCCTGGGCCTGACCAATGGGTGATTACATTTAAAAACCAAACCAAAACAAAACCAAATACCAAGAACAGATCACTTGCCATGGACATCAGTAATCTATTGGTAATGGTGGAAATTTCATGAAAATTTCCCCTAAACCGTAACAAAAACTGTCCTCCTTACCCCCAAAGTGCTGGAGGAAAGATGGTTGCATGACTCGACCTCTCTTTGAACTTGAAATGCTACCTTCCTACCTGGAAATGCAACACAATATCCTTAAAAGGCCAGATGGCTGCAGGCTGTTTGCACCCCTGGCTCTGCCCAGGGACACCCCTCTCCTGGTTCTAACGCTCAGACCCAGGAGGCCAGAGTCCACAGCCTGAGGGAGCTTCAAGGCCGAGGGGTAGGACCTGCAGGGCCCACACCACCCTTCTGATGGAGAGCTTTGCACATGCATTCACGCACATATGCCTGGCGGGATCGCTGAGGATGGGTCTCGTGGCAGGAGTGGGCAGAATGGGGTGCATTTTACAGAAGAGTCACAGAGAGGCTTGCCCTCGGCGGAGGACACACAGCTGGGCGGGTGTGTGGATGGGAGTGCAGGTGTGCTGACTCCGAACCAGGGGAGAGCTCTCCGTCCTGAGCTCGCCGCCCCTCACGATGCACGCGGCTGATGGCTGAGGTCAGCGGTCTCTTCCCTGAGTGGCAGGCGTGGTCCCTGGGACTTCATAAACCATCCTCGTGACAGTTTTACACTTAGAGTCCCCACTGCAGTCCAGGAGGTGGCCTGGGCAGGCAGGCATCATTGTTCTCATGTTACAGGTGAGGAAACTGAGGCTGAAGGAGGCAGGCCACATACCCAGGGAGAATCGCAGGCAGCAGGGGCCAGGCCCTTTCCACAGCACTGCCTCTCACCCCTCTCCCGACCAACCCACAAGGGCATGCCTCTGGCTTCATGAACCTTCGGGGGAAATTAGCTTTCTAGTTTGGGGGCGGTTCCCTCTGACTGGAGACAGGATAGAACGCTTTCACACCCAGGAACGGCCCTGCAGCCTGGCTTAGAAACAAGGGACGAAGTGGATCCTGAGGCTCATTCCCCGGGGACTCCAAGAATGGGGCAGGCCCAGCTGGGCAGCCAGTCCTGGCCTCACTGACTTAGGCTGCACCCCTGCATGTGTGTGTGTGTGCATGCGTGCGTGTGTGCATAGGTGCATGTGCGCGCGTGCGTGTGTGTGCGTGCGTGCGTGCGTGCGTGCGTGTGTGTGTGTGTGTGTTTGTGTTTTCCCAGGGGACCTCTCCTCCTTCCTCTGAGGCAAAGTGGCCTGCAGGGGCCCCTGCAGAGCATACAGGGAGGTATGCTTCCCTCTGCCCAGCGAGCCAAGGGTGGAGCCCTGGCACCCTCAGCCCCCTGCTGCAAGGGAAAGGGGAGGCTGCACAAGGAGCAAGATTTCATTCCCCAGAGGGTACAACGTGGGCAGATTGCCATCATCTGGGGGCTGTGCCCCACAGCTATTTCTGCCAAACAAGATGCAGACGAAGGGGCTCAGGGGGGCGGCCTCACTGGAATGGAAGCACCACCCCACCTACTGTGGTCTACAGCCCGCACCCTATTTCCTGTTGCCACCCCACCTCTATTCCCTGTGGCCTCCAAAAGAGCTGGGCAACCTCTGCCAGCCACTACCCCTTAGCCCAAGGGGAGGCCTCATTCCAGAACCAGCATCTTCATCTTGTCCTGATGCCCTGCCCGCCCCCGCCGAGCTTCACACTGGGCTGTTACAGAAAACTGAAAGGTCAGAGGATGGAGGTCCTCTCCTTCCTGGACATGGAAACCTCCCCCTGCCCGGCACTTCAGCTGGTCAGGAACAGTGGCTGCTCATGGAGCTGCCCTCCCACCTTCAGACCCTCCTCCTCCCCCGCAGGGGTGCGCTGGGGCCCTCCCTCCCTCCATATTTGGTCCATGACTTGTGAGTTCCGAGTCCTCAGGGCTGAGACTTGAATCAGAACCTTCTGGAGCAGTATGCATTTCCCCTCTGCATCTGATGAGGACACCAGGCTCCTCGCTTCCTCCCCAGATCTCTGAGTGCTCACCCGACCCCCTAACCTTGGCGGGACCTTCCAGGGCTGGCAAGCATCGAGCCTGACCACGCTGCCTCTTGGGTGCCAGCACACCCACATCAAAGGTGCCCTCTCTTCCCAGAGGCCCTGAGCAACATCGGGCGACGCTGTCAGCACAGACATTAGCAGCAGGGCCGCACCACGCGTCAACTTTTAAGTATGCGCACACACGTACGCCAGCCAATAACATTAAGTGTCATTTTAAAAAATGGGTTAAATAAGCAGCATTGCTGAGGATGGCCGTGCAGGGCTGATTATCCCCTATTTGCACGTTCTGGCGGTGGGAAGGCTAGAAGTCTAATGACTGAATTATCGCCCTAATGCCTCTCGCTGGCTGGGAATAATCCCGGGGCAACAGCTGCCGCGGGGTTTTTGGCTGGTTTCCTCTAATTGCATCCAGATTAAGGGAGTTGCGGAGGGGCGGGGCTTCTCCATCCCCCCCGGAGCAGCGTCTCCTCCGCCAATCCCTGAACACCCAGGTCATGGCTTCCGAGGTCCTGGCTGGTCCGAGAGGTGCAGACTTCACTGGGGTCGGGGCCAGCCCATGGGGAGCGTGAGGTGCGAGCAGTGCATGGCGGGGGTGGCACTTGGTGCAGAGATGCAGCTGATTGGTCTGGGTCAGGTCTTGGGGAGCAGCAGGGGTGAGAAGCTGTAGGGCCAGGAGACTCAGAAGGAATGCCTTCTACTAGGACCTTCCCAAGTGAGGGGAGCCCTGGACCTGCCTACCCTTTTGCTCCTTCCCAAACACAGCAGCTCAAAGGCACGAGGTATCTAGTGAAATGCTAGGACCAGGGACGCTATTCTCCTGGAGCGGGGGAGTGGGGAATAAGTGCTCCAAAGCAGGCATTATTAGGATACAGACTCTCCAGAGTCCCAGTTCTTTAGCCCTCCAAATTCTCAGCCTACTGCCACCCGACTGTGCAGAACGGACGCTAAAGTGGCAGGTCCGTCCCCCACCCTTTAATGCTGAGCCCAGCCACGTGACTTGCTGTGGCCAAGGGGAGGGCTGCAGGTGTGGTGTCCGCCAAGGCTTGGAAAGGCACTTGCTGTCTCTCCCTCCGTGCCTTTGGCTCTGCCATGGCTGGCCTGCAGGAGGGACGCAAGAGACCAAAGAGCAGGGCCAGGTCCGACCTCTGCACCATGAGCATCCCCTGGGACTTAACAGCCCACTGGCCCTAAACAAACAAGCCCAGCCTAGACCAGAAGAATCACCCCGCCCAGACTGCTGACTCTTGCCCTAGATCAGTGCTGATTGTTGCAGGCCACCGAGTGTTGGGGGATTTGTTACACAGTATTGCTGTGGCAATGGATATAACTGGTTTCTAGCGGAGGGTCAGGGCAGAAGCTCTAGCCACCTCCCTAGCCCAGAAAGGCAACCCTCTCTTCCCAGAAGCAACGTGGATGAGAAGCCCACCCCACTCCCACCACAGGATCCCCCACTGCTAGACAGCAACAGTCGGTACCCCAGGATCTGGGCACTGATGGGGCTCCAGGACAGTCTCCCCAAAAGGCTCTTGGGCAGACAGACCTGGGAACTTGGAAGTACCTGCTGGATGACCTGGGTTCATGGAGAAAAGAGAAGCCGAGAAGGTGGAGGAAGCCGGTAAGTGGTGACCTCCCCTTTCCTGCTGAGGAACACTGCTTTGAAGTGGCATGGCCCAGCAGTGCCCACCCTCCAGGGAGAAAAGCTTTGAGTGGGAAGAAGCCCTCTATTCTGGTCCCCATGATGGTTCTCAGCACATCAAGGGCTTTTCTCCCCAGAACGACACGATGGAGGATTTCAGGAGGGATTTGGTCTCCTTGCTCAAGGAGTGGCTTTCTGTGCAAATGGCTCGACACTTCTAAGCTGGCTGGGAGTTCTCACAGCATAGATCGCATACCCTTTTCTGTCCATCTCTAAATCCCAGAAGGAGCAACTGATACACAATCTTTTGGAAGAGGGAGAGTCTGTTGGGAAGACCTCATTCCCACATAGAAGGCAAAGAGCCCTGAGTGCTGGCTCCTTCACCGTGGTCGCTCTCATGTCCGACCACCTGAGAAGCTGACTTACATATCTGAGTTCACAGGTCCTGAAGGGAAGTGGAAGACTCTAACCATTTCCAGGTGTCCTTGTCTTGGTTGGTCAGGTAATATACTACCACGTCCCTGGGACAAAGCAGATCATCGTCAGAGGATCCTGCAAACACAAACACGCATGCATGCACGCACGCAGAGACACACGCACACATCGACCCATTCAAGCCCCAGCTGTTGCTGTATTTGGTGGGGTTGACCTTAAACAACGCCAAGGAACCTCACGTAGAAGACCCCCAGCAAAGAAAAAGGCATCGGTTGCTTCTCCAACAGCCTGAGGCTCAGGCTCCTGGGCAGGCAGTTCCCTTCATGTACCAGGAGGACGAAATGTTTAAATGGATAAACATTACAAGCGCCAGCTCCTCAAGCCTGACTGCTCTTCCGCCTCTCTATCCCCACATCGGTTGGGCTTTTTATCTTTTCCTTTTTTTTTATGGCAGATGTCTTTCCATCGGCATCCCAGCTGTGGCTGGGGAAGCTTTGGGAAGTGTGTTTGGCTCACTCCGAGAGAACGAGGTCTCAAGAGGAAGTGTGTCTGGCTTGCAAAGATGTCTCCAGGCCTGGACAGGACCCTGCTCTGTTCTGCAGCCCTCGACACAGTGGGTGAGTGAGGCCTTCCTCTCGTGTCTCTGCTTTCCTCATTGCCTGGCGACACTGTCTGGCTGCCCACGAGGCTGGAGCAAATCCTGGGACATGGTGAAATCCTCCAGGGCAGCCAGCAGGAGAGCCCAGCCAGCCTGCGTCCCAGGTGCGGTGGCTGCGCGTTCCACTGCAGCGTTTCAGGAGCTGACTTTCCTCTGGGTGGCTGTAGATCTGACTTCTGTCACTTCCAGACTCTAATTTTGTCATTAACACGAAAAGGTTCCTCTCATGTTGCCCAAAAGCATTTTCCTTAGGTTTCTACTGTCCCCTGTCCCCTTCACGCCCAGCCCCACCCCCTCCCGTGCCCGGGGCCTCTGGGGAGGTCCCCTCAACCCCTGTCCAGTGTCGGGGGCCCGACCTATCTGCGGAAGCCGAAGCCGTCCTGCGGCGTCTTTGGGCCCTTCTTGCCTTCCCTGAGGGGCTTGGGGGAAGGCATCTCCACCGTGCCCCCGTAGGGACAGCTCTCCGAGCCTGGATGGTGGCCAGTGCACTCCACCGCGGGCATGTAGCCGCTGTCCCACATGCCTGTCCCGCACAGCTTACACAGATCGTGCAGGCTGCAGGGAATCCGGGGCAGGAGGCGGAACTGGTACAGCAAACTCCTCGCCTGCAGAGAGAGGACAGGGGGTGAGGAGGGGCCGGGGGACAGCCTGGCAGCCTAGGGTCCCCATGGGAGTGGCCAACGACAGCAACAGCAGCAATGGCCTCCACCTCAGGGGCTCACTGAGTCCTGGGCTGAGGGCTCTGCCTGCATCTCCCACCATCACCGGCACCACGGGGCCCTGGGTCTTAGGTGGCTGCAGTGATGGGACCCACAAGGTGCTCGGGCTGTGCTCACAGGTGGCTCAAGGTGAACAAGGCCCTTGAATGGGCTTCATTCAGGAGGGTGAACAGGACCAACACCAGCACAGGGCCGGGCCGTGCCCAGCCAAGCCCACCTGTCCCTTCAGCAGCACCCCTCTCTCTTTCCCCCGCACCTTGCTCCACCCCCCCACCCCCCCACCCCCAGCAGCCTCTCAGCTCCTGCAGGATCTGTGTCCTGTGCTAGAGGGCACCACCGACCTTGGGACGCCCCTTCACTGCTCTGAGGACCACCAGAGAGCTAATGGGCAGCATCTCCAGGAGGAGTCTGGGAAGTGGGGGAGGGGGCGAAAGCCCAAGGTCCCCAGTATTCTGGTCACCCTGCCCCCAGGTCCAGCCTCCTTCTCAGTGTTCCTAGCTCTGGGTTGTAAGCGAGGTACCCCAGGGTAGGGAACCTGTCCTGTCCTTCAGCCCCGGGGAATTCGTTCCCTCCTCAGCCAGTGAGGGAGGCTCCTGTGTCAGGGCGGGCACCCCAGGAAAGTGAAGAGACAGCCAAGGTGACACAGCCAGGCCGAGACAGGTGCTGACCGCGAGGCCTTAGTGGGGAGCCCCCAGTGCTACGTGTGGGGGAGGGCACGTGCTGGGGGGCCATGGTAGGGATGGGGCTCTGGGGGGCGAGGCCCACATCTGGGGCAGCCTCACCTTCCGGAGAACGAGCTCCCCATTCATGTGCATGGCCAGGTTTCCGAAGTGCAGGAGCATCTGGTCCGTGGCCAGCTGCTGCTCGATGACATCATCCCCGTAGATGGCCACGATGGCCACGCAGATGAAAAGGTGGAAGTAGTCCGTCTGTGGAGGCGGGTAGAGTTCAGACACGGGCTCTGACCGAGCCCCAGGCCCTGCACTCAGGGGAAAACTGAGTGCCAGGGTGCGAGCGAGGGGTCTGGGCTCACAGCCCAGCTCGGGGGCCGTGTGGCCCTGGGCAAGCTGCACCGCCTCTTCGGCCCTAAGTTTCCCCACCCGCACATGGCGTCTGTCCCAGTACCCACATGCCCAGGCTGCTGTGACATCCAGAGGGGAAGATGCTGAGCTCAGCCCCCATGGGCTGCTGCTGCTCTCCTGGGTGGCAATGTGGGTGGTCTCCATGACGGGGTGGGGGTGGGGGGTGCCAAGAGCGCCCTTCCTCAGAAGGCCTGGCCTGTGCTCATGGGGAGGACTCATTTGTAACGGTCCTGAGCAACGGTGTGTGCGGAAGTCTGGGTCAGAACTCACTCCGGCGGGTCATGGAATGTGCCTCTGGCAGCCACCCCACGGGTCAGCCTGTCCTCCTGGCTCCAGGCCACACCCCCCAAATCATGCCCCAGAGACGACTCTAGGGTTTGTGGCTAGAAAAGTGGGAAGATCCTAACAGAGTGGGCACAGCAGCTCGCCCACAGGGTGGCTGAAATGATCGCCCTGTCCTTGAGCCTCTTTTCGGGCATACTTGGAGGACTCCGCAGCCCTCCCCTTAAAGACCACCTCACGGGGCCTGCCAGCAATGCGCTGTGCGCAGCAAGAAGCCCACGCCAGGTCCTGACGGCTGCATCCTGTGTGCTCTCCGGCCTGGCCGCCTCAAGGCACGCCACCTTTGATGCACACGCGCTTCCGGAGGTACAGGAAGGACGGGGGCACGGGGAAGTCCATGTTTAGTCTCCTGACGTCGACCACACAAACCAGACGGAACGGTGTCCCCGGCCCAGGCTGAGCAGAGCACACCATGAGGGCAGAGGCTACAGGCGACTCCCACGCCCCAGCCTGCTCCTGGAGAGGCCACGCACCAGGCTGCCCGGCTGCTTCCTCTGAACTAATCTGGGACGGTCTTGTTTTGGCTCTGACGGATCCTTTTGCAGTGACTTGAACTGTGGCTGGTGTGAGACACAGCGGAGGGGTTGCAGGAAGGTGGACGCCCGGCTTCTCTGGGAGAGGAATGTGGGGAGGGAGAGGGAGGGCACGATCTCCACAGCCTGTACAGCATAAGCAGATTTCAGTTCCCAGGACAGGCAGGGCGTAGGGCCGTCCAGCCCCACCACACGCTGGCAGCGGACGGATAGCATCAAAAGCGTTTTCTCGCTCAGGGGTCACTGAACAGTTAAAGGCCTCACCTGGCAGCAACCTTCCCATTCCACAGAGCTCACTCCCAGCTCATCGGCAGCCCACCCTCACCCACACCCCATAATACTACCAAATTGATGGAGGGATGGGACCGACTGTGGCTAAATCGAGCCCACAGTCTGAAAACAACAGAAACTTGCTTTGTGGACTTCCAACAAAATGGCAGCCAACAGAGATCCCGCATCACGTGGGCCTCCCGCTGGAATTCCTACTGGATCTCATTACACATGGGACACAGTAGGTGTCCACGGGAAAGGGTCCCATCTGCTGGGCCACGCCCTGAGTTCACGGGTAACATCAGCCTGAACATAAAGGAATGAGGGCGGCAAATCTGCCACTGGGAAAACATAGAACGAGGCACGATTTTTTTCTTTGGGGGTGGTGGGAATGAAGCCTCTCAGACCATCCATGCCGTGCTTCCCTTTATTAATGCAGATCGTCCACCCTGCGCGTGCACATCCAGCAGGCTAAGCCAGGAGGGAAACCTAGACCCAGGCCAGGGGCCAGCCGATGAACGCATGCAAAGGCAGCATGTGGCACTGGCACTCCGTGGCTTCAGACTCGCTTTTATCAGACATCAGCCCCCTGCAGTGTGAGTGAGGACAGGAGACACTGACGCAAATGTCTTCCAGCAGATGGGTGTTTGCCTCCATCTTCAGGGTTCTCTGACGGAGGCTGCTGGAGCTGCCGTGGTGGATGGAGCCAGCTCCTGCAAAAGGGTCCAGCCCTCCTGGATGCGTCCATGTGAGTTTTTTTTAATAAGGCTGATGGATTCAAAGCAACTTGCTTATCTTTTGACATCTCCAGCTCGTCCCTAATTTGGGCGTTAAGGCCATGTGACAGAGCCAGTGCTGTGCTCCAAGGGGAATTTGCTGAGAAGACACTGGTGATGGTGGATGGAGAGTCGAAGTCGGTATCACTGATTGGGGCCCTCCGGAGGGGCCGACAGGGAAGTGGGATCTCAGGCCCTTTCTCTGCACAGGAGGGTAATGGGTGAGTCGGCCCTCGTGGCAGGGTGGTCCCAAGGGGGTGGGGCGGTGCTGGCTCACGCTCGTGGGCACCAGCGTCCTGGGCTGCTGTGGCCTAGCGTAGGCCCCCGACAGTGTCACTCACACTGATTGGTTGTGACAGGAGGGAGCTCAGCTCCAGAAAGTGGTAATGAGTGCAGTCAGCGGGCAATTTGCATCGATTTCAGTGACTGGGGAGGCGAGCTGTAAGGTCTGAAGCCAGCCACGTGGGACGGGAAGGCAGTCACCGTATGGGGGGCTAATGTGTGGCTGTGGGTGGGGGCAGCGAGGCGGACAGGGGCAGCAGGCAGGGTGGCCACGGAGGTTCAGGGGCCATGGTCCCAACCTCCCCAGCCCTGGCCCCTGCCCTGGGTCACCTGGTAGTAAACCCAGTAGGCCTCCTGGCCCCTGCCCTGGGTCACCTGGTAGTAAACCCAGTAGGCCTCCTGGCCCCTGCCCTGGCTCACCTGGTAGTAAACCCAGCAGGCCTCCTGGTCCCTGCCCTGGCTCACCTGGTAGTGAACCCAGCAGGCCTCCTGGCCCCTGTCCTGACTCACCTGGTAGTGGGCCCAGCAGGCCTCCCAGATCCGCAGCGCTTCGGCCTCAGGGAACTCCCGCTTGAAGCACAGCAGGAGCCAGCGGTGGCAGAAGAGCATCTGCAGGCCGTCCTCGCCCAGCGAGACCAGGTGCTGGTAGAAGCGCACGTGTGTCAGCCGCAGCAGCTCCCGCAGGTACAGCTGGGAGCGAGGCCATCACGCGTTAGTTAGCTCTGGTCCCATGAGGGCCTGCTGCCCAGGAAGCCCATTCCCACTGGGGCCCTTCCCTGGGCCACCCCAACCTGGAAAAGCACACCCAGGGACCTCTACCTGCTGCATGTGCCTGCCCCCCAACGCTTTATTCCGCCACTGGAATCAGCTCACACCTGCCTCTGCCAGTTCCTCCCAGATTTGACTGTTCCGGAGGCTGTGGTGTGGTCCAGGGTGAGGCAGTGTTGTGCCCGGGCGTGGCAGGACGCTGGCATCCGCTCCATGGCCAGGAAGGCTCCCCACCCTCAGCGGACACTTGGACACTTGGGGGCCATTTCCCACGTCCACTCCTCCTGGTGAGGTGAGCGGATCATCCAGGGAGCCCCCCCCACCCCTCTTCGGCCATGTTCACCGAGATCTATCATCTTCCAGAGCTGATTTAGGGCAGGAAGGGGACGTATCTGGGCCCCAGGATGCTCGAGTCCTGCTATTAAGGTCACCTCCCAGTGACGTGGGACAAGATTGGGGCTATTTCTGGCAGCACTCGGGCCCAGGCCGCTGACTTCATCAATGGCGCTGGAAAATCAATCTCCAGCATTCAGTGAGTCACCCAGCCATGTGCTGCCATCAGCTGTCAGGAGTGAACGGCATTGGACACTGTAACTGCCTCCCCAAGCAATGTGGACACCCGACGTCACACACACCCATTGATGCAGAGTGAGTAGGCTCGGCTGGGTTCAGCCCCCCGGCCCAGGTGGAGTTAGATCACAGCTGGCGGGATCCTGGGGCAGAGCTTGGGGCCACATGCCCCCTTCCCACACAGGTGGCCCAATGTTCCCACGGGAGACTGCGCTGAAGCTGTGCGGCCAGCCCTCCGCCCTGTGGCCTACAGCCAAGCCAAGCCCACTCATGTGGCTGACCCCCTTGCAGACGCTCCACTCCTGCCCCCGTGCAGGTGCCTGCACCTCCCTGCTTGGGCTCCTTTGCCTTCAAATCCTCTCTGTTGGCTTCAGCTCTCCCAGCCTGTCATCAGCGACCCACTAACAGCCAGTCTATAGCAGCGGTCCCCAACCTTTTTAGCACTAGGGACCTGTTTCCTGGAAGACAATTTTTCCACGGACAAGGTAGTGCGAATGGTTTCAGGTTGAAACTGTTCCCCCTCACATCATCAGGCATTAGATTCTCATAAGCAGCACACAACCTAGACCCCTCACATGCTCAGTTCACAATAGGGTTCTCGTGTTCGAGCTTCTGTGAGAATCTAATGCGGCCGCTGATCTGATGGGAGGTGGAGCTCAGGCGGGAATGCTCGCTGGCCCGTCCACCACTCACCTCCTGCTGTGCGGCCGGTTCCTAACAGGCCATGGACCGGCACCAGTCCTGGGCCTGGGAGTGGGGATCCCATTCTATGAGATACACTCTGTGGCCTGGGGCTGGGGAACCCCGTTCTACGAGACACACTCTGTGTCCTGGGGTGGGGACCCCATTCTGAGACACGCTCTGTGGCCTGGGGGTGGGGACCCCCGTTCTATGAGACACACTCTGTGGCTGTGCAGTGGGGACCCCCATCCTATGAGACACGCACCGTGGCCATGCAGCGGGGACACCTGTTCTATGAGACACGCTCCATGGCCGTGCAGTGGGGACCCCTGTTCTATGAGACACGCTCTGTGGCCGTGCAGTGGGGACCCCCGTTCTATGAGACACGCTCTGTGGCCGTGCAGTGGGGACCCCCGTTCTATGAGACACGCTCCGTGGCCGTGCAGTGGGGACCCGTTCTGAGACACGCTCTGTGGCCATGCAGTGGGGACCCGTTCTATGAGACACGCTCTGTGGCTGTGCAGTGGGGACCCCCATCCTATGAGACATGCTCCGTGGCCATGCAGCGGGGACGCCTGTTCTATGAGACACGCTCCATGGCCGTGCAGTGGGGACCCCCGTTCTATGAGACACGCTCTGTGGCCGTGCAGTGGGGACCCCCATTCTATGAGACACGCTCCGTGGCCGTGCAGTGGGGACCCCCGTTCTATGAGACACGCTCTGTGGCCGTGCAGTGGGGACCCCCATTCTATGAGACACGCTCCGTGGCCCTGGCCTTGAAGGCCCTGCATCAGCTCCACCCCCATTACTTGTGACGGGTCTGGTCCAGGAAGAGCAGGTCACTCAGTCCCACCACTGGGACTGCTCCGCTCAGCCCAGCCTTAGCGACACTCAGGGCCAGACCCCACACACCCTGGAGCTGTTCCCGGTGCAGGAGCCCTCTTATCCTTATCACGGGCACCTCCTGCAGTGCTCCCCGACACCCAGCGTCCTCTGCTCACAATGCCAGCTTCCTGGCCCAGCCAGAAGGGTGAATGTCTGGTGACTACACCCGGCAGGTACTTGGTCGACATGGGTGATGTGTGCTGAGAACAGTGAGCAGGTGCCCCGGCTCGGTTCCACACGCTGGCCCTCCAGCGCTGCCTTAGCCAGCGGGGCTCAGCCCCACCACCGACATTCAGTGCTTCCTGGTCTACATAGGGCCGGTCCTTTGTATCAGCTGGGCACCCCAGGGAAGGGGTGGGGTGTGAGGACTGCCCCGGAGACCTCAGGGGGTTTCAGGAGCCCCTCCTCTTCCTGTCTGCACTCAGAAGCCCTGGCTGTGTTGACTCCTGCAGGGAGCAGCTTAGACACACCTGAGGACCCATTTTTTAAGGCTCAGAGGGGGCTGGGTGTGATGATGCCTCCTCTTCCTTGCCAGCCAGGGAGCTTGGGCCAGGTTGTCATGTGCAGGGGTGGAGGGGCACCGGAGCAGCCCACACAACTCGGCCTCTGGACCTACAGGGAGTCAGAGGGCCATCCCCGGAGGCCGAGATGGGCTAAGCTGCCCATATCCCACGGGCAAGTCCTATCCTGGCGTTTCCACTGCCCACTGACCTACAGCAGCCAAGGCACACATCACCACGGCAACCCTGGCTACAAGGGGAAAGGCAACACGGGCCCTCACATGCTCTTGGACGCACCCATCCCCCTGAGCCTCACCAGTTGTTTCTCCATGTCCTCATCCCGAGGGGAGCTGACGAAGATCGTGTTCTGCATCAAACCCACAAAGCACCAGAAGGTGTCTGATTCATCCAGGACCTCGGCCAAGATGGGCGCCACCAGGTCCGACATCCCCTGGGAATAGCCGACGGCAGGGTTGTACACGGCGTAGTTCAGCAGGATCCTCCTGGGAGGCAGTGGAGACAGCAGTGGGTGGGGATGACCCTCACCGCAGCACACTGCCCAGCCTGCAGAACCCTGGGCCGTGGACCCTGCCTTCCCTCGCTTGCCTTCACCTCAGTGGAAGGCAGCTGCGCCATCATCTCAGAGCCCAAGCTTAGGTTCCAGACACACAGACCCTTGCTTTGCAAAAGGTAATGGCCTGGCCGGGTGTGGTGGCTCATGCCTATAATCCCAGCACTTTGGGAGGCTGAGGTGGGCAGATCACCTGAGGTCAGGAGTTCGACACTAGCCTGGCCAACATGGTGAAACCCTGTCTCTACTAAAAATACAAAACTTAGCTGGGCATGGTGGGGTGCACGCCTGTAATCTCAGTTACTTGGGAGGCTGAGACCAGAGAATTGCTTGAACCCAGGAAGCGGAGGTTGCAGTGTGCCAAGATCACGCCACTGCACTCCAGTCTGGATGACAGAGCGAGACTCCGTCTCAAAAAAAAAAAAAAAGTAATGGCCTGCTATTAGCTGCTGTCTAGGCCCAGAACCTTGAGAGCAGGGGTTAAGGGGGAACACGGCTCTGATTTTCTGAAGGGTGGACTGCCTGTGACAAGGGGTGGGCTGGCAGGGACATTTCTGTGGGCTGCTAATTTTGTGCAATTATTTGCTAGTCTGTAGCAGAATGTCACAGATGCCAGCCTCTGGCTCTGTGTGGCTGTATGACTGCAGGACCACCCACGGGGAGCTGGAGGGGGTGCATGGGGAAGCTGGTCCATGGTTGGTGTGAGCCAAGCAAGGACAGGCTTGGTGGTGCCCAGGGGATAGAGGGGCTCTGCGGGCCCCACTGGCAGGGACCTGGGTGGCTTCCCTGGGATGCCATGGCTCTGAGATGCCAACTGAAGTAGCTCATGAGTAGCGTATCCTTCACTTCTGGGGCTTTGATGTATGAACCTGGAAGAGAGCCCCTGCAGAAACTCGCTGGGGGCTCATCTACTTCCCAGAGCGGTCAGGTGAGGCTTGCAGACTCGCAGATGGGAAAGGAGCTGGCTGGGGAGGGAGTACCTCATGCTCTCCACATTGGGATTGTCTTCCCCTCGGAAGAACTGGTTGTTCCGATCCGTCCGGACCACGTCTTTGTCCACAGTGAACTGCACATTGCGCCAGAACGCTCTGTGCTCCTCGGGAGTCATGGAGAGCCTGTGTGGAGCCAAGCACCCAGCCGGGGTCAGCGGGTGGCACCCAGAGGCATCGTGTGGTGCACACACTCCAGGAAGCCACCCTTCCTCCCAACCCCCGTTCCCTGGATGGGAGCTGGGCGGCTGCTGCCGGCTGCAGACCCTCCCCGGATGCGGCGGATGGCTGGCGTGTATCCAAGGCTCTCCTTGATATTAACTCAGCCTCACAGGCTCCAGCGTCCCAGAGAGGAGAGCAAGTTGCAGCCCAGTGGGTAATGAGGCCTTGGCCCTGGCCCAGCGTTCTGGAGGGGAGCTGAGCACAGCCCAGGGGCTTCACCCAGTCCCAGCCTCCTGGAGAGAGAGCTGAGCCCAGTCCCGGGTTAGCAGAGCCCAAGTGGGACACAGTCTCCGGATGCCTTCACCCCTCCAGGCCCTGCTCCCAGCCCCAGCCTTCGGCTGTGGGACGTCAGCGCCTAGTTAAGTCTGTTGAACGAGAATTCTAAAACCTTGACATGTGAGCTAACGAGCCCCGCAGTTCCGAGGCCCGAGTGCTTGGTTTAATGACTGCACTTATCCCACCCTATCACTCACGTTCCTGGGAGACCCATTTTTGAAAGAAACTATGGGTCACGAAACATATTATCAATGCTGAATTGCACCTCAAATTGCCTTTTCAAATGACATTTTCCTCCGCGGCTCGGCGGGGTGGGCCGGGCTGGCCCCGGCGGTTACCTTTTCTGCTGGATCTCAGAGTACTCCTTTCGCTTCTGCAGCCGCAGCGCCTCCCGCTCCTCCGACGTGGACTCGTGGCTGTAATAGCGCAGCAGGAAGGGCCAGACCTCCCCGCGGATTGACACATCAATACCGCCAAAGAAAATGGCCTGGAGGAAGCGGCAAAAGTTGGGGAGGGGATAAAATAGGGCAGCTCAAAGAACCCCCAAATCCTCAGAGATGTGTGTTTTGGTGGTTTTGGTGCGCCTTGATTCAGATCTCTGCAATTTGCACATATTTACAAGGGGAAAGCAGTGGCCTTCAATTCCCATACAGGACACAAACCCGGCTCATTTCAATGTCAATGCCCCCCCTGGGGTGGCGCTCAGATTAACGTGTCGTTCTCACGTCATGGCCTAATCCCTGGTTTTGGAAATGCTGCATTTCACTGCAAACCCTTCTATGCAGGCTGACACGGTATCCCCCCAAACCCTCGAGGGAGGTTTTTTTGTGTTTTTTTTTTGTTTTTTTTCAACGCAGCAGCTTTGATTGCTTTATCGGTGTGTTCACAGAGAGCCTCACACAAGAAAACGGGGCCCTCACGAGGAGGTGGCCCGTGGGTGCGGGCGGGCGGCCAGGCCCTGGCCCTCCTTCCCTCTCGCTCGTTCCCGGTTCCCGGCCAGCTCTCCGCGGGGCCAGCCGGGCGGGTCCGGACCTCACCTTCCGCAGCTTGTACTCCTCCTCCACCTGGCCCAGCTCATTCAGGTGGTTGAGCCAGGCAGAGACGCCGAGCCTCTTGTACATGCTCTCCTCGGGGTGCGTCTCGGAGGACGGCAGCTTGGGGCGGCGGATGGAGAACTGCATGCACGTCTTATCGGGGGCGACCTGCTGGACGGGAGGAAAACTGGGCAAAGGTCAGGATCTCAGCCGCGCGGCTTCAGAGGCCAGCGGTGCTTTTCCCAGGATTAAAAGCCTCTCTCTCTTCTGAAAGGAGGGCAAGGGCCGTCCCCTGCATACAAACCCCTAAATGGCGAGTGTAATTAGGCGCAATTAAAATGAAAATACCTTCATCTTAAAATCGGTTTCCCTCTGCGGCTCTCTCCTCCCCGGCCCACTGTGCCGCCGCCCCCCACTCTCTCCAACCCCAGCCGCAAAAACGGAATTAATGCCTCGTTCGGCCTAACTTCCCTCTGCCGGGAGAGCCTGCAATGAATTACATGTGATTGGCCACATACAAAGGGATCGCTGTTCTGCGAGCAGGGAGCCAGCCTGTCAGATTGTCTCCGCGAGCAGTCACGAATCCAGGGCAAAACTGCAGCTGACATTTAATTCAAAAATCAAAGGTTGTTCAATGTAGGGGGAAAAAAAGCCATGCTACTGTAATAAGGGAAGCCAGCAGGAGGCTCTGTGGGAAGGAAGGGAATTTTAAAGTCAGCCCCATTTCTAATAAGCACATACAGTATCTTAAACAGATAATTAAAGAGCTCTTATTACATTTGTACGTAGATTGAGCAAAATATGGCAGGAAGTCTTGTCAAAACATGATTTTTCAAGTGCAGGGCACTGACTTTACCGAAAGGCCCTGGGCAAAGGTTTCAAACCCAAAGTTGCTGCTCTGACGGCCGAAAGCTACCGTGGGTCACACCCCGTAAGCCCCCGGGCCCGGGGACCCCAGACACAAGACCCAGGAGGGAGACGGGGCCCGTGCGGGGGCGGGAGTGTCAACCACCGGGCGTTCTGGGGCGGTCTGCTGGGCTACCTGGTCTTTGAGCTGCATCTCGGTGCAGTATTTCCACTGCTGGAACACGTCGGACAGCTTGTCCAGGCCGCCGTGGTGAAAATGGAAAACCTTGTACTGGCTCTCTCGGCTGGCAACGACCAGCTGGCCGCTGGTGCAGGCCTCGTCGCTGAAGGGCCATTGGAAGGGGGAGAGGGAAGCCCGATGAATATGTAAACACGGGGGTTTTATTTCCAAGTATAATCAGAGGCCACTGTCGCCAACCTCAGAAGCAGGAAACAGTGAGTCCCAGTGGAGTTGGCTGCTAGCGGGAGGGGACAGAACTACACCGAACAAAAACCATCACCCCCTTTGCTGAAGATGGCAAAACTGCTCCTTCCTGGGGGGCCCTGGAGCTCCTCTCTGGAGACCTGCCGGAGTGGCCTTCTCCCCACCACCACCTGCCTGGCTACATGGTCCCTGCAGTCCGGGAGACCTGGGTCCCAATGCTGAGTGCCCTGGAATCCAGTTTTGAGCCCTGGCAGGCCATGTGCTAAGACAACCTCCTGGGAACAGACCTCCTTCGTTGTGTGTGGGTGGAACTCTGGGAGAACCCTCCAGGGAAACTCACTAAACATCCGTCAGTGCTGTCAGCCCAACCCCGGCTGCCCTTAGATGAAAGGCTGGAATGTGGCTCCGGGTCTGGGAACCCCCCCAGCTTCTGGACACGCCGGCTTCTTCTAAGCCCGGGCCTCTCATTGGTGATGTCTGCGGCTGGGCAGCCCTGACTATAAGGAGGAGGATCTGATGTGGGGAATGACTGCAGGAAACTAGGCATCGCCCACCCATCACGAAAGGAAGGGAGCCTCCATCCGGAAAGCCGCGGCCCGACCCGCACAGGTGGCGGAGCTCCAGAGCATCTCCCGGGGATCAGAGCCGCCTGCAGCTGCTACTCTCTGCCCTGGTTTGGTTTCTTCTCCCGAGCCAGAGTTGCAAGCAACCGCTGGCTACCATCACGCTGAAGGTAGGGGAGTGAGTTCGGTAGCTCACCCAGCCTGAGAACTGTCAGGGAGCCACAGCGGGGAACCACTGCCCACAAGATCAGCGAGGGAGGAAGGCAGACGCTTGGGAAGACTCCGTCCGGGGCCCTGTGTCCCCAAGCCGTGCACTGCACCGGCCGCAAAGCCCAGGCTGTCGGGGAAAGCACACACAGGCCAACTCCCAGGAGGCGCCCAGAGATGCTTCCTACCTGAAGAAAAGGCGGAGGGAGCGCATGTGGCCCAGGTCCACGCGGAACACCCCGCAGATCTGCTCCAGGGCGCACACCCGCTGCGGCTCATCCCAGCGTGGGGTCTGCAGGAGGCCGTTGCTGTCCGGGAACCGCAGGCCGGCGTCGGAGCTGGACGGGGGGCTGGTGGAACAGGTCATGTGATGATCGCCACACTTCTCCCTGCCTACCCCACCCAGAGGGGGACAGGGGTCATGGGGGAGCCATTTAAACCTACGCACCAAGCTTAAACACACATACAGGCATGGCTGAATATGCCCTGTAAACACCTGTGAAGAAATGAAGGCATGAACCCCACTGCACAGTTCTACTTCCACTCGGATGGGAAAGCATTTTCATGATCAAATTCCATTCCACTTCAATAGAGGCAGTGAGTCGTCATCGTCCTGACAGCCAAGGTCACACTGACTGGGGTTCCTCGCTGTGTGACCTTGGCCAAGCCACCAAGCCTCTCTCAGCCTTCGTTTTCCCATGGATAAAGAAGGGAGAAGAATAACAAGGCTGGGTTTCCCTACAGCATGGGGCCGGGCTTTACTAAAAGTAGCTGTTTTGTGATGATTTTAGATAGCCTGGGGCTTCCGCGTGGTTTAAACCAGCTCACTGTATTCCTGAAAAGTACTGGTTCAGTTTATGCTTTTGGTTAGGAAACATTTGGGTTCTCAGTACTATTAATAACATCATGAGCATTTATTAAAACACTGACAATGGGCCTGGCCCTGAGCTAATGCTTCTCAGGTGCTTTTATTGCAATTAATCTTCACAAAAATCCTCTGAAATGAATAGTGGTATTACCCCATTGTAAAGAAGAGGCAACTGAGGCCCAGAGAGGTTAAGTAATTTGCCCAAGGTCACACAGCTGGCAAATGGTAGAGCTGAGATTAGAACCCAAGCTTTGTGGCCCATGTTCTCACCAGCATACTGTGCAGCTGTCTGCAGTTCAGCAGTACAACCCCATTTATTGTTATTTTTTATGAGTTTGTTACATTCCAAATTGCAAAATATTTTATTATACGGATTCAGCCACCTCACAGGTTAAATCCTGTCTCTTGAGATTTTTTTTTTTCTTTTCTCTTTTTTTTTTTGTTTTTTTTTTTGAGACGGAGTCTCACTCTGTCACCCAGGCTGGAGTGCAATGGAGCAATATCAGCTCACCGCAACCTCCGCCTCCCAGGTTCAAGCAATTCTCCTGCCTCAGCCTCCTGGGTAGCTGAGATTACAGGCGTCCGCCACCATGACAGGCTAATTATATATATTTAGTAGAGATGGGGTTTCACCATGTTGACCAGGATAGTCTTGACCTCCTGACCTCAGGTGATCCACCTGCCTCAGCCTCTGAAAGTGTTAGGATTACAGGCGTGAGCCATCGCGCCTGACACTCTCTTGAGATTTAATAGTAATGTTTAGCAAATGTCTGCTAAAATAAAACCAGAGTAAAGGCAAGACTCAGTTCTGGGCCCCAACTGCAGTTCCCCACAGAGACTCAGCTGCATTCACCGCACCTGCCTTCCTGTTTGAGCTCAGAACATAAAGTGTCAGAGGCAATCAATCCAGAGGCACTTCCTCCTCCAAGAAGCACCAGGTCTAAGTAAATAAAGCTCCTTTGGAGGGTTCCAGCACAATCCCTCCCTACTGGGAACTTGACACAGAGAAATCTGACTGGCCTTTCTAGAACCCTCTACTGCGTCAGGCACAGCCCTGGGCCTGGCGAGTGGCAGGTGGCTTAAGGAAGTCAGCCGAACAGGTCCTCCCACTGCTGGGGCCCCTGGGCTCTCAAGGAAACTGAGTCAGGTAAAACTAGATCAGAGATGGGCATGTGGGTCCATCACCTGAACTGCCGTGGCTGCGCTGCGGACGGGCCCAGAAGGCCGAGGGCTCCTGACATCTTCCCAAGTGGACCCTGCGGGAGCTGCGCTTCGGAATCGTTGCTCACAACACAGGGCAGGTCTCGAGTCTGAGGCCCCACCGCACCCATGGATGCCCCCTTTTGTCATCTGCTCATTGAACCGCGGGGCTGCTGCGGCTGGGAGAACTGCTGCCCCGCGTGCTGCCTGCTGGCCCGACCCACCGAGTGGGGCCATCAGAGGGTGGTATCCTTTCCCACCTCCTCCCCCAGCCTTCTTACCACACCCAACAGCAGAATCCCCCGAACCTGCTTGTCCCTCCCAGCACAGTGTCTCACTCATCCTACAGGGCAGGCCAAGGTTTCCAGAAACCAGATGGAACACAGAGACTCGTTTGGCAGTCACGGGTGGAGAGCCCCCTCCCTGCTGCTGTGGCCACAGAAGACTGGTCCCCTGGAGGGCCGGAGCCGATTTCAAACCAGGCAAGAGTCCAGGACACAGGGGCCACCACACAACTCCCCCAGCAATGTGCCTCCAGGCAGGAGTTGGCTTAAACCCTCTCACAACCCCTTAGGGGCAAATTATTTGCATTAATTAATTGATTGATTCATTAATTCAAGATACTGTGCTTGGGACCTACAGCTGGGGTTCCATAAGCTCAAACTAGAGCGAAGGTGATGGAGACCTCAGTTCGCTTTAATTGGGGTACGTCTGGCAGGTACCCCAGACCCTGTGTGGTCATGGAGGACAAGGTCTGGTGTCCCTTGAGGCTGGCTGCTGTGGGGTGGGGGTTGCATCGTTGTCTCTTCATCTTCAGCTCCCGGCCCTGGCTTGGCGCAGAACACACAGACATTTAATACTCATGCCTGAAGTGAAAATGTAAAGTGTCTGGGAATTTTGAAGTCACAGAAAAAAATGTTTAAAGAAAATAAACTACAGGGAAAACAAAATATGTACAGTGTTTTATTTTTGCTTATCTTTCTACACACGTAAAGCAATTTAGTTTTAAAAATATTCATATATACTGCAAATAATTTAGCTTGTTCATAAAATTATGTGATGCATTAAAACTAAAAGGATGGGTTTTGCAGGCAATAACTCCTAAGATGCTATTACGTTAGAAAGATCTCATACATAAAACTAGAAGACGCTAAACTTTAAGAAATGTAGCAGTTCTTCATTTCCATCATTTTCTGAAGATCACCAAAATGTAAAAGCAGTAATGAAAAAAAGTCAGCAATATCACTGGAAAACAAACACAAACACTGGGTTCTCCCTCCACCACAGTAAACTATGCCACATCAGATACAGAGATAGAGGTTTAAAATGGCCTCAAATTCTTCACAGCTCATCTAATCAAGGATAGCACCTGTCTCTCCACCCCTGAATCTAGGTGGGCCTTTTTTGACCAATAGAACGTGGCAAACATGGTGTTAGGCGAGTTCTGGGGCCTGGGCAGCCCCTCACTCTCCCTCTTGGCACAGCACAGGCGAGACAGACAGACGAGAGCTCATGAGAGACACGCAACTGGCAGTCAGCACCAGAGCCCCGACACCTGTCAATGGAGGCCGTTCCAGACCCTCCGCCCACCCAAGTCTCCTAGTGTCTGCAGCAACCTGAGTGAACTCCAGGGAGCCCAGCAGAACAGCCTGTCCCAGCCCAGCCCAAACCAAAGGGCTGTGAGCAAAGAAGCGGTTTTTTGTTTGTTTTTTAAAGACAAGGTCTCCCTCTATCCCCCTGGCTGAAGTGCGGTGGTGCAAACACAACTCACTGCAGCCTCAACCTCCCAAGTAGCTGGGACTACAGGCACTCACCGCCACACTCGGCTAATTTCTGTATTTTTTATAGAGACGGGGTTTTGCCATGTTGCCCAGGCTGGTCTCAAACTCCTGAGCTCAAGCGATCCGTCTGCCTTGGCCTCCCAAAGTGCTGGGACTACAGGCGTGAGCCACCACGCCGGGCCCGGTGGGTGCTTTAAGTTGCTGAGTTTGAGGGCGGTTTGTTTCACAGCAATGGATCACTGACACACATAGGACAAGCCAGCTCTCAGAAAAAGCTTGAGGGGGAGGAAGAAACCTTCAAACATATTGAGCTGTGGTTCTCAAGGTTACCAGGGCCAGATTTTAGCATTATTTAAAATGCCTAAACTGCTAACTTTCCTCTTGCTTTTCTTCATCCTGAGCCTTTTAAGTTTGCTGAAAAAAAGTCGATGAGAACCCAGCTGTAGGTCCCAAGCACAGTGTCCTGAATTAACGAATCAATCAATTAATTAATGCAAATAATTTGCCCCAAGGGGTTGTGAGAGGGTTTAAGCCAACTTCTGCCTGGAGGCACGTTGCTGGGGGAGGTGTGTGGTGGCTCCTGGGTCCAGGACTCTTGCCTAGATAGAAATTGGCGCTGACCCTCCAGGGGACCAGTCTTCTGTGGCCACAGCAGCAGGGAGGGGGCCTTCCACCCGTGACTGCCAAAGCGAGTCTCTGTGTTCTGTCTGGTTTCTGGAAACCTTGCCCTGCCCTGTAGGGTGGGTGGGACACAGTATGCTGGGAGGGATGTGTAGGTATTGGAGGAGTGAGCAGGGTGTGCTCGGTGTGCTGGGTTGGGAGAGGAGGCTGGAAAGAATGACACCCTTTGGTGGTCCCCCATAACTGCCAAAACCTGGAAGCTACCAAGATGTCCTTTGGTAGTGAATGGATAAATAAGTTTAAATAACTGTGGTACAGCCAGACAAGGGAATATATTACTCATCATTAAAAAGAAATGAGCTGTCGAGCTGTGGAACAACACGGAGGGAACTTCAGTGTGTCTTACGAAGGGGTTTACTAAGTGAAGGGACCCAGTGTGACAAGGCTGCACCCTGTGGGATTCCAATTCTAGGACACTCTGGAAAAGGCAAAACCATGGAGACAAGACCAGCGGTTGCCAGGAGCTGGCGGGGAGGTAGGAAGGTGAAGCACGGAGAACTTTTAGGGCAGTGACACACTGGCATGACACCAGAGTGGTCACGGTGACATGTGTCATTACACATTTGTCCAGACCCATAGGATGTACAATACCGAGTGTGAATGCCGACAAACTATGGACTCTGGGTGACAATGACGTGTGGGCTCGTGAGTGGTAACACGTGTCCCACTCTGGTGGGGGAGGCTGTGCGTGTGGTAGGGGAGGGGGTGGATGAGAATTCTCTGTACCCTTCACTCAGTTTTGCTGTGAACCTAAAACAGCTCCAGAAAATAAAATCTATTAAAAAAAAAAAACAACAACAAAACAAATGAATAGCCAAAGAAACTGGGACATATATATGATAAAGATTAACATCTTTAATATGTAAAAAAGTATGTAAATTAAAAAGAAAAATATAAATGCCCAACAGAAAACTGGCAAAAGGAAAATAAAAAATTTAGTAGAGAATAAATACAAATAATGAATAAAATTTCCAGGCCCAGGGTAATGAAATAAACGGAAATAGAAACAGGATAACATGGTGGGGGGATGGTTTATGAAATTGGCATCAATTAACAAATTACAAAATCTAGTGTGGTAAAGGATTTGGGGAGACAGACATTCTCGTTCAGCTCAGGGGGAGAAAGAATATAAACTGACCAATTTTATTTTTATTTTTTTCTTATTTTTATCTTTTTTGAGATGGAGTTTTTTGCTCTTGTTGCCCAAGCTGAAGTGCAATGGCAAGATCTCAGCTCACTGCAACCTCCGCCTCCCGGGTTCAAGCGATTCTCCTGCCTCAGCCTCCCAAGTAGCTGGGATTACAGGCGTCCGCGACACTAATTTTTGTATTTTTAGTAGAGATGGGGTTTCGCCATGTTGGCCAGGCTCGTCTGGAACTCCTGACCTCATGATCTGCCTGCCTCAGCCTCCCAAAGTGCTGGGATCACAGGCGTGAGCCACCACGCCCAGCCCTGACCAAATATTTCTGAATGGCAATTTGGAAACAAGATGCCAAAGGCTTAAAAATGTTTATACATTTTGACTTTTCACTTTCATTTCTAGGAATGAATCCTAAGGAAATAGCCAGAGGTGCCCACAATAAAGGGATGCATGCATAGATGCAGAAAAACATTCGACAAAAATCTAATGCTCATTTATGACAAACCTGTCTACAAACTAGGAATGGAAGAGAAGCTCCTCAAGCTGATAAAGGCACCCACAGATATTCCACCGTTAGCGTCATACTTAATGGTAAAAGATGGAATTGTTTTCCCCCAAGAGCAGAAACAAGGTAAGAATGCCTCTGCTCCCACCACTTCTAGTCCATGTTCTCACAGAGGCCCTGGCTGCTGCATCAGGCAAGAAAAGGAAATAAGAGGCATAAAGACTGGAAAAGAAGGAATAAAACTGCCCCTATTTTCAGCTGATACAACTGTTCATCTGAAAAACCTCATGGAATTTATAAAACAATCTTTAGAACTAATAACTGAATTTCATAAAACTGCAGGATAAAAGGTTAATAGAGAAAAATTAATTGTATTCTTAAACAGTAGCAATGCACAATTGGAACGTGAAATAAATAAAACATTAAATTTATAGTAGCAAAAAAATCCCCACATAAAACACTTAGGAATAAGCCTGACAAAAGACAATTCAAGAACGTCATACTGAAAAACACAAAAATTGCTGAGATAAGTCAAATAGGATCTTAAGAAATGGAGAGATGCACCATGTCCATGGAATAAAACTGTCAACCTGGTTAAGATGACAATCTTGCCAATCTGATCTATAGATTCAACACAAGCCCAATCAAAATTCCAACAGGAATTTTTAGTAAAAATTGATAAGTTGACCCTAAAATTTTGAGCTAGTTATAACCAGAGCGACTATAAAAAAGAACAAAGTTGGAGGAGTCATCTTATTTTGAGACCTACATAGCTATCATCAAGAAAGTTTGGTATTGGTGAAAAGATAACTATGGTGAAATAGGCAAATAATCAATGGAACATAACAGAGTCCAAAAATATCAATTGATTATTTACAAAAGTGCAAAGACAATTCAGTGGAGAAAGGATGGCTTTTCAACAAACAATACTGGATCAACAGGATATCTGCACGAAAAAAATTAACATCAACTCTTTTCTCCCATCAGTCCCCCAAATTAACTCAAAACGGATCATGGACCTAGATGTGAAACCTAAACTAGGAAACTTCCAGAAGAATCCATACGAGAAAACCTTTGTAACCTTAGAATAGGCTCAGGTTTCTTAGATAGAACACAAAAAACACAAACTGTAAAAGGAATAATAAATTGGAAAATTAAAGACTTTTTTTTTCATCAAAATACTCCATTAAAGGAAACAAAAATGCAAGTCACAGACTAGGAGAAAATATTCATAAAACATATAGTCAATAAAAAACTTGTATCCAGAGTATGTATAAGAAACTGTTAAAATGCAATAGTATTGTTAGACAAAGGTTTCTTAGACCAGACACCAACATATGACCGTAAGTGAAAAAAAAAGTAATTAATCTTCATTAAAATGAAAACCTTCTACTCTTTAAGAGATATTGTTAAGAAAATACAAAGATAAGCCACGGACTGAGAAAAAGATATTTGCCAAATGCTTATATTATAAAGGGCTTATCATATAAATCAGTAATATGCTTTAAATCATCATTCTATACAGAATATAGAAAAGGTCCTCAAAACTTAGTAATAAGAAAACAACACAATCCAAAAATGGGCAAAAGATTTGAAAAGACATTTCACCAAAGAGGATATTCAGATGGCCAAGAAGCATGTGAAAAGGTGCTCAACATCATTCATTATTAGAGAAATGCAAATAGAAAGAAACCTCAGTGCAATCTAAAGGAACATGATGTGATCCACTACGCATCTATTGGAATGACTAAAACACAAATGAATGAGGCCACGAGCAAGGCAGTTCAAGCTTGCAATCCCAGCATTTTGGGAAGCTGAGGTGGGTGGGTCACCTGAGCTCAGGAGTTCAAGACTAGCCCGGGCAACGTGGCGAAATCCCGTTTCTGCTAAAAATACAAAAAATTAGTAGGCATGGTGGTGCACCCCTGTAATCCCAGCTACTCTGGAGGCCGAGGCAGAAGAATCGCTTGAACCCCAGAGGCGAGGCTGCAGTGAGCCAACATCATGCCACTGCACTTCAGCCTGAGCGACAGAGTGAGACTCTGTCTCAAAAAAACCCAAAAAACAAAAAAAACAAAGGAATGAAACTGACACTGTGAGTGCTGGCCAGGAGGCGAGCAACGGAACTCTCCTATGATGTGACAGGAAGTCAAATGATAGAACCACTCTAGAAAACGGTTTGGCAGTGTCTTATAAAGTCAAACACACCCCTACCATATGACTCAGCAACGCCCCCCAGGTGTTTACCCAAAATACATGGAAAATGTTCACACGAAATGTGTGTGTGAATGTTTATGGCAGTTTTATTCATCATTGCAAAAAACAAGAAACAACACAAACGTCTTTCAGCTGGTGAATGGCTAAACAAACAATGGTACATCTGAACAAGGGAATACATAGGCCTCAGCAATAAAAAGGAACAAACTGCTGATATGCATGACGATATGGAGGCATCTCAGATGTATTATGTTAAGTGAAAGAAGCCAGACACAAAAGGTTACATGAGAAGATACTCAGCATCCTTTGTAGTCAGGAAAATGCAAATTAAAACCACAATGAGATACTCCTACTCACCTATTAGAATGGCTACTACAGTGGACAAGACTGATCATAGCAAGTGTTGCTGAGGACATGGAGGAACTGGAACTCTCACGGACTGCTGGTGGGAATGCAACATGGCACAACCACCTTAGGAAAGCAGTTCAGCAATTTCTTAAAAATTAAACACATGCCTGTTTCCAGTTATTCCATTCCCAAGTATTTACCAAGAGAAATAAAAACATATGTCCACATGCAAAGACTTGCACATAAATGTTTGTAACAGCTTTATCTAAAATAGCTAAGAACTGGCCGGGCACAGTGGCTCACGCCTGTAATCCCAGCACTTTAGGAGGCCGAGGCCGGTGGATCACCTGAGGTCAGGAGTTTGAGAACCAGTGTGACCAACATGGTGAAACGCTGTATCTACCAAAAATACAAAAAATTACCCTGACGTGGTGGCGGGCGCCTATAATCCCAGCTACTCGGGAGGCTCAGGCAGGAGAATTGCTTGAACCCTGGAGGTAGAGGTTGCAGTGAGCCAAGATCACAAGACTGCACTCCAGCCTGCGCAAGAAGAGCAAAACTCCATCTCAAAAAAATTAAAATTAAAATAATAAAATAAAATAGCTAAGAACTGAAAACAACCCAGGGTTTATCAACAGCCAATGCAGTAATGAATCATGGTTTGTACATACCATGGCATACTACTCAGCAGTAACATGCAGCAACATGGATGCATGACAAAATTATTACGCTAATTGAAAGAAGCAGGACAAAAAACAAGCATGTACTGCGTGATCCCATTTACATAAAATTCTAAAAAAGGCAAACAAATCTAGAGTGATGAAAAGCAGATGCAACTTTTTTCCTTTTTTCAATTATTTTATTGTGTTAAAATATACCCATCATCAAATTTACCATCTCAACCTTTTTTTTTTTTTTTTTTGAGACAGAGTCATCTTACTCTGTTGGCCAGGCTAGAGTGCAGTGGCAAGATCTCGGCTCACTGCAACCTCCGCCTCCCGGGCTCAAGCAATTCTCCTGCCTCAGCCTCCCAAGTATCTGGGATTACAGGTACCCGCCACCACACCCGGCTAATTTTTGTATTTTTAGTAGAAATGGGGTTTCACCATGTTGGCCAGGCTGGCCTTGAACTCCTGACCTCAGGTGATCCGCCCACCTTGGCCTCCCAAAGTGCTGTGATTACAGGCGTGACCCACCACACCCGGCCCCATCTCAACCATTTTTAAATGTACAGTTCAGTGGTATTAAATACATTTCTAATATTGTGCAATGATCATCACCTTCCATTTCCAGAACTCTTTTCATCTTGTAAAACTAAAGCTCTATATCTATTAAACAATAGCTTCCAGGCCAGGCCCAGTGGCTCATGCCTGTAATCCCAGCACTTTGGGAGGCTGAGGCGGGCGGATCACTTGAGGTCAGGAGTTTGTGACCAGCCTGACCAATATGATTAAACCCCATCTCTACTAAAAATACAGAAATTAGCCAGGTGTGGTGGCATGAGCCTGTAATCCCAGCTACTCCAGAGGCTGAGGCAGGAGAATCGCTTGAATCCAGGAGGCAGAGGTTGCAGTGAGCCGAGATCACGCCATTGCACTCCAGCATGGGCAACAACAGCAAAACTCCATCTCAAAAAAAAATACAAAAATTAGCCAGGCGTGGTGGTGGGCGCCTGTAATCTCAGCTACTTGGGGGAGACTGAGGCAGGAGAAGTGCTTGAACCCAGGAGTTGGAGGTTGCTGTGAGCTGAGATCGTGCCACTGCACTGCAGCCTGGGTGACAGAGTGGGACTTCATCTCAAAAACAAAAAGAAAAAAAAAAGCCAGATAACTTCCCATTCCCCCCTCACACTCCAAGCAACATCAACTGTCTGTCTCAATGAATCTGACTACTCTTAGCACCTAATCTCAGTGAAATTACACAGTATTGCCTTTTTGTGACTGGCTTATGTCACTTAGCATAATGTCCTCCAGGTTCATCCATGCCATAGCATAGGTCAGAATTTCCTTCCCTTTTAGGGCTGAAAACCATTCCATTGTACGGACGGACCACATCTTGTTTATCTTTTCATCCACCAATTGATGGGTTGCTCTATGTTCTTATGTGACTAATGCTGTGAAGCCATGGTGTCCAGATATCTCTGTGTCCCTGCTTTCAATTCTTTTGGGTATATACCCAGAAATGGAATTGCTGGATGATACGGTCATTCTATTTTTAATTTTTTGAGGAACTGTCATACTGTTTTCCACAGCAGCTGTACCGCCTTACATTCCCGCCAGCAATGCATAGGGATTTCAATTTCTCTGCATCCTCACCGACACTTGTTACTTTTTATTTTTTGATAGTAGCCATCCTTATGGGTGGGAGGTCGTATTTCATTGGAGTTTTGATTTTGCATTTCCCCGATGATTAATGATATTGAGTACCTTCATGTGCTTATCGGGCATTCGTGTATCTTCTTTGGAGATATGTCTTTTCAAATCCTTTGACCATTTTTGAATTGGGTTGTTTGGGGTTTGTTTTTGTTTGTTTGGTTGTTTGGTTGTTTTTTGTGTGTGTGTTTTTGTTTGTTTTGGAGACAGAGTCTTGCTCTTGTCGTCCAGGCTGGAGTACAGTGGCATGATCTCGGCTGACAGCAACCTCTGTTTTCTGGGTTCAAGCTATTCTCCTGCCTCAGCCTCCCAAGTAGCTGGGATTACAGACATGCACCACCACGCCCAGCTAATTTTTGTATTTTTGGTAGAGACGGGGTTTCACGATGTTGGCCAGGCTGATCTCGAACTCCTGACCTCAGGTGATTTCGCCTGCCTCGGCCTCCCAAAGTGCTGGGATTACAGGCTTGAGCCACCATGTCCGGCCAGTTGTTTTTTTTGTTGTTGAGTTTTAGGAGTCCTCTATAAATCTTGGACAATTATTCCTTATTAAACATATATGATTTGCAAATATTTTCCCGCATTCTGTGAGTGATCTTTATACTCTGCTGATAGTATATTTTGATGCGCACATTTTTTAATTTTTCATGAGGTCCAGTTTATTTTTTTTTTTATTGCCTGTGCTATTGGTGTCATATCCAAGAAATCATTGCCAAATTGCAGATAATTTTGGGGGACACGAAGAAACTTCTGGGGGTGATGGATCTGTTCATTATCTTGATTGTAATGATGGCTCCATGAGTGTACATTATGTCCAAACTGATCAAATTGCGCACTTTAAACACGTGCAGTTGATAGTACAATTATACTTCAATAAACTTGTAAAAAAACCACCAATATTCAACTCTCAGTACTATTCTAAATTTTCAACCATACGAGAATATTTGAATATATTGTGGCACATTCATACGATACAACACCATTAAGCAATTATAAAATATTTAATGAAAGTATGTGATGACCAGAGAATTCCTCACACTATTATGCTGAATGAGGAAAGTAGGTTGCAAAACTACATAAAAATATACATCAATACTGTTTTATATATAATATATATTGACAGGTATTTTATACCTATGCAAATGTAGAAGTAGAAAATAATACTAAAACTATAATAATGATCATATCTAGATGGCATGTCTATAATATACTTTCATCGCATTAAAAGAATTTTCTAAAAGGCATAATGTATCATTCTGATAATCAGAAATATTAAGCTAATTTTCTGTATTAATTTTTATTTTTTGAGGCAGAGTCTTGCTCTGTCGCCCAGGCTAGAGTGCAGTGGCGTGATCTTGGTGGCTCACTGCAGCCTCCGCCTCCCAGGTTCAAGCGATTCTCCTGTCTCAGCCTCCCAAGTAGCTGGGATTACAGACATGTGCCAGCACGCCCGGCTAATTTTTTTGAATTTTTAGTAGAGACAGGGTTTCACCATGTTGGCCAGGCTGGTCTTAAACTCCTGACCTCAAATGATCCGCCTGCCTCGGCCTCCCAAAGTGCTGGGATTACAGGTGTGAGCCACCGCACCTGGCCTGTACTAATTTGTAAAAAAAAGAAGCCTGTGTTTCTTTTAATATTATAAAACAAAAAAAAATAATTTAGAAAAGAAAAAGGTGAGGCAAAATAAACAATTATCGTCATGGCTACCATTTATTGGAGCTTCCTGTGTGCCAGGAGCTCTCCTAATTGCTTTGAAGACTTCCTTATATAAACCTTGTGGGTGAGACAGCACTAACTTCATTTTATAGCTAAGGAGACCGAGGCCAGGAATCATGTCCTCAGGTTTCAGAATGGCCCACAGCAGGGCAGGATGGACAGCTAGGCATGGCCAATGGGAAGCTCACGTTCCTCACTCTTTCGGCATATGCCTTCCAGAGGAAGGCACAACAACTGGAAAAGAAGACAACACTCTAAAAACGACATCTATGAAAGAATGCCCCTGAAACCGTGTCCACTTCTCCCCTTCACCCCCGCTCCTGGCTCAGAAACTATCAACAGTCAGCTTTGTCTGCCAGTCAAGCTCCCATCCATAGACGGGCACTGAGCCCGCCCCACACGTTGGCCTGGACGCCTCTTTCCTCATTTTCCCTTGCATGAGTTTCCTAGGGCTGCTGCAGGAAACACCATAGCTGCATGTCTTAAAGCAACACGAATGTGCTCTCTCACACTTCTGGACACCAGAAGCCTGAAGCCAAGGTGCCTGCAGGCCACACTCCCTCTGAAAGTCTAGGAGACTCCTCCCTTGAGTCTCCCCAGCTTCGGGCAGTTCCTGGCAATCTGTGGCCTTCCGTGGCTTGCAGCTGTATCACTCCACTCTCTGCTCCATCATCACGTGGCCTTCTTCCCTCTGTATATGGGTCTACTGTGTCTCTGTTTTCTCTTCTTAGAAGGATGCCACTCACTGGATTAGAGACCACCCTAATCCAGAATGGCCTCATCTTAACTAATTGCAAAGACCCTATTTCCAAGTAAGATTGCAATCTGAGGTTCCAGGTGGACATGAATTTGAGGGAACACTCTTCAATCCAGTATACCCCTTACCATGACCCACTAGATCACAGGCAAACATGACAGCTCACTTCCTTTCCATACCCCAGGACCTCCTCTCTCCAGGATTTGCTTATGTGGGTCCTTCTCTCTGGTCGGCCTGCTCTGCCTCTCTCTCTCTTCTGATTCTTCCCACTCTCCAAGGCCCCGCTCTAACACTACTTCCTCCAATCCCCAGGGAAGCCACTAAGCAAAGTGTCTGAAACATATAGCAGGTCCAACATATGCTAATTTCCCTTTATCCCTTGGAAAATCCTTAGAAACTTATCAGTCTTTTTTTAAATGTGTTTGGCTTTTGACTTTGTATAAAAGTCATTTGTTGATACAAAAACCAGATGAAGACATTACAAGAAAATAAAACTTCAGATCCATTTGAATAGACCCAAAAATCTTCAACAAAATACTAGCAAGCTGAACCCAACAACATGTAAGAAGAGTTGTACACCATGACCAAGTGGGGTCTATCTCAGGAATGCATGACTGGTTCAACATATGAAAATAGATGGATGTAAGACACTAGATTAGTAAAAGAAAAGACAGGAAACACAAGATCATCTCAACAGATGCAGAAAAACGTGACAAATCCAACAGCATTTCAAAATAAAAACATTCACTAAACTAAAAATGGAAAGGAACTTCCTCAATGTAATAAATGTCATCTATGAAAAACCAACAACTATAAAAAAAACCCCACAAATTTAAGTGTGAAAGACTGAAAGCTTTCCCCCATATAACTGGGACAAGACAAAGATATTCACTCTTACCACTTCCAGTCGACATTGTGCTGGAAGGTCTACCTGGGAAATTAGGCAAGATAAAGAAATAAAAGGCAAAAAGATTTTTAAAATAAAATCTTTAAAAGAAATAAAATTTTAAAAAGGAAAAGGAAAAAGATTGGAAAAAAAGGAGTAAAACTATCTCTATTAACAGATGACATGATCTAGCATATAGAATATCATTAGGAATCTACACACATACACACACAGAAAACCCACTAAAACCAATAAATGAAGTCAGTAAGGTTGCATTATATAAGATCAATGTCTAAAAATTAATTGTATTTCTATACACTGGCAATGAACAACACAAAAATAAAATTAATGAAACAATTCTCTTCACGATACACATACCCACACAAGTACAAGACTTGTGTACTTAAGACTATAAAAGTTGAAACAAATTAAAGACCGAAATAATCAGAAAGGCATCCCACGTGCATGGATTGGAAGACTTAATACTGTCATGATGGGAATACTCTCCAAATTGATACACAGATTCAACACAATTCCTATCAAAATCCCAGCTACCTTTTTTGCAGATATTGACAGGTTGATCCTAAAATTCATATGGAAATACAGAGGACCCAGAATAGCCAAAACAACATTGCAAAATTAGGATTCACACTTCCTAATTTCAAAACTTAACTACAAAGCTACGGTAATCAATATGGTGTGATACTGGCATAAGGACAGACATATTGATCAATGGAATAGAATTGAGAGTCCAGAAATAAACCCACACATTTATGGTCAATTGTTTCCAACAAGCTTGGTAAAACAATTCAATTGATAAAAGAATAATCTTAAAAATTTTTTTTTGAGACAGGGTCTCACTCTGTCACTCAGGCTACAGTGCAGTGGCGAGATCTCGGCTCACTGCAACCTCCGCCTCCTGAGTTCAAGGGATTCTCATGCCTCAGCCACCTGAGTAGCTTGGATTACAGGCATGCGCCACCACACCCGGTTAATTTTTGTATTTTTTGGTAGAGACAGGGTTTCACCATGTTGGCCAGGCTGGTCTCGAACTCTTGAGCTCAAGTGATCTGCCTGCTTCAGCCTCCCAAAGGGATTATAGGCATGCTGGGATTAGAAGCATGAGCCGCTGCACCCAACCGGGTGAAAGAATAATCTTTTCAGCGAATGGCACAGAGACAACTGGATAGCCACATACAAAGAATGAAGTCAGACCATAACCTCATATTGTCTACAACAATTAACTTAAAATGGATCAAAGACTTAAGTGTAAGAGCTAGAACTATAAATCTCTTAGAAGAAAACATAGATACTTTGATATGACACCAAAAAGACAATCAACCAAAGAAAAAAATAGATAAATCTGATTTCATAAAAATTTAAAATTCAAAGAACACTATCAAGAGAGTGAGGCCGGGCGCGGTGGCTCACGCCTGTTATTCCAGCACTTTGGGAGGCCGAGGCGGGTGGATCACGAGGTCAGGAGATCAAGACCATCCTGGCTAACACGGTGAAACCTTGTCTCTACTAAAAATACAAAAAATTAGCCGGGCGTGGTGGCGGGCGCCTGTAGTCCCAGCTACTCAGGAGGCTGAGGCAGGAGAATGGCATGAACCCGGGAGGCGGAGCTTGCAGTGAGCCGAGATCATGCCACTGCACTCCAACCTGGGTGACAGAGCGAGAGACTGTCTCAAAAAAAAAAAAAAAAAAAAGTGAAAATACAGCCGGGCGCAGTGGCTCACGCCTGTAATCCCAGCACTTTGGGAGGCCGAGGCAGGCGGATCACAAGGTCAGGAGATCGAGACCATCCTGGCTAACATGGTGAAACCCCGTCTCTACTAAAAATACAAAAAATTAGCCGGGCGTGGCGGCGGGCGCCTGTAGTCCCAGCTACTTGGTTGGGAGGCTGAGGCAGGAGAATGGCAGGAACCTGGGAGGCGGGGCTTGCAGTGAGCTGAGATCTCAAAAAAAAAAAAAAAAAAAAAAAAGAGAGTGAAAATACAACTCATAGAATGGGAGGAAAATAGTTGCAAATCATATATCTGACAAGGGACTAGTACCCAAATATTTTTTAAAAACACTTAAGATGTAAGAATAAAAAGACAAATGACTCAATTTAAAAATGGGCAAATAATTTAAATAGACATATCTCCAATGAAGATATAAATGGCCAATAAGCACATGAAAAATTCTCCACATCATTATTCCCTGGAGAAATGCAAATCAAGGCCGAGCGTGGTGGCTCACACCTGTAGTCCCAGTACTTTGGGAGGCCAAGGTGGGCAGGTCACCTGAGGTCAGGAGTTCGAGACCACCCTGGCCAACATGGTGAAACCTCATCTCTCTAAAAATACAAAAATTAGCCGGGTGTGGTGGTGCACACCTATAATCCCAGCTACTCGGGAGGCTGAGGCAGGAGAATCGCTTGAACCTAGGAAGTGGAGGTTGTAGTGAGCCAAGACTGCACCACTGCACTCCTGCCTGGGCAACAGTGAGACTCCATCTCAAAACAAACAAACAAAAAGAAATACAAGTCAAAAACAACATTGAGATACCACTCCACACCCACTGGGATGGCTATATTAAAAAATTGGGAAATAATAAGTGTTGGTGAGGAGGTCCTAGAGAAATTGGAACCCTCATTCCATGCTGATGGGAATATAAAATGGAGTAGCCAATTGTGGAAAACAGTTTGGTTGGTCCTCAAAAATTAAACACAGTGTTAACATTTGACCAAGTAATTCCACTCATAAGTAGATATCCTAGATAATAGAAAATAGGGCCGGGCACGGTGGCTCATGCCTGTAATCCCAGCACTTTGGGAGTTCGAGGCAGGTGGATCACTTGAGGTCAGCAGTTCGAGACCAGCCTGCCCAACATGGTGAAACCCCATCTCTACTAAAAATACAAAAATTAGCCAGGTGTGGTGGTGCATGCCTGTAATCCCAGCTACTTGGGAGGCTGAGGCAGGAGAATCGCTCAAACCCAGGAGGCGGAGGTTGCAGTGAGCCGAGATCACGCCATTGCACTCCAGTCTAGGCAAGAGAGTGAGACTCCATCTCAAAAAAAAGAAAAGAAAAGAAAATAGATGTCTATATAAAAACGTGTACACACATGTTCACAGTAGCATTATTCATCATATCCAAAAAGAGAAAAATGCCCATCAACTGATGACCAGATAAGCAAATCGTGGCATCCATACAATGGAGTACTGTTCAGCTATAAATAGGAATGAAGTACCGGCCTGTTACAACATGGATGAATCCTGAAAACACGATGCTAAGCGAAAGGAGCCAGTCACAAAAGGCCACATGTTCTATGATTTCATTTATATGAAATATCCAAAATAGGTAAATCCATAGAGACAGACAGCAGGTTAGTGGCTGCCAGGGCTGAGGAAGGAAGGGCTGGGCTGTGACTGCTAACGAATATGAGGTTTCTTTTTGGGGGGATGAAAATGTTCTGGAATCAGGTTGTGATTACACAGCTTCATGAATGTACTAACTGCCACTGCATTGTACACTTTAAAAGGGTGACTTTTATGCTATGTGAGTAAAAAGTCACCATGCACCCGCTCTCTCCCGTCTGATTTATCTTGTACATCTCCCACCAAAGGGTCTTGTACAAAGCATGGCCTCAGAAAATATTTGTTCTGCAATAAAAAGTTCTGGGTGTCCCCCACCCCCTCAACCTGCAGACAACGAGACAAGGTCCCCACCTGTGTAGAGCTTCATTGTGGTGGGAAGCCAGGCAGCAAACGGTAAACGGGTCATAGGGTGCTCTAAAGGAATGAGCACAGGGTTGGAGGTGGAGGGGCTGGGCGCGGCCACTCTAGAGAGGTGGACCTGGGGGTCCTCAGTAAAGCCTGTAGAAAGGTGAAGAGCTAGCAGAGAGCCCAGGGGAAATGCATGCCTGAAATAAGCTAAGCACATCAGAAAAAGCACCAGTCCTTGTATGAGTCCAAGTGCAAAAACAGCGCCACCCTGGAAACGGAGATTCAGCCCAGTGCAAAAACAGCGCCACCCTCTGGAAACACAGATTCAGTTTGCTCTTCCATTGTTGAGTTTTACATTCCTCCCAGTGTGGGAATGGAAGTGATCTCATATTGTAAGTAATTTTACATTAATATACACTCCCTGTATTTTTATTTTTTATTTTTTTTGAGATGGAGTCTGTCTCTATTGCCCAGGCTGGAGTGCAGTGGCGCTATCTCAGCTCACTGCAACCTCCACCTCTCGGGTTCAAGGCATTCTTGTGCCTCAGCCTCCTGAGTAGCTGGGATTACAGGCTTGCACCACCAAGCCCGGCTAATTTTTGTATTTTTAGTAGAGACCGGGTTTCACCATGTTGGCCAGGCTGGTCTCAAACTCCTGGCCTCAGGTGATCCACCCACTTCGGCCTCCCAAAGTGCTGGAATTACAGGTGTGAGGCACCGTGCCAGGCCCACACTCCCAGTATTTTTTAAGTTGCTTAACATTTGCAAGTGGTAAATAAATTCACGTTGTGGTTAAAAATTTTAAAAAGACTGAAGTGTGCAGAATCAGCATTGGAAGCCCTGTCCCCCAGGTCATCCTGGTCAGCAGTTGAGTGACTCTTCTTCCCAAGTTCGTTCTGCAGGTTTACACACACTTGAAGGTATCTTCCCATGTTGCTGGTAGACACCACTTTGGAATAATGGCTCAGGGGCAATTAGAAAAGAAGAGTCTTTAATGTATTCTTCAACTTGACTCATAAAAGTAGAGTCAATCACTCCTCTCTACAACAGTCAACTTCTCTCAAGGAAGACCTGAGGAAGCTGGTGCCCGACCCACCAGGAGACACGGACCTCATAGGAGGTGAGCTGAGGATGTGGATAATTTTGACACCACTTCGACTGTGAGCTGCTGGGAGGTGTCAGACAGGAGCATCCCACGGGGTAGGGATGGGGGCTCTAGAAGGCTTCCTCTCGGAGTAGGTGGCATGGGGGCTGGCTGTGGGGGTCTTTGTAGGGAAGAAAGAGCCTGAGTGGGTGCAGGGACAAGGAAGGTCCGCGGAGGACAGGTCGGAGTGCTCTGAAAATGGCCCTGGTGTTGATTTTTAAAAAGGGTCGCTCAAAAGAACTGAAAGCAGGAACAGGTATGTGTACCCCGTGTTCACAGCAGCATCATTCATGATGGCCAGAGGCCGAAGCAGCCCAGTGTCCATTGATGGGTGAATGGAGAAAGAAAATGTCCCTGCATGCAATGGCAGATTATTTAGCTATAAAAAGGAAGGAAATTCGTTTTTTTTTTTTTCTCCCCCTGAGAGGGAGTCTTGCTTTGTCGCCCAGGCTGGAGTGCAGTGGCTCAATCTTGGCTCACTGCAACCTCCACCTCCCGGGTTCAAGAGATTCTCCTGCCTCAGCCTCCTGAGTAGCTGGGATTACAGGCATGTACTACCACACCTGGCTAATTTTTGTATTTTTAGTAGAGACGGGGTTTCACCATGTTGGCCACGCTGGTCTCGAACTCCTGACCTCGTGGTCCACCCGCCTTGGCCTCCCCAAAAAAAAGCGCTGGGATTGCAGGTGTGAGCCACCGCGCCCTGCTAAAAAGGAAGGAGATTCTGATACAGGCTACAGCGTGAATGACGCTTGACATTACGCTAAGTGAAAGACGCCAGACACAGAAGGTCAAACCCTGCATGATTCCACTCCTATCAGGTCCCCAGAGCAGTCAAACTCAGAGACAGAAAGTAGAATGGAGGCTGCCAGGGGCTTGGGGGAGAGGAGATGGGGAGTTGTTTAATGGGAACAGAGTTTCGGTTTGGGAAGATGAAAAAGTTCTGGAGGTGGAGAGTATGGTGATGGCTGCATAACAATATGAATATACTTACTGCCACTCAACTGTGCACTTACAAATGATTAAGGCTGGGTGCAGTGGCTCACACCTGTAAATCTAGCACTCTGGAAGGCCGACGGGGGGTGGATCGCCTGAGCTTAGGAGTTTGAGACCAGCCCGGGCAACATGGTGAAACCCTGTCTCTACTAAAATACAAAAAATTAGCCAGGCAAGGTGGTGCCTACCTGTAGTCCCAGCTGCTCAGGAGGCTGAAGCGGGAGAATCACTTGAACCCGGGAGGCAGAGGTTGCAGTGAGCCGAGATCGCCCTACTACATTCCAGCCTGGGCAACCGAGCGAGACTTCATCTCAAAAAACAAAAATGGTTAAAATGGTAAATTTTATGTTATAGTGGTACCCCCTTTTCCAAGGGGAATACAACCCAATACCCCAGTTGGTGCCTGAAACCTTGGATAGTGCCAAAACCTATAAATACTATGTTTTTCCTATACATACACACCGATGATAAAGTTTAATCTACAAATTAGGGACAGTAAGAGACGAACAACAATAATAACAACATAGAAGTGGCTGGGTGCGGTGGCTCATGCCTGTAATCCCAGCACTTTGGGAGGCTGAGACGGGTAGGTCACTTGAGCCCAGGAGTTCAAAACCAGCCTGGGTAACACAGCGAGACCCCGTCTTTATAAAAAAATTAAAACAAAGTCCGGGCGCAGTAGCTCACGCCTGTAATCCCAGCACTTTGGGAGGCCGAGGTGGGCGGATCACAAGGTCAGGAGATCAAGACCATCCTGCCTAACATCGTGAAACCCCGTCTCTACTAAAAATACAAAAAAATTAGCCAGGCGTGGTGGCGGGCGCCTGTAGTCCCAGCTACTCAGGAGGCTGAGGCAGGAGAATGGCATGAACCCCGGAGGCGGAGCTTGCAGTGAGCTGAGATCGCGCCACTGCACTCTAGCCCAGGCGACAGAGCGAGACTCTGTCTCAAAAAAAAAAAAGAAAAAAAAATTACAACAAAAAATTACCCAGGCATGGTGGTGCATGCCATCATCCCAGCTACTTGGAAGGCTGCAGTGAGCCAGGATCACACTACTGCACTCCAGCCTGGGCAACAGAGCAAGACCCTGTCTTAAACAAAAACAAAAACAAAACCCTCCCCCAAAACAATATACTGTAATAAAAGTTCATTCTTACCATAGGTCTTAGCAACCTCAGCACAGATTTCTGTTCTTTCCTTATTCAGTTGAGAACTTCCACCTTCTCGCTAAAAGGAAGCGCTTTACGGCTTTTCTTTGGCATATCCAAATTGTCAGCATCACTGCTCTTGTGCTGTGGGGCCATTATTCAGTCATATAAAGGTGACTTGAACACAAGCACTGAGATCCTAGGACAGTCGATCTGATCACCCAGACAGCCGGCGGGATGAAGGGGGAGGGTAGGAGACTTCATTACTCTACCAGAATGGCATGCAATTTAAAGCTCATGAATTGTTTATTTCTGGAATTTTCCATTTAATTTTTTTTTCTTTTTTTTTGAGACGGAGTCTCATTCTGTTGCCCAGGCTGGAGTGCAGTGGTGCAATCTCGGTTCACTGTAACTTCCGCCTCCCAGGTTCAAGCGATTCTCCTGCCTCAGCCTCCTAAGTAGCTGGGATTACAGACATGCCCCACCACGCCTGGCTAATTTTTGTATTTTTAGAGAGACAGGGTTTCACCATGTTGCCCAGGCTGGTCTGGAACTCCTGACCTCAGGTGATCCACCCGCCTTGGCCTCCCCAGGTGCTGGGATTACAGGTGTGAGCCACTGTCCCCAGCCCCATTTAATACTTTTGGATCATGGTTGGCTGAGGGTAACCGAAACTGCAAAAAGCAAAGCTGCAGTGAGAGGGGACTATACGTATTTTATTGCAACTAAAAACCAAAAAACAGGTGAATACCATAGAGTTTCTTGGCTTCCTCCACCCTAAAGCACATTCCCTTATCTTCCCTGGCTCTCCCAGGCTCTTCTCAGGCGTGGCATCCACGCGGTAGGGCTGGCTAACCCTGGGGACCCAGCAAAGGCCGCACCAACCCACAGGTGGGGCTGGTAGGAGGCTCGGTTCACGCTCAGGTTTATCTTATGATGCTGAGGAGTTTGTGGGATAGGTTCAAAAACGTTGAAAGAGGGAGAAGCCTGGGCGCCTTGTTTTCAGAGTGACTTTGTGGTTACCTCCCTGTCCGATTCCTGATTTGGCCTCGGTTTTTGCCTTTGACCTGGGGTTGGGGCCACCCCTGCAGCCACTGCGCCCTCTACAGGTAAGAAGGCCCAAGGAAGAAGCCCTCTGCTCCGTCACCTCCTCGCCATGCCGTCCCCACTGCCACCGGGCGCGACTTTACTTGCAAGGCCACAAACACCCGGAACAATCCGCCAGGCTGCGTCACTCCTCATCCTCCAGCAGGGCTTCGGATTTTTGGACAGCGAGTTCTGTTTCATTTTGTTTTGTTTTTCCCTTCGCGCTTGGTGAACTGTGTGTCAGGAAAGCTAGTCTTTGGGATTCAAGGAAGAACAAAACAAACCCGATCTCCTGTAATCTACCTGGATTGGAACGCCCAGCTTTGTGCAGCCTGAGCTCTGGCCGACTGGAATTTCTGCCAGGTCCTATTCACACCCTTGGCCCCAGCTGGCTGTGAGGCTTCCTGGGAACCCTTGTCTCCTACGTAGCCTACTTAAAAGGCTGCTCAGAGCCAGCCAGGTGCTCTTTAAGCCCCTGTGAAGATTCCTTGATCAGTTACACAAAAAGCTTGCTCAAAAGAATGGGACCGGGAGCAACCGCAATGCCCTCTGGAGACCCAGCTCCTGATTTCAAAGGATCAACGAGTGACAGAGGGTTGGGGACTAGGGGGGTCGTGCATGAAGAGAGCCACCGCCCACAACAGGTCCACTCTGAAGCGAAAAGACAAATAGCATTTTTCCTCCAGTCTGCAACCAACTGTGCACAGCTTCGGGACCCCCAGCCAGCCCAAACCCGTCGCTGGCTGCCCACTAACGCTCCCGGCAGCCCTTAGTACAATACAAATTCAGGCAATGCCTGCGTCTGCCCACACCTGCAGAGCATGAGCCCCACTCTGGAACAGACGGGGTCTGTGCAGAGACCGGGCAGAGCTCTGGGCTTCAGGATGGCAGCAGCAGCTCCGGCAGGTGGCTCTCCAGGCCACGAGATGGGCACAGACCTTCCTGCACCCTCACAGCTTCTGCGGCTTCCCAGGCAACGGGGCCAGTCGGGGCATGGGGACTCCAGGCAGCAGTGTCAGACTCAGCCATTGACAAGTTCCGTCTTGTCCCCGCCAGGCAGAACAGGTGCACATCCAGGTCAACCTGTGACCTCGGCCTTACTAACCCTTGTCTAGGCAAACCTGGGAGCGAGATGGAATCAAATAAGAACCAACCTATACTGGGCAGTGATTACTCTAAATGCTTATGCAAGAGCCCTGCTCCTCTGTTGGCACCCTACATGTCGATGCCGAGACTGAGGCTCAGAGAGGCCTGGTCATTGCTCACACCGGCCCCTGCACTGTCCCAGGCTGTCTCTCTTGCAGCAAGGGAAAATGGCTCTTTAGCTTCTGTTATGTTTTAACCATAAGGCATTTTCTCACGTAGGGCTTTCCAATGTTGGCCGACAGACAAGAAGCCCACTGGACATTTGGGAAGAAGAGTTCTAGAGAGAAGAGGATGGAGGAAGGCTAGAGTCACGGTATGGTGTGTGCAAGTTTGTGTGTTTACACACCTGAAACACAAATGACTGCGTCGGTCACATCTGCAGTGTGCCCACATCCTTCCCAACAAAGATGAGCCCAAAAGCGTGAGGGAAACACACCGTGCAAAGACCAGCTTAGGGGATTCTGGTGGATGTCCAGAGATCCAAACAGCAAGACCCCCGCCGCTCCTGACTCAGCAGGGACGCTGGATGCAAACTGGCCCTGATACACTGGGCCCTGGGGTCTTCTCCAGGTCATTATCTTGGAGGGTTTAAGTCCTCCGAGGCAGGAGCCAAAGGGAGCAGCAAGCTTAAGATTTTTCTGAAGCCTCTTCTGTTGACAGTGCCCTTCCATTCATCTGAAACAAACCCCGAAGGACTCCTCTCTATGGAATCAGTCCCCTAGAGGTGGAGGCTGCTGCTCCATCCCAGCCCTTCCCATCCCATCCTCTCCTGCTTCACACAGCCCAGGTGAGGCCTGCCCTGCAGAAGGCTACAGGGAACATGGGATGGGGCAGTTTCTACCTGCCTGCTGAGCTGCTCTGGTGACTTAAAACAAAAGTGTCAGGAGCCTCTGGCAGGAGGAAGGGAGGAATAAAATCCAGCATTCAACCCAAGCATCTCTGTTGCCCATGAATCCATCCTTTTCAGTGATCTGTCCACCAGAATATCCTACTTTGCCTGGGTCATTTCACACCTTCCCCAGCAAGGCGAACCCCAGCCCAACGTCCAAAGTTTTCCTGAAGCCCCACTGCCTCCACCACCCTCAGTAACTGAAGAGAAGGGAAGATGCATGGAGCCCCGCCCCATCCCAGAGACGGCCCGGTGCACAGGGACGTGCAGGTCACACAGATTACAAGGCTGCGGAGGGGATGGGATGGGAAGGGGTCCGTGTGGAGCAGCAGCCTCCACCTCCAGGTCTCTGACTCCAACGAGGCAGAGACCACCTTCCCCGACGCCTCATCCCTCCACCTGGCCCCTTCCCAGCATCTGCAACCCACTGGTGTGTCTTGGTCCCCCAGGCAAGGGTGATGTCTCAGCCATCTCTGCAACCCTCACCCCACAGGGCCTGGCACGCAGGAGGATGGGGGTGACGGAGGAGAGGGAGCTCTCCGCACCTTCCTTCCCCCACCTGTGAGAGGGTGATGAGTTGGCTGGACGCTCCGATCTCTAGGAACCCCATTAGGCTCTAAAATCCTGGCAGTTTCTAAAATGCACAGTAAGCTAACTGTTCCCAGCAAAACTGAAGCACGTCTGGCATAATTAGCATCACACACACATGTGCACACGGCGGTACTGGATCCATCCAGCCGCGAGGCTGGACTCTGCCAGCTTCCCGCTGACCACAGAGGCCGCCAGGCCCAGCTCTGGGGTCTGCTCGCAGAGCCCAGCCGGCTGTGCACGGGAGGGGCGATCGATGCCGCTGCCAGGACGAAGAGGCAGAGCAATAAAGCCTCGGCGACTGGGGTGCCTTCTGCTGCCAGGGTGGGACTCCCAAGCTTTTCAGAGGCCTGGATGCTGAGGGGCCCACGGGAAGCTGGCTCTATTAGGCTCAAGCTGCCATTTCTAACATAAGTGGCAATGTTAAGTGATGGGCGCACAGCCGGCCGGATTCTGCCATCCCAGGCCTAGAACCTGCCCCATGGTCGTGGTGGAGCTCGGGAGCGCCGACATCCCGCATGCACCGAGACAGCCTGGCTTTTCCGGCCAGAGGGACTGGGAGCAGCAAGGCCGGAAAATACAGGGCCAAGCGGGGCGGGGGATGATCGCAGCTCCTTGCGGCGCGGGCGGCGCACTCCCGGAGCCAGAGCTGCTGGGAACTGGGAAGGCAGGGTCCCCGCTCCGGCGATTAACTCTGCCGCTCTGCAACACCACGTGAGCGCGCTCAGGGCTAATTAGGGAAGGTGTAAATCACAGGGAGGAAGGGGGCAGGCACATCCTTCAGGTTGATTACCAGCACAGTTTAGGAAAAGATAACCAGGCCGGGCCTTTCTTCTGTTCCTTTGCCAGCCGTGGGGGCGGGGAGGGGGCTGTGGCGGGCTGGCAACAATCCCGGCAGGTAGGAGGAGAGAATGTACCAGGCCTTTGAGTGCTGTTTCTGTTTTAATTTTTTCTTAGTCACATGGAGTGACCTTGTGGATTTCCCAGGGAAATTAAGAAAAATGTCACTGAACAGATCTCACGGCTGTTACGAGTTTCTGAGCTTCCGTGGGTCCCGTGCATTTACCACTGTGACGACTTAGACTCAGGATGTACACGTGATGCCGTACTGGGCTTTTTCCATTTAGTGTGATTACACGGTGTTATTCATTACGGGCTGCAGACTCTGATGGCAGGAATCATTTGTTTTTCTTTTTCCCTTAAGGCATTTGCAAATACGCTCGGAGGCAAAGGGACGCTGGGTACATCTAATAAATAAAGCAAAATAATTAATAGCTCAGGCAGTCTAGAGACCACTCCCAGTTGCTCCTGAACCGGGTTTTTGAGAGCCAATCGTTCTGTTTTCATTCCCTCCCGACTTCGTCCTTGAAATACACATTACTGGGAAGAAAACAGCCATGAGATTTTTCTGAACCCAAAAAGAATGTTTAATTTTTTTCCCCTAGATTTTATAGGAGCTTCACGTGGGCAAGCCAATGAGATGATTCTAAACCAAAGCGCCCTCGTGGGCTCCATGCTCTCAGCCTGTCCATCAGCAGCACACCTGGGAGATTCTGCACATCCTAGGGAAAGGAGGAGCCATAGGAGCTGGGCAGGGAAGGCCAGAGCACACACGCTTCGGGGATGCACACCCACGCCCTGGACCCCAGCAGAGGGATCAGGAGCTCAGGCATCCCCAGTGCTGCCAATCATTTGGCCCTCTCGAGGTGAAGCTGCGACACTGCGTGGAAACCCAGGGAAGATGGGAGAGGCCAAAAGAGGAGGCGGGAGGACCGCATAGCTGCAAATGCATCTGGGCGTGAAGACGTCCCTGTGTCATCTCTGCAGAACCAAACAGTCAATTAGTATCTAAATACTTTTAAGGGACAGAAAGACGCTCACGGTTCCTGTGGCAGGTCCGGGTTATTCGGTGCCATAAAAAGGCACACGTCAACCTTCACTGTTTCCTGCAAACACAGCTGGGACGTCAGCCCGGAAAGGAATGTAAGCTGTCAGGCCCCGAATCCCACAGTTCTCACTAGGAGCAGGAAAGGACCCTGGTCTCCCTTTACACCCACCAAAAGCTCACCCTGACTAGATTACCAAGCAGAGACTGAGGCCAGAGAATAACCAAGTAGCAAGGAGGGGAGGGGTCTTCGCTGACGGGGGCCTTGCTATGGGTGGGCTCTGGCTTCCAGGTGGTGGGCTCTGCGGGCCAGAGCTTGGGGCGCCGGAGGCCAAGGTCCAGGTCCCAGACACATCCAATATGGCCAAACACAGGAAGCCCTCAGGCCTGCCCGACACGGCTGTGGGCACTGGTGCCTCCCCAGACCCTCTGGGCAGCCCATCCTCACACCTGGAGGAGCAGCTCACCGTGCCGTGGAGGGTGGCCGCGAGGTTCAGCTGGGCCTCGGAGCCTCCCAGCACATCCCACTGCTCTGCAGAAACAGAATAATCACCACCCAGGCTGGTGGCTTCCCAACTTTTCCGTGACGTTCCCCTAGGCAATTTAAAAACGGAGTGAATACTAATAATAATTTGACTAAATTTAGGTGTTCCCCTTAGGCATCTGATTAAATTTCATGAACTCTTTTTCAGGCTTGCAGCCCAAAATCCCCTCCTCTCTTGGCTTCACGGTGCGGGCTTCTCGACCACCATGTAGGGTCAGCGAATTCTGCCTAACAGGCTGGAGCTTTCCTTCCTTCCCAGAGGAACAAGACACTAAGAAGAGGTTCCCAGGGGAACATGCAGTGGGAGTCTGGGCTGCTACATTGTGGGATGGTGTAACCAGGGTTTGTCCAGAAAAAGACACAGAACCCGCAGGCCCTGGAGGACCCTGAAGATCACCAGGCCCAGTCTGTTCCTCTCCCTAACCAGGACACTGTGGCGCACAGAGTGTAGGGACTGGCGAAGAGACACAGTGGGTGGCAGGAACGGGGAACAGAAAGCCAGAACCTTCTAGATTCTGAGCTGCCGGGCTTTGCGACATCCCACATAGCTTGGTCCCGCCTTTCAGCCCCCCGGGGTTCACTCGAACCGCCTCAACGCACCCCAACAGCAGAGGCGTGCAGGACTGACTGGTGCTTCCCAAAAATCTTCTCGGACTCAGTGGCACACCTGGGACTGCCTGAATTTGTGCCCTGGTCCCCGTTACTGTTCCTGCAGGCTGGAAGGGGAGCCTGTGAATTGACCCAGAGCTGCTGGGACCATGGCTAGGGGTTGTGACGTGACCTGGGCCCCAGGAGGCCGTGAGGGAGCTGGTGGGTACTCTCCAGCACCCCAACCCCAAAGGGCAAATAATCATGATACCAATCACCAACATCCTTTGATAGGACCTTGGCTACTCATTTATATTAATTTAAATTCCATCCACACGCTTGACACAGCAAAGCTGAATTCTGTATCTAGCCCCTCGTGGCAGGAGTGACGGAAAGACAGAACTTGTTTAGGCATCGTTTCCTCGCTCTCTCCTTAATCTCCACTCGGCTTTTTCCATCCCCTGGGCCTAGTTTCAGGGGAGCCGGCATCTTCCGCACCAATGCACTGCTTGGCCCAGCTCAGAGGATTTGACGCAAACCAGGACTGGGGCCCTGGCCGACGGAAAATTCTTAGAGCAAAATGGCTGTTCACCAGCGGCGGGTATGTTCTTAGACCCTCCATCTGCCCGGGCCCTGCTGGGAGAAGGCCTCGGGCCTCCACCTCCAGCAATCCTCTAATACCTCCTCAGAGCTTTCTGGGGAGAAGGGATGAAGACAGGGAGGCTTTGGCTGCCCCCGACAAGTTTAACCCTTCCTTCTTTGCCACACACTTAACAAAAGAAGACACCAGGTAAACAAGCACGCAGAGACATATTCCAGATCGTCGGTGATAAAGAAATGCGCATGAACATGATTTTTAAGCCATCCTACCAGCAACACTTCATTTTCCAAAGTGGGGAGGCCAAACCTCCAAAGCTGGGAGGGCTACAGTCAAAGCAGCATCTCCCACACCGGAGGCAAGGGATGCGCCACCCTCGGAGCGGCTCCTTCGGCTCTTCTGTAATCTCAGCAAGAACGTGCTCACTGCACAAACGCTGAACCTGCCACGGGCACGAAGCAGACCCACATCCGTCCCTGCAGCAGCAGCCTCAGCCCAACCTCAATCCCACTCCTCCAAGGGCGTGCCAGGGAACAGCAGGATGCGGCCCTCCGGGGCTTCCCTGTGCACACACACACGCACGCACACACACACACATGCACATGTATTAAAGCAAAAGTGACATCGTGCTGTCGACATTGTGTTACGCCTGGATTTTTTCAGTTACTATATCCAGGGCCTTAGCCCTGTCGGTATGCAGGGAGAGGCTGCACCTCTTTTCGAGGGCCGCTTCCACATTTTCTCTAAACATTCCTTATAGATAAAGACTTGGGTTGTTTCCATTTTCATTTTTCTGTGTGTGGTTTTTTTTTTTTTTTGAGACCGAGTCTCACTCTATCACCCAGGCCGGAGTGCAGTGGCACGATCTCGGCTCACCACAACCTCTGCCTCCCGGATTCAAGCAATTCTCCCGCCTCAACCTCCCGAGTAGCTGGGATTACATGCGCCCGCCATCAAGCCCAGCTAATTTTGTATTTTTGGTAGAGATGGGGTTTCACCATATTGGCCAGGCTGGTCTTGAACTCCTGACCTCGTGATCTACCCACCTCAGCCTCCCAAAGTGCTGGGATTACAGGCCTGAGCCACTGTGCCCAGCTTCATTTTTCTGTAAAGTCAATAATATCACATTGAACTTCTTTGTGTGTTCACGTCTGCACACAATACACCGAACCTGTGTGTGCACGTGTGTACAGGTACCGTGCATCTCTTTAAACATTCCCTGAGGCCAGGCGTGGTGGTGGCTCACGCCTGTAATCCCAGCACTTTGGGAGGCTGAGGCAGATGGATCACCTGAGGTCAGGACTTTGAGACCAGCCTGGCCAACATGGTGAAACTCCACATCTACTAAAAAAAAAAAATACAAAAATTAGCTGGGTGTAATGGCCGGCGCCTGTAATCCCAGCTACTCTGGAGGCTGAGACAGGAGAATCACTTGAACGCAGGGGGCGCAGATTGCAGTGAGCCAAGATCGCGTCACTGCACTCCAGCCTGGGCGACAGAGCAAGACTCCGTCTCAAAACAAAACAAAAAAATTCCCTGTAGACAAGAATTGGGATGTTACTCGTTCCATTTTTTTGTAAAATAAATAATATGACATTGAACTTCTTTGTGCATCACATGTGTGTACACGTAAATACTGAACCTGTGTGTCATCCACGTTTGTGCGGAATCCCTGTGTGTGTGCACACACATCCACCCCGAGCCTCTGTGTGCAGAGCTCCAAGCACAGACGTGTTCATCGAGGACAAGCGGGAAGGCGGGAACAGCTCCATGTCCATGGAAGGGGCATGGACAAGTGAAATGCTACATCCCTCACCAACAGGCCGCTGTGCAAGCGTGAAAACTGGTGGCCGTTCAGAGGACGTGGCGGCGCGGGAGGGGTTTATGGCAGGGCATGAATTGAGAATGGCAAGACAGACCATGTAATCTCAGGGGCTGTCAGCTGGCCCAACCCCAGGAAATGCAGTCGGTGTGTCTTAGGAGGTTGAGTGCACGTTGTGGGGCCCAGGGGTGTCCCCTCGGAGGGGCTCATGTTCCTCTGCACCAAAGGTGTGCACAGGAGCTGTCAAGGTGACATCATTTACAGAGAAAAACCCAACCTAAACCACATGGTCATCGACAGGAGTGTGGACAACCTTGGGAACAGCCATGGAGACAGTGTCCCCCTATTGGAGTGAGCACCTGCAGCACCTCAGGCACAGGGAGCTGCGCCACCGACAGCTACAAAGACGGGGATGCTTTCCTAGGGCTCAAAGCAAGGCGGAAAGGAATCGTGCGTTGTTGAGAAGTGCACATGTGTGCAAAGCCTGCTTTCAGAGAGCAAAGAAGTGCCACCCACGGCATTCCGGAAGGTGGTTCCTCCTGGAGACCGGGGCATGGAACGACCAGACTGGGGAGGAAGGAGTGGAGCACTGGCCTCCTAGGAAGCTCTAGTTCAGACACAGGGGGCGCCAGGTCACGGGGTTCATTTCATGATTGTGTTTCATGATTTACATGCTACAAATATTCTTTTGCATGTATCAAATATGACAAAATTTAAAAAAAAATTTAAATTTATTTAGAGACAGGGTCATGCTCTGTCACCCATGCTGGAGTGCAGGGGTATGATCTCGGCTTACTGCAGCCTTGATCTCCTGGGCTTAAGGGATCCTCCCTCCTCAGCCTCCCTGAGTAGCTGGGACTACAGGCAGGCACCATAGCACCTGACTATTTATTTTGTATTTTTTATAGAGATGGCGGGGGGTGGGGGGGTCTCATTTGTTGCCCAGGCTGACCTTGAACTCCCGGACTCAAGCCCATCCTCTTGCCTCCGCCTCCCAAGTAGCTGGGACCACAGGCATCTGCCAGCACGCCCAGCCAATTTTTCAATTCTTTTTAGAAGAGATGGGATCTCACGATGTTGCCCAGGCCTCAAGTGATGCTCCCACCTCAGTCTCCCAAAGCACTGGGATTACAGGTGTGAACCACTGTGCCTGGCCTAAAATCAAAAAAAAATTTTAAACCAAGAAAGTGAATTTTATATATAGCCTGCCTGTCTACAACTCTGTAAAATAACTTAGGCATCGGAAGCAAAAATAAAAAATAAAAATAAACACAAGGCTGAAGGAAATACACCAAAAAGTTAACGATGGTGAGCTGGGTATGGTGGGGCTTCACACCCTTCTTTTGTCTTTTCCCTGTCTCCCAGAATTTCCTTAGGAGCAGGTGCTACTTTTATAATTAAAAAGAAAGAAAAAGAGAGAGAGAGAAAGAAAGAGACAGAGAAAGAAAGAAAGAAAGAAAGGAGTGAGGGAGGGAAGGAAGGAAGGAAGGAAGAAGGCAGGCAGGCAGGCAGGCAGGCAGGCAGGCAGGCAGGCAGACAGACAGACAAAAGCCCTCCAAAACATAGAAAACAGTAAAGGCAAAAAAAAAAAAAAAAAATGTTAAAAAGAGCAAAAACCACCCTCCCCAAAACAAAAATAACCCCAAGCAATCCATCCACAGGATCAACAGGGAGCTAAGACAAGTAGGTGAAAAGACCACACTGAAGTCAGACCTCAGATCATAACAGAAACAAAAAGCAGGTCCGAAGGCCTCCCTCTGGCTCCCCCCCAACCCACCCCACTATCTTCCAGCTTCGGACACAGCCCTGCGATGGAGCTGGGGGCTGTGTTTTGGGGGCTGCGTTTTGGTGGTGACATGGCATTTCCCAGGGCTGCTGTAATGAAGGACCACAGACCAGAAGCTTGAAAACAACAGAAATGTATTGTCTGGCAGTTCTGGAGGTCACAAGTCTAAGTGAAGTCAAGGTGCTAGTCGGGCCGCGCCCCCTCTGAAGGCTCCAGGGGAGGGTCTTTCCTGCCTCTTCCAGCTGGAGGTGCTCGTCCTGGATCCTGGAAGCCCCCAAGCCTGCAGCAGCATCGCTCCCATCTCTGCCTCCATCTCCCTGTCCCCCTGTGTCTGTGTGTCCGTCCATGTCTTTTAAAGACATCCGTTGGATTTAGGGCCACCCTAATCCAGGACGACCTCATCTGGATCCTTCCCTTGATCCCATCAGCAAAGACCCTATTTCCAAATAAGGTCACATTCTGAGGTTCTGAGTGGCCATGAATTTGCGGGGAAGGGAGTCACTATCCAGGCCACGGCAGACACAGTTCCCCGAAACTGAAGACGTGTTTACTCACTTTTTTTGGACAGGGAAGCTCAGCCGTGGGTGCGAAGCAGGACTGCCCCTCCAAGGCCAGGCAGGTCCTCGAGGAGCATCTTCCAGTCCAGTCTCAGCGGGCACCGGCCTGGCACTCACGCTCAGGGTGGGGGGCACCCCAGGCCCTGAGACTGGCGCTGGGTCCAAGGGTCCCCATCCGGTGGCAGCCATTCCGCATTGATCTCCATTTGCTTTTCAAACATGCAATTCTCATAAACTGTGCTAAATGCCATTTAGTAGCTAATTAACTTTCTGTGTGAAGACCTCTCTAATTGCGCACACTCCCCCCTCGGCTGGGTCCTCGGGGATGCCCAGCTGTCCTAGGGTATTTGTTCTGCTGGCTCCCGCCTCGCAGCCACAACTTCAATCCCCACAACAAACTGCCAATCAAGGCTGTGGAGGTCAAAGGGGACCAAATTAGGAGCCCTCTGCTCCTACCACACTCTCCTGGCAAAGCTTAATTTAAATAAGAAAGCAGAAAGGTTATGAAAAACCATTTTTCCCAACGAAACTCTTCTGCCAGGCGGCATAAGGGGCGCGGTCCTCTGCTCTTCAGAACGGCTGGTGTCTGCTTTGAAAGGTCCCGACTAGAATCTGTTTATATTTTGACTACACTGGCATCTGCCATCCCTCAAACGGAGAGATAATCAGGAAATAAAAGCTTTTGATTAGCAGCTGCATGAATCACTGCAGTGCCAATTTCCTCGTGGTCCCAACGTGCGGGAGGGCAGGAGGCGGCAAGCGTGGGTGCTGGGTCCACCTCACCCACTTGGGGCAAAGCCATCTCTCACTTTATTCACTGGTCTCGGACTTGGGGCCCCAGGTCTACATCCCAAGGCCACGTTCACTTCATAAACGCAAGGTGATCTCTGAGCACCTCCTAGACAGAAGTCTGGGCAGACGCAAATGTGCAGCGTTTCAAAGCAAAGCTCAAGAGTGGATTCCTCAGTGCAGTATCGTCAGCGTTGCAGTGGCAGGTAAGAGGCCCCGGGATATTTTCAGACGGCCCCTCCCTGCAGAGCAACCGCGTGAGGACTCCCTACCCCAGGACCTTCCATCAGAAAGGGCCAAAGAGAGACCACACATGCCGCCCCCTGCCGAAGCCTGGCCTTTGAAGAATGAATGGTAAGGGGTATGTCTGCCCTGACAGAGTGACCAGTACCCGCGGCGCCCGAGTTCTTTGCTTCTTATTAAAGGGCAGAACCACCACAGTGGGTGAACGGGCTTCCTCTAGGAAACCAACATCCTGGTTGGGTTTTCCCTTCCAAGGAAGGCTCTACACACCCCGCCCTCCTCAGAGCCTCAGCCCGCAGCGGGAGATGACACCTCCGATCAGGTCCACGGGAAGGTGTGGGTGAACGAGAAGCCTGAGGCCGGGCCGGTGGGAGGGGGTGATGCACGGGAGGAGCTGGACTGCGGTCAGCTGTCCTCTCGCACCCTCCGGTCTCTGCTGCTGTGTTTACTCGGCTCCCTTCCCGGGATGGCCTTATAGCAAATCCATCTGAGATATGTTTTGTTTCAACAGAGGGACCCTGAATTTTGAGGTGGGGCCAAAGAACCTCCCTTGAGAGCCGCAAAAGATCAGGGCCAGGATGGGTCACGGGGCTGTGTCCAGTGTCGCTGCCCAAGGCAGAACCGGCCACCCACCAGGGGCAGGAGACTGGATGGTCTTTCCAGGCCCTCATCCCAAACTTAAGCATTGGAGAAAATTGTTCCAGAGCTTCTTGGTCTGGGTGGGAGCGGGGAATAAGCATTTCTTTAAGGAATTAAAAAAAAATTTTTTTTTTCAGACTGGGTCTTGCTCTGTCACTCAGGCTGGAGTGCTGTGGTGACATCACAGCTCACTGGAACCTCCCCGCTTCCTCCTCCTGGGCTCAAGCGATCCTCCCACTTCAGCCTCCCGAGTAGCTGGGACCACAGGTGCACGCCATCATGCCCAGCTAAATTTTTTATTTTTTTATAGAGATGGGGTCTCACTATGTTGTCCAGGCTGATCTTGAACTCCTGGGCTCAAGCGCTTCTCCTGCCTCGGCCTCCCAAAGTGCTAGGATTACAGGCATGAGCCACCAGGCCTGACCTATTTTTAAACCAGAATAAGCAGGTACAGAAGTTTGCCTGGTGACCAGGAGTCATGACTCTTTCCGAGTGAAGGTGGGGATGGGGGCAGGGAGTGTCCCCATGAAGGTAGCCCCTGGCTGGGCATTTTCCACTCCCAGCCACAGCCTCCCTCTGCGGGCAGAACCCTGGGTGCTGCAGGGAGCCGGTTCTCAGGGAAAAGGGAATTAAGTCAGTACTGGGAGATTTGGGTTCCACAGAGTTTAGGGGCTCCTATGAACAGCGGCTTATGGGCTGGTGAGGAATTTCCCATCCTGAAGCTTTTAAAGCAGACAAGCACATGAGTGCTGGGCGGGGGCGGGGTGCTGGGAGATGCAGAGGCTCAGAGAAACTCTCCGAGGCTCTTGGATTTTACGCCTGCATGAGATTTCGAGGGAAGAATCCTAAATGTGGGGAAATGAGGTTGCCCAGCAATTCTGAATGTGGTTAAAAAAAAAATTAGGTGGAGGAGAATGAGACGATATTAAATATTTCCGTCTGATTCAAACAAAATACTTCTAAGTTCTTCTCTGTGAAAGCGTGTGTATGTTTAGAAGGGAGAAGGGGATGATAGCACGCCCTGCCAGAAGCCGTTTTATTTACTAGTTTGGATGCTTCCCCGACGCCTACCTGGGAGGTGCTTGCCTGGCCACCAGCCAGGGCCGTGGCTCCTCGGCAAGTGGGCGTCCGCCGAGCCTTTGATGCACTCCCCAAAGTCACAGAGCAACACGCTGAACAAACACCACCACCCTGAAAAGTCACCAGCCCATGGGCCTCTCCCTGGCTCCAGTTGTGGCTGATTTACCCAAACTGAAACATTTTCCTTTTGTCAACTGTAGAGAGCTATGAGTCAGGTCCAAGCTCCACTGGGTGTGTGCCCAAGGGGCAGAGGGGGCAGGAACCGGACGGAGGCTGCCCAATCATAAGACCGCGGCTGAAAGTCAAACGCGCCCAGAGTCCACAGTCGACCACCTCCCCGCTCGGCAAGCCAGGGTCCTGGTGAACCCACGTGCCTGCGTTCTGTACCGAACAATTCTGTCAAAGCCCACCAGCAACTTAACAAATCAACTCCAACAAAGGGGGAAAAAATTAACATTAAGGGCAAAAAGACTTTTTCTGGAGGGTTCTATGCACCAGATGTTGGCTCTTTAATCGGCAGTAAACCTCAAAGCAAAACTTAGAAGGCCCCTGCTTGTTTTATCAGTTAGAGCCACAGAAAATCAAAGTCCAATCCTGCTAAGCATGGTGCTATGTAGCCCGGCCAGCCCCGTGGAAGTCCTCAGCCTGGTCCCATCTTCTGGGCTGTGCTGGGCCGGACGGTGCCACCCTCCCCAACCCACACCTGCCCGCCGGCCCCAGGCCCTCCCTCAGGACCCAGCACCCTCAGTCCTCCTGCCGAGGAGAAGCCTTTCATCAGTAAAAGAGAAAAAGTCTTCTCCAAAGGAAGTTTCTTAACTTGAAAAAACACCATGATTAGGGAAACTCCTCTATCTTCCAACATACAAACACAAACTCCCAAACACCTGTCAATCCTTCTCAGGGCTCCACGTGGCCCATAGGACACCCCAAATGTGGAGGACCACTCAAGACCCTCAAATGCAGCACCGTGTGCCCCCTGAACAGGGATCCCCACGTTTGATGAAAACAAAATTGGCCAGCACAGGAACAACTTTTGCCCATGAGTTAAGCACAGCAAAGTCCCCAAAGCCAGAATCCCTCCCAGGTCCTGCCCAACGGGTTTTATCACTCGACGCATCAAAGCCCCTCTCACTGGTGGTCGGTTCAGCAGAGCCCTGGGCTTCGGGCCTGCCCTGCTCTGACAGGGCCTTGATCGGGCCCTTTTCCACTCTGTGCCTGCTTTGAGTAACAGGCTCCCACAAAAACACGGTGCTGGGGTATTTCCAGGATGAAAAGCCACGGTTCGCTTTGCCTGCCATGGACAGAGTCATAAATATGAGTTGTCGTTGCCTCTTCCCAGCAGTCTGGCATGGCAAACCGGCCTTGTGGAGTTCGGAATTGTTCTAGATACTGCTCATGTATTCTCCAGCAGCTCTAGCTGGTTCTGCCCAGATACCTGGCAATGCCAAAGGCCGAGAGGCCAAGATACCACAACCTTCGTTCAAATACACAAACATCCGCAAATACACGAATGTCCTCTCTGTACAAGCAGAGCAGCCTCAGCACCAGCCCTCGCAAGTCCCACCAGAGGACGGTATTGAAAAGATGACTGGGGTCAAGGGGTAGGGAGAGGGACCCACTGTACCCTCATGGTCATTCTAGTGCCAGCCCTTCCATAATGACCCCCTCTGGATTCCCAAAAGTCAGCCGAGGGGTCCCCACCCTCTTGGGGTGGCCAGGGTGTTGCCCCCCCAGGGGCAGGCCTGTGTGCAGCATCCATGCCCAGAAACCTGCGCTCAGATTTCCCAGTTCCCAGAAGACAACAAGGAGAGTCAATTTTTCTAAGCTCACTAGGTAAAGTGTTACTTCCTGATCTAATCTTGCCAGGCTCTGGAAGCTTCCATCAAGGTTTTCTGGAAGCTTCCGTCAAGGTTTTCCCACACTCCACGTCAGGTCTCTGATATGAACCAGCTTTCAGAGTCTAACGACTAGATTTGACTTTCAGCTGCTCGGACAGAGGCTTCAACTCAGCCTGAACAAGTCGTGTGGACAGCAGCCGTAGCTCTCACAAGGCGTGTGCGGTGACAGGTCTCGGGCGCCCAGCCAGCGAGGGGCCGGCTCCAGGTGGTGGGAGCCCAGGCTCCCGGCCAGCGCTCCGGCCACAGCACAGCACCTGCCCCATGTGAGCCTCCTGTTCCAGCCTGGGCAGAGGTGAGCCTGGGCAGCCACCTCCCACGTGATTTCCCAATGCTTGAAGTTCACAACCAATTGTTGGGGTGGGGACAACCTACACAGGCTTACAGACCTAATCCAAGAAGTCAGTTCTCAAAAGGCTGGGAAAACGTGCACCAGTCTCACAGTCCCAGTCACCTTAAAAGATCTTAACTGATTTTTCCTTCTCTCTGTTTATGGTGGTAAAATGTCCATAACATAAAATTCACCACCTTAACCGTTTTTAACGCAGAGCTCAGTGGCATTATATCATTCCCATTTTTGTGCAACCATCACACCACCCATCTCCAGAACTCTCCTTCTTCCCAAACTGAAGCTCCGTCCCCATGAAACGCCAGCTCCCCAACATCCCCTCCCTCAGCCCCTGGCACCCCAATCTTTCCCTCCCTGAGCCTGACAACTCCAGGGGCCGCACACAAGTGGAGTCGCACAGATTTGACCCCTTGTGTCTGGCTCATTTCACTCGGCGTAACGTCCTCAACTCATCCATGTTGTGGCGTATGTCAGAATTGCCTTCCCAAGGCTGACCATTCCGCTGGGTGTGTGTGGAACGTGTGTGTGAACACACCGTGTTTCTCTAGTCACCCGTCAGGGGGAACTTGGGCGCGTCCACCATGGGCTACTGTGGACAGTGCTGCTATGGGCAGGGGTGGACATGTATCTGTTTGAGCTCCTTCTCTTTATTTCTGACACTTCTATATAACCATGAATCATCTATGAAATAATTTTGACAAGCAAGAGGTTCACAAAGTAAATTCCAGACAAGGCCGCCCTGGAGACCCAGCTGGGCTGTCCCGGGGGGGGGGGGTCCCTGCATCCACACCGGGAGAGCAGGAATGACACAAAGCAGGCTGCATCTGGCTGTGTCAGGCCTCCCATCCATCCCATCGGCCAGGCATCTCTGCTTTGGGGCCAGAGGTCAAACGTGTCTGGGTTCCCTGTAGTCTCAGGGGAGGCTGAGGCTGGCGCGAGGTGGGGTGGGGTGACGTTGTGCTGGAGGCTCTCCACCTCTCCACCCAGCAGACCTCCAGAGAAGAGGCGGAAAGTCAGCAGGGAAGGCAGAAGGCTGCTAAAAGCGGACAGGATGCAGGAGTGGCGTCTGGCTGACCCTGACCAGGGGGACCTGGCCCAAGTGAATGTGCACCCCAGCCCGGCCCTCAGAACTGCTTGCAGGCACTTGCTAGTTAATATCCACGTGATTTAGGATTCACCAAAATCTGCTTGGAAGGAGGCAGGGAGGCAAGAGGGAGGTTAGGTGGGGAGGCACACAGGCAGTGCTGCCCTCCAGCCACGGGCAGGTGGGGGTGGGGCGGGGAGGGGAGGGGAGAGGAGGGGGAGGGCGGGGGTGTGCATCGCAGGCAGCGGCCAGCCCTGGGCTGATCTGGGGGAAGCCTGCCATCTGCTGGGCACCGGGATCCCTCCCGGAGCAGGAGTGCCACCTCCACGCAGATGGAGTTTCCAAGGGGCGGTGCCGCCATCTTCACAGAGGCCCCGGGCAGCTGGCGGGGGTGGGGGGATGGTTGGGGGGGCCGTGTTGGCCAAGCCCAGTTCTGGGGTGGGAGAAAACGAGCAACACTCTGCAAAGGGCCGGAGGCCTGGTGGCCCCCCCATCCTCGCCAGACCTCGATGCCCTGCGTCCAAGCCTGTCCCCGGCCGTGGCCACCGGCTGGCTTATACTGGCCACCCGCCGGGAAGCGCTTTCCTCCTCGCGGACCCTACAAAGACGCCTCTCTGCAGGCTCCCCTCATGCCGCTGGCACACAATCACACAATGCGTGCTTTCACCCGGGGTGGCTCTGGCGGAGGCGGCCCCTCCCCGGGGTGCCGCCCGCTGGGCTCCTGACCCCACACTCCACTGCTGTTCTTGGCCTGCGTAGACCCGTCCCTTTCAACCGCTGTCAGGAAACTGTGTGGACGAGGAATCCCTGTTGGTCGCGCTGAAGGCGCACGCCTGAGACCATCTCTCCGCGCCTCCTAGAAGGGGAAACCGTGACCCACATCAAACTGTGGCCGTTGGAAAGGTGAACACACGGAGCCCGGGGCCGGTGGGGGCCAGGGGGTGGGGTAGCCTTGCACCCGATGTCACTCGACACCCGTCCCGGCAGCCCGCCAGGCTCAGAGAGAGACCGTAGCTACCAAAAATAATCCTCCCAGTGTTTAAATATTTACAGAAGCAAGACAGATCCTGATGCCTTTACAATCTACTGGAGTCTGCCCTAACCACCAGTCCCAGGCTCCCAGGAGAGGCCACAGCGACCACCCACCCGGTTTTCGGGGTCCCATGTCGCCTCTCCTGTCCCTGTCCCCGCCTGATATATATCGCAGGGCTCCTCCTCCGGTGACCATATATCAGCCACTAGCCCTCTCCCTCCTTCCAGAACATTCCCACTTCCAACTCTTTGCTCTCACATCACCCCAGCCCCAGCACCTACCTTCAGAGAGCTCTTTCTGCTCCAGAGCCCCTCGGGGAAAGCCTGCTTTCTCTGCAGAGCCTGCACCTCATTTTGGGAACCAGTGAACAAAATGTAACAGAAGTGGCATTTGTCCATGTAACCCCATTGTCCATGTAACCCCTGGGGCTGGTCTCGACCCCACTCCCCTCCTGGCGACACAAGGGTGAGACGGTACAGTACCAGGCCAACACCAGTCCCAGCGGATGGCACAGAGATGGGCACTGCTCTCAGGACCTGTCCAGATGCTACTTCTCATGACAGTCTATGGGGTGGGGAGCACCAGCGCCAGCCCCACTGTGCAGAGGGGAAGCTGAAGCAATGAGGGTAATAACCCACCAGCACACAGCCAGGCAGAGCTGGGATGTGGCCAAGGACTTGGCTCCAGGCTCCCATATTTAAAGACCATCTCTGTCACCACCTGGGGGTAATAAGGTCAGGGATATGCCCCAGGCCGCCTGCTTCCACCAGCCAGTCCCTTTCAAAGGGCGGAGGTTTCCAGAAGTGTGCCTGAGTGTCTGTCTGTTCTTGATGGTCAGGGAAACCTTACTTTCAGGTTCCCAAAGCAGATTCCCTGAGGCCAGGAAGCACTCAGGTGGATGGGCACCAGGAGCCCTGTGTCCTCTGCCTTGCAGGTGTTTAGGGAACATTGTTTAGACTGGAAGGAAGAGCCGCGTGAAAATGCCCTTTCTGTTTACTCTGCTGGAAAGGATATGAAGGCAAACAGAACCAGCTACGGGAGCCTTTTGACCGCAAGACAAAAGGTCCTTTGCCCCCACTACCCGCAACTTTTAGGGAAGATTTCATCAGGTGTTGGGTTACATTGCAACAGCCAGGCGTGGGTCCCCAGAGGTACGGTGTGAGCTCCCCAACTCACCGGGAGACAGGCGCTGCCACGTCACTGCCTCTGGGCGCCCGTGACCTCATGCTCAGAGCTCTCAGAAGCTCACGTGGCCTGTGGGGCCCCTGCCAGGGCTGCTGATGCAAGAGCTGGGGCTCGGGAGCCTCCCAAGGGCAGCTCTGTGTATTCAGAGCAGCTCAGGCCCTAGAGAGCACCAGGAGCCCCCAGCCCCCGTGCAACCACCGGCCGGGGTTGTGTCAAGGCCTCCCGGAGCAGCTGTCATGGTTTGTGAGCTGCGGTGCAAAAGGCTGACAAGTTTCATTTCCCTGACCTTGGACAGCCCTCCTGATGCAGGGAGCGCCCATCCCTGGGGAGCACTGCCTCTCCAGGAGCCTGAACTTCTTTCTTTTTGGTTCAGGAGGTTTGATGCACTTATTTCCTCCCTGTCCTGACAGTTTTACTAGAAAGGTCAGCTTTTTAAAGAGCTGTCAGTCCTTCGGAAGACAGTCAACAACAGCATGGTTTAAGACAGCCCACCAGATGCACTGGCTCCGCCGACATCTCTTTAGAATCCAGCTCCCTTGGGGGACACACCTGGCTGGTGACTTCTAGAATCCCAGCTCAGAGCCAGGGGGTGCCATGGCTGCGAACCCCCCACAAGAGGCCATGAAACCCCCTCCTCATAGAGGCTGCCCAACCATCAAGGACAAAGGAAGAGGGAGTCCATGAGGAAAGGCTGGCCAGAGAATCTTTTGTTTTGTTTTGTTTTGTTTTATTTCTTTTTTTATTGAGACGAAGTCTTACTCTTGTCCCCCCAGGCTGGAGTGCAATGGCATGATCTCGGCTCACTGCAACCTCTGCCTCCTGGGTTCAAGCGATTCTCCTGCCTCAGCCTCCCAAGTAGCTGGGATTACAGGTGCTGCCACCACGCCCAGCTAATTTTTATATTTTTAGTAGAGACAGGGTTTCGCCATGTTGGCCAGGCTGGTCTCGAACTCCTGACCTCAGGTGATCCACTGGCCTCGGCATCCCAAAGTGCTGGGATTACAGGCGTGAGCCACTGCACCTGGCCGAGAATGTTTTTTCAAAAAAGCAGGTCGCCAATCTGTGTAGACCCGTGCTGGCCAAGGCAGTGACCCCAAGCCACATGTGGCATCGCACTTGAGACGTGGTCTAGGTGTAAAGTACACGCAAAATTCCCAGGACTTGGTAAACAGAGAGAATGTAAAACACTTCCCATCGGCGGCCGTGTATACTGATCCCACATTGGAATGATACTATTTAGAACATGCTGGGTAATTTACAAAAATTTTCACCTTTTTTGTTTGTTTTCTTTTTGTTTTTTGACTTGTAAAAATGTAGCTATGGCCGGGCACGGTGGCTCACAGCCTGTAATCCCAGCACTTTGGGAGGCCAAGGCAGGCGGATCACCTGAGGTCAGGGGTTCAAGACCAGCCTGGCCAACATGGTGAAACCCCATCTCTACTAAAAATACAAAAATTAGCCGGGCGTGGTGACGCACTCCTGTAATTCCAGCTACTCCGGAGGCTGAGGTAGGAGAATTGCTTGAACCCGGGAGGCGAAGGTTGCAGTGAGCTGAGATCACACCACGGCACTCCAGTTTGGGTGACAAACTGAGACTCCGTCTCAAAAAAAAAAATTGTACCTATAAAACCCACACAAATATGCCCAACTGATATTGGACAAAAGAGCAAAGCGCCTCAATGAAGGAAGTGCGGCCTCTTCAACAAACGACGTGGGAGTCATTGCACATCCATAGGCAATAAATAAATAAATAAACCTCGACCCCATAAAACTTTTAGGAAAATAACAGGAGAAAACCTTCAGGATCGGCCGGGCGCGGTGGCTCACGCCTGTAATCCCAGCACTTTGGGAGGCCGAGGTGGGCAGGTCACGAGATCAGGAGATCGAGACCATCCTGGCTAACACAGTGAAACCCCGTCTCTACTAAAAATACAAAAAATTAGCCGGGCGTGGTGGTGGGCGCCTATAGTCCCAGCTACTCGGGAGGCTGAGGCAGGAGAATGGCGTGAACCTGGGAGGCGGAGCTTGCAGTGAGCCAAGATAGCACCACTGCACTCGAGCTTGGGCGACAGAGCGAGACTCCGTCTCAAAAAAAAAAAAAAAATTTTCAGGATCTAGGACTAGGTCAGGAGTTCTTGAGCTTGACATCAAAAGTATGATTCATAAAAGGAACAATTGATAACCTCGACTTCATCAAAATTAAAGTCTTTTGCTTTGTGCAAGATCCTGTTAAGAGGATGAGAAAAAGAACTACAGACTGGGAGAAATATTTGCAATCCACATATCTAGCAAAGGACCAGTTTCTAGAATGTATAATCAACTCTCAAAACTCAGTACTAAACAAACAAAAAATGGATTAGACTATGTCTCTTTGTCTCTTTGGGTATCTGTCTTCATTGCAATGAATCATTTGTATACATTGTTTTATTACAGTCACAAAAGAAATCATGTATTAATAGGAATAAAAAAGCAGGTTGTTGCCTGTCACTAGAACAAAATTATTATTTCTGGTTGCCACAATAAACCATATTATGACTTTTTTCAAAATCCTCCAACCAAAGGTTGACCACATAAGCCTTTTGATATATATTATTAAGATATAAGATGCTTAAGAGACAAAGAGATCTTCCGCCAAAGAATCAGATACCTGGATGGCAAATAAACACACAAAAAGATATTCGACATCACGAGCCATTAGGGAAATGCTGATTAAAACCACAATGAGATGTCACTACACACCCATCAGGATGCTTAAAAAAAATAATAGTGACAACCCCAAATACTGATGAGGATGTGGAGAAATAAGGCACTCGTAAATTTCTGGTGGGAGTGTAAAATGGCACAGCCGCTCGATGCAACGGTTTAGCAATTGCTTTAAAAACTAAGCACATAGGCTGGGAACAGTGGCTCACGCTTGCAATCCCAGCACTTTGGGAGGCCGAGGCAGGAGGATTGCTTGAGCCCAGGAGTTCGAGACCAGCCTGAGCAACATGGCAAAAACCCTGTCTCTATTTTTACTAGATAAAAGAAAGTATTTAAAAAAACTAATCACACAATCAATCCGCCTATGACTCGGCAAGTGCATTTGTGGGAATTTATCCTGGAGAAATGAAAACTTAGGTTCCAACAAAACCCCACACATGAATGTTCCTAGTAGCTTTATTCACAATCGTCCCTGAAGCCATCGTCCGGGAAGCCATCGTTCATGTCCTTCAGCGTTTGAGCGCACGGACTGTGGGATGGCCACACCGTGGGGTGCTGCTACTCAGCAGTAAAAAGGAACAAGTTCTTGACACACAGGACAGCTTGGATAGAGCTTCACAGGATGATGCTGAACCAAAAAAAAAGTCCGTCTCAAAGCTGACATCGTGCAGGGTTCCAGTTATGTAAAATTCTTATAGAGGAGTGGTTGCCCTGTGCCAGGGCAGCGTGGAGGAACCCTGCGGTGGGGGAGTGGTTCTGCGTCTAGCTAGTGGTGGTAGTTGCGGGAAGTTACATGTGACCCAGTGGCACAGGATTCTATACACACAAACACAGATGGGTGCCTGTAATACCCGTGAGACCTGTGGACTGTACCCACCTCAATTTCCTGGTTTGGAGAGTGTCCTATGCTTCTATGCAGGATGTCACCATGGGGGAAAGAAGTGGGTGAAGGGTGTATAGGGCCTCCCAGTACTTTTTTTTTTTTTTTTTGCAACTTCCTGTAGTTACTTCAAAATAAAAACTTTTAAACGTGGCTAATAGAAAATTGTAAATCACAGAGGTGGCTCACGTTACATTTCTATTGGGCACGGCTAGCCTAAACCAGGGGTCCACAAACCATGGCCCCAGGGCCAAATTGAGGCTGCCCTCTGCCTCTGTACAGCCCACGAACAAAGACTTTTTTAAATGAATAGACTTTCTTTTTTAGAGCGATTTTAGGTTCACAGAAAAACTGAGCAGAGTACAGCGAGTTTCCCCTCAATGTACACACTTTCCCATACCATTAATGTCTTGCATTTGTGTGGTATATTTGCTATAACTGATGAGCCAATATTGATACATTATCAGTAATAACTGACATTCAGAGCTTCTACTGGGTTCACTCTTGGTGTTGTACAGTCTATGGGGTTTCAGAGACGCAGTGGCAGGCGTCCACCATTGCAGCCTCACACAGAATAGTGTCGCTGCAGCCGGGCGCGGTGGCTCACGCCTGTAATCCCAGCACTGTGGGAGGTCGAGGCCAGCAGATCACCTGAGGTCAGGAGTTCGAGACCAGCCTGGCCAACATGGTGAAACCCCATCTCTACGAAAAATACAAAAATTAGCCGGGTGTGGTGGCAGGCGCCTGGAATTCCAGCTACTCAAGAGGCTGAGGCAGGAGAATCTCTTGAACCCGGGAGGTGGAGGTTGCAGTGAGCTAAGATTGTGCCATTGCACTTCAGCCTGGGCAAAAAGAGCAAAACTCTGTCTCAAAAAAAAAAAAAAAAAAAAGAAAAGAAAAGAAAAGGAAAAAGAACAGTGTCGCTGCCTTTGGAATCCAGTATCTGTCCATTTATCTTTTTCTCCTCTTGCACCCAGCAGGTGTTGATCTGTTTACTGTCTTCCTAATTTTGCCTTTTCCAGAATGTCCTAGAGCTGGAATCATGCAGCTTGCAGCCTTTTCAGACTGGCATCTTTTTTTTTTTTTTTTTTGAGATAGGGTCTCACTCTGTCACCCAGGTTGGAGGGCAGTGGTGCAATCTAAGCTCACTGCAACCTCCGCCTTCTGGGCTCAAGCAATCCTCCTGCCTCAGTCTCCCAAGTAGCTGGGACTACAGGTGTGAGCCACCATGCCAGGCTAATTTTTGTATTATTATTAGAATTTTTTTTTTTTTTTTTTTTTTTTTAGAGACAAGGTTTCACCATGTTGCCCAGGCTGGTCTCCTGAGCTCAAGTGATCCACCCGCCTTGGCCTCCCAAAGCGCTGGGATTACAGGTGTGAGCCACCGTGCCCGGCCCAGATTGGCTTCTTCAACATAGTAATGTATATTTCAGCATCCTCCACATCTGCTCAAGGCTTGACAGCTCATTTCCTTTTATCAATAAACAATATTCCCTTGCAGGCATGCACCACCATTCGCACATCCACCCACCACTGCAGGGCATCCTGACTGCTTCCACTGCGCCCGTATGAATGAAGCGGTTACTAACAACTGCGTGCAGGTTTCATGTGAAGGATGGTTTTGAACATTTTTAAATGTTGAAAAAAATCCAGAGGAGAATATTTTACAACACATGAAAATTACATGAAATTCCACTTTCAGTATCCTTAATAAAACGTGAATGGGGCCAGGCGCAGTGGCTCACGCCTGTAATCCCAGCACTCTGGGAGGCCGAGGTGGGAGGATTACCTGAGGTCAGGAGTTTGAGACCAGCCTGGGCAACACGGCGAAACCCCATCTCTAGTAAAAATACAAAAATTAGCCATGTGTGATGGTGGGCACCTGTAGTCCCAGCTACTTGGGAGGCTGAGGCTGGAGAATTGCTTGAACTCAGGAGGTGGAGGTTGCAGTGAGCCAAGATCACACCACTGCACTCCAGCCTGGGTGACAGAGCGAGACACTGTCTCAAAAAAAAAAAAAAAATTTAATGGAACACAGCCATGCCAATTAACATACATTGTGTGGTGGCTTCAAGGGCAGAGTTGAAAAGCTGCAGCCAAAACCATTTGGCCCCCAAAGCAGAAAATACTTGCTGTCTGGCCCACCTGCTAACCCCTGGAATAGACAATTACAATTCCTAACTTTGAAAGTCCAGGAAGAAAACCAACCCAAATGATAATGGCAACACCAGAGGGATCAAAGATTACAAATAAATATTTCCCTTCTGCCTTTCCCCCAAATTTCTTTTCTTTTTTTTTTTTTTTTTTGAGATGGAGTCTCACTCTGTTGCCCAGGCTGGAGTGCAGTGGCGTGATCTCGGCTCACTGCAACCTCTGCCTCCTGGGTTCAAGCAATTCTCCTGCCTCAGCCTCCCGAGTAGCTGGAATTACAGGCATCCACCACCACGCCTGGCTAATTTTAGTATTTTTTAGTAGAGACGGGGTTTCGCTATGTTAGCCAGGCTGGTCTCGAACTCCTGACCTCAGGTGATCCGCCCACCTTGGGCTCTCAAAGTGCTGGGATTACAGACATGAGCCACCAGGCCTGAGCCACCCTTGCATTTCTAAAATGAGCACAATCTCTTTTGTCCCTTTGGAAGCCCATTTCTACAGCGTCTTTGCCGGGGCACCAGCAACCTGTCTGGGACTCCTGACCAGACTCACTCACTCAGCTCTAGGGGTCGACGAGGCTGGGCCATGAGGAGCAACTGACATGACAGAAACGAGGAGTTTCTCAGGGCCCTGATTGTGTTTGGTTTTTTGCTTTTTGTTTTTAACCAGAGTCACTGTTCAGCCATCACTTTGTGCTGGAGGCTTGAGCTCTGCGTCACCCTTTCCTAAAACGGGGTGATGACCACACTGATGTCGGGTGCTGTTTCTGGGATTCAGGTCGGCACCCATAGAGCATGTGCCACGGTGAACAGTGCTCCCCCCAGATTCGTGTCCACACAGAAGCTCCCAATGTGACCTTATTCAGAAATATGGTCTGAGCAGATGTCACCAAGCTAAGACGAGGTCACCCTAGATTCAGGTGGGCCCTATCTAATGACTGGCATCCGTATGAGAAGAAGAGAGGGCACACAAAGGGACACACCCTGCCCAGGTGGCAACAGAGGCAGAGGTTGGAACGATGTGGCCACAAGCCAAAGAATGCCTGCAGCCACCCAAATCGGAAGAGACCAGGAAGGACCCTCCCCTAGACCTTCCAGAGGGAGCGTGGCTCTGCAGACACCTTGATTTTGGACTTCTGGCCTCCAGGACCGTGAGAGAATACATTTCTCTTGTTTCAAGCACCCGGTTTGTGGTCCTTTGTCACAGCAGCCCCAGGACACTGATACAAGCACGTCCAACGGGGCTGGCAACTCAGTCAGGTACACAGTGATGATGACTGTTTACCTGCCCTGTACTGAGCCCTCTGTGCAGAGCTTTACACGCACAGCCTTCCTGAACCCCCACAATGCCCCCACTTCACAGAGGAGTAAACTGAGGTACAGAGTGGTTCAACACCGTCCAAGGCCACCCCCTGGGGGTCTTGAGTGGGGTTTGGATTCACAGCTGGGCCTCTGACCAAAGCTCACTCACTTATAGGCCTCGCCCAACCAAGCCCGCCAGCTCCTTCCCTGCCTAGACATCATGTGTGAGCCAAACAGCCAAGCCAGAGTTGCACACCAGAGGGCTGGGCATGGTGGCGTCCCAGTCGAATTCTTTGGCAGCCCCTCCAAGCTCCCAGAGCTGAGGGGCAGCCAGGGAGGGGACCAGTGCTCGGCTGGGCGCCTGCTTGGCTTCTCCGCCTGACAGTGAGACTGCCGGGGCGAGGCTATGTCCTGTGGCCATTTCTAGACTGACCGTGGCCACACGCCAGTTCATGGGGCTTGGACCAGCCAGCTGCCCTTCCCGTAACAGCTTCCCTCAGACCCCCGGCATCGGCCACCCTCCGGGTGCAGGCGGAGCAGCTGGTGGTGGCCACCTTGGCTTGGGCGGGGGGGAGTCTGGGGGAGGGAGGAACGCCACACAGAGCCTGCCAAGTGCTACAGAAACAAGACGAGATTAGTCTGAACGACACACAGAACAGATTGCAGGGTGTCGGGCAATGGGATGTTTTAAAGAAATAAATCTCAGCTCCCGGTTACAGAAGCACAAACAAACCCAAACAACAGACCTTCAGGAGCTGCTGGCTTCCCGGCTGCCAGGCTGCGCTGGGCCCGGAGGGGTGGGCGGGGGTTCCTGGAGCATCCTCAGGGGGCGGCGGGCGCTCTCGGGGTATCCCCGGGCGCCCTGGTTGGCCCACGACTGGGATCGGGGGTTTGATCCTGAAATTTGGGAGGAATGGAGGATGCAGCCCTCCCAGCTCCTGGCCATCCCACCTCCGAGGTCTCTCTGGGACCCAGCTGTCCCTCCCCTGGGTGGCGGCAGCTCCTGGACATCTGTGCTGCACCCGCCCCTGGTCCCTGCTGCTGCTGGAGTGGCCCCTAAGACACGCACGGCCCACCCTCCCCGCTCACCCCTTGCGCCCTTCCCTGCTGTGTCCTGCCCTGGACCCTCTCACATGCCCTTCCCTCCACCCCTCGCCTCCCGCTCCCTTCCTCGTCCCCTGCTTTGTGTCCCCCCCGTCTCCTGCTCTGGGCTCTGATTTGCTGGGCAGCTGCTGCACCCCGGAACAAAGACAGGAAGGGCAAAGCGTGTCCTGATTCGTGTGCCACCGCTCACTTCTTCGCCCACCTCCAGGAGTTTCTAATCTGCCTCGGGCTTGCCTGGAGGGTTCGGCAGAAAAGGAACGGCAGGAAATGCAGAAGGGATCCGGAGCGAGCAGAGCTTTGCGAGGCCAGGGCGACACCCCCAGGGCCTTCCGTGGGAGCTCCTGCAAGGATGCTTCCCAGCACTGGGTCCTGGCTCACCAAGCGCACTGGTTCTAGCTCATTCTCAGAGACTGGACTCTTCCCCGAGAGCTTCATTTCTGTCCTCTGTGCTGTGTGGGAGGACAGGGGCCGTCACACCAACGATGAACGATAACGCCGTTAATAATTCAGCCACTGCTGCTGATACTTGGTCGACAGGGAGCCTTTTCCTCCTAAAGGCAAAAAGCACTGAGATGCCGTTTATTACTGCCTCACGCGCCCTGAGGGGAGGGCTGGCACCTGCCAGGGAAGCCGTGTGAGGTGGGGAGCGGCCACCCCTTGGGGTCTGCTGTCCAAGCACTGGCCGGCTCCAGGTGAACCCTTGTGCCATCGCCCCCATGACAGGGGCCACCCTGAGGGAGTAGAGGGGCCTTGTCTTATCATCTTATCTTTCCCCCATTACTTTGGACAGAGCGTTTTTCGGGCCTGTCCTGCTGGGAGGGTCGCTACGTTTCTAGGGTCCACCTTCCGTCCTCCCAGGAACGTTCCGTCCAGACCTGTGCTGTCAGGCATGGAAGCCTCCCGCTGTAACCACCAAACTTCACATTCATTGAAGATAAAGAAAGACCAAAGTCCAGTTGCTTGGCCACATCTGCTGCATTTCTAGGGCGTGGTGACCACACACAGTGGGGCACAGGCACAGGACCGCGTGTATTGCAGGACGCTCTGCTGACGGCGCTGGCCCAGGCACTGGGAGGACCCTGTGAGGAAGCACCCGGGAACAGTGGTGCATGTAGGGAACACCACGTGGCCTTGATAGGAGCTCTCCAGAGAGAAAACTCAGGTCCCAGCAGGGGTCACGGAGAAGAAAGTCTCTTCTGCCTGCAGGTGGGCTGGGGTTTCAGCAGGAGAGAGGAGAACATTCCAGTTGCAGGGAGCAAGGTGGGAAGCGGCTATGCTTGGGGTGAAGCGCCCAGTGTGTGTGCAGGAAACGGCAAGAGGAAAGCGGGAGGGCAGGGGGTCCCGGCAGGACTCCTGGCTGGGCAGCACATTGCTTCTGGCCCTTGCCCACCTGTGGCCGCGCCAACCCGCTTGGACTGAGTCTGACCTGGCAGGAACTACATGACAGAAACCACAGTAATAAGTGGCCAAACCCTGAGGCCAGGCCACCCAGCCCATCCCAATACCCAAACACCGTCTTGCCTAGGCTGGCCGCCCCGAGAACGCATGCCAGGAATGACAAAAGGACCCAGGGAGAGAGAGAACGAAACACTCGCTTCCCCAGGGGGAGGCCCCTCTGGCGGCACGGGATCCAAGGTGGCAGGCCGGCGGCATTGGTGTCACTGGAAGGACCTCAGTGACCAGCTCGCCCTGGAGGCCTCTTCACTAGTTAGCAGTGTGCAGGGCAGTGGGAGATGCTCAGCGCCCCCGAATGTGCAGGGTTTTCCCCGTCTGTCTTTTTTTTTTTTTTTTTTGAGACGGAGTCTTGCTCTGTCATCCAGGCTAGAGTGCAATGGCGCGATCTCGGCTCACTGCAATCTCCGCCTCCCGGGTTCAAGAGATTCTCCTGCCTCAGCCTCCTGAGTAGCTGGGATTACAGGCGCCCACCACCACGCCCAGCTAATTTTTGTATTTTTAGTAGAGACGGGGTTTCACCAAGTTGGTCAGGCTGATCTTGAACCCCTGACCTCCTGATCCACCCACCTTAGCCTCCTAAAGTGCTGGGTTTACAGGCGTGAGCCACCGCGCCCGGCCCCATCTGTCTATTTTTATACATTGGTTTTCATTCTAAGCTTAACATAATCACAGAATAACATTTTCGAAAACAGAAAAGTAAAGGAAAAAAAAAGTGCTTATAATCACACTAGACTAACACATGGGCACACCTTCCTCTCAACCTCTGCCATCCACTGCCGTGGCCACGGACACAGGAGCTATTCACATTTATATTAATCAAGGCTGGGCAGGTGGTTCATGCCTGTAATCCCAGCACTTTGGGAGGTCCAGGCAGGAGGGTCATTTGAGCCTAGGAGTTTGAGACCAGCCTGGGCAACACAGCAAGACTCTGTCTCTAAAAAATAAAATAAATGAACGGGGCATGGTGGTGCATCCCTGCAATCCAAGCTACTTGCGAGGCTGAGGTGGGAGGATCACTCGAGCCCGGGAGGTCGAGGCTGCAGTGAGCTGTGATTGTGCTGCCGCCACTGTACACCAGCCTGAGCAATAGAGTGAGACTCTGTCTCTAAAAATGAAATTTAAAAACATTTTTAAATTAAAAACAATTTTATTAATCCATATTATGTAAAATTAAAAATTTAGTTGCACTTGTGCCATTTCAAGGGTTCAAGAGCTTACATGAAGCCAGTGGCCGCTGTGCGGGATGGCGCAGACCTGGGTTCTGTCCTGGCAGAAGCTCTGCTGGGCAGCCCTGCCCTGAGAGCCTCATCCGCACCTCAGGCCTCTTCCCAGAGTTTAACTGCAACGTGCAGAATCATAACCCGTTTCCTGCTTTGTGTCTGATTCACTGTAAATTTCCACACTGCAACACAGCATGGACTATTTGACAGTCCTTGTCAATACCACATCTTCTCCTATCTGGCAGCACCGAGCTTCTGAACCTTTTATGGGTCACAGACCTTCTGGGAAGTCAGACGGTGCCTCCTCCTCATATAAAAAAAAGTGGGGTAAGATTTCAGGGGCTCATGAGCCCAGGTTTGGAAACTCCCTGATCCAACAGAGGGACCTTAGAGGGACCTTAGTCGGTCCACCTCCTCTGCTGTTGGATTCTTACGTTCTGCTCCTTTTTCTCCACTGTAAGGAATACCACGATGAACATCTTCATGCAGAAGCTTTTGTCTTTCTACTTTTATTTTCTTTTGAGACAAGGTCTAGCTCTGTCACCCAGGCTGGAGTACAGGGGCGCCATCTAGGCTCACTGCAACCTCTGCCTCCCAAGTTCAAGCGATTCTCCTGCCTGAGCTTCCCAAGTAGCTGGGATTACAGGCATGTGCCACCATGCTGAACTAATTTTTGTATTTTTAGTTGAGACGGGGTTTTACCGTGTTGACCACGCTGGCCTCCAACTCCCACCTTCAAGTGATCTGCCCACCTTAGCCTCCCAAAGCACTGGAATTACAGGCTTGAGCCACATGCCGGCCACTTTGGCCTTTCTATCTGTAATTTGGATTATTTCTTAGGATGAGGTCCAGAGGAGACATTTGCACTTAGGGAGCAGAATCTGTTGTTTTTGTTGTTGTTGTTGTTTTTGTTTTTGACAAGGTCTCACTCTGTCACCCAGGCTTGAGTGCACTGGTGCGATCATGGCTCACTGCAGCCTCCACCTCCCAGGCTCAAGCAGTCCTCCTGCCTCAGCCTCCAGACTAGTAGCTTGGATTAAAGGCATGCACCACCACACCCAGCTAATTTTTTTCTTTTTGGTAGAGACGGGGTCTCGCTATGTTGCCCAGGCTTGTTTCTGTTCTTTATCCAGGTCACCAATGCACATCCCCAGGGCAGGGTCAGTGGACACGGTGCCAGCCCCATGGCGCCCCGTTATTCCACACCCTTGCCCAACTGGCCTTTTAGGCTGGACGATAACTTCCAGCACAGAAACCAAGGGCAGGATGACCAGTCGTGCTTGGTGGTCACCCTCCCCAGCACACCCCAGAGCCTTGCTTTCTGACACTGATGAGGGCACAGGACCAAGATAGCCCAGGACTCACCCTGGCTCGGGGAAGCTCAGGGTCTTGGGGTCTCAGGGCGGGGAGGCAGGACGACACATTGGTGACAGCAGCTCTCCGTATCAGCCCATCCCCCAAGTCAACCTCGAATACTCACTTGGTCAAGGATTTCCAGGCTGTCGCTGGACTGGGGGCTGGGGCTTCCAAAGGAGACCTCTGGGTTTGGTAGGTGGGCTCACCTTCTAGCATCCTGGCCGGCCATACTCTACAGGTAGCACACGAATGTGGGCAGCCCGGGGAACACTGCCATTTCTAACCCCTCAGTTCTTCTGTGAACTACTTGCCAAATAACCATATACCTGGGGGACCCTCGGCCCCCGGGGTGGGGTGGGGGAGTTGTCCCTCCTGGCCAATCCCAGCCAGACACGCAGCCTGCACATGCAGTTCTTCAGATCCACCACTAGAGGGGACCCTCGAGCCAGCCTACCTGCTCTGCCCTCCCGGGGGACTCAACTCCCAGTTAATTATTAATAGACGCCCCACCCCTCAGAGTGGCGATGGGTGCACCCGAGTCCTCACCAACACCCCCGCGGAGTGGCCAGTCCTCTGGGGGCCTCGGCCCTGACGCCCCTCCACAACCCAGAGCACCAGGAGCGCGCACTCTCTCGCGCTCTCTCTCTCAGCCCCTTCACAGCAGGGAGAACTCTCAACGCTACCTGCACTTCAGAAACCCCCAGGAAGTTCAAAACATTCCCATGCCTGGGCCCCACCCCAGCGATCCTAGTTTAATTGGTCTGGGTGCAGCCTGGGCATCAGGATTTTTAAAGCTGCCCAGGGCATTCTCACGGGCAGCCGGGCTGGGCAGCCGGGATGGGGACGCCTGCTCTATAGCGTCTAGGACAATTAACCACCTTAGCCAAGGATCTCCAGTCCCATCACACGAAGGCCCCGGGGGGGATGGGGACGGGGCAAGGAGCACCACCTCTGCTTCCTGGGTCTACCATGTGGTGGGGGCCAGAAGCGCATTGGAGCAAGGAAAGACCAGGGAAATGCAGATTCCAGGGCCCGCCCAGCCCCTTTCAGAATCCATGTCTGCTTTTCTTTTTTTCTCTTTCTTTCTTTTTTTTTTTTTCTTCTATACAGGGTGTCTCTCTGTCACCCAGGCTGGAGTGCAATGGCATGATCACAGCTCACTGCAGCCTCCACCTCCCAGGCTCAAGCCATCCTCCTGCCTCAGCCTCCTGAGTAGCTAGGACCATAGGCATGCACCACTTTGCCCAGCTAATTTTTATGTATTTTTTATAGAGATGAGGTTTTCCCATTTTCCCCAGGCTGGTCTTGAACTCCTAGGCTCAAGCAATCCACCCACCTTGGCCTCCCAAACTGCTGGGATTATAGGCGTGAGTCACAGTGCCCGGCCTCCATATCTACTTTTTAAAAATAAAAAGAAAGCTCTCAGCAGTATGTCTTGGAGACAGGCTGTTTTCACTCCAGCCTTGTACTGAAGCACACGCTTCTGGGGGGTGAGGAGAGTCCTATCCACATCCACCTCGTCCCGGCACAAAGCTGCAACTCGCCACGTTCAGCGAGCCTCCCCTGGACCGAGCTGACACAGGCCTGAGGGGCGAGCCGCACCGAGCCAGAGGCCATGTGGCCAAGAGGCATTTTCTGAGCCTTCATCAGGAGCAGGGCCAGGCTGCGGTAAGCACCCCCCAGCATGGTCTCCGGGTGGGGACAAGTCCCAGGCCAGGCTCGCTGACCCCATACCCCAGGCTGGTGCTCAACCCTCATACCGACTCTGCCCTACAAGGGGGTTCTTGGCCGCATTTCACACCCGCGAGGCACCTGCATTTTGGATGTGGGAGGTAACGGCCACAAGATCACACACAACTCAGGATGATGCCAGGACTGGAAACAGATCTGTCGGGCCCCAAAATTTACTCCTTTACCACCATCTGCCTCCCAGCAGCTGGGGAAGGACGGGTGGACAGGGTGTCTCAGTGGGGACTCGAGTGTCAGAGCAGAGAAGGGGGCCATGGGGAGTGCCCTCCTCAGCCCAGGGTTCGGGGGAATAGAGGAGCCTCCGCCAAAAGCTGACATGAAGCTGCCTCGCCCCAGGAGCTGAGTCTCAAACATACAAGCTGGCCGGTTAGGAGAGAGGGGAAGGAGGAAGCCCAGGCAGAGGGGATCCCTGGCCAAAGGCATGAGGCAGAGAGAGCCCCACGAGATCTAGAGGCAGAGAGGACAACGAACTTGGAGGTGTGCACAGTGGGGGGCGGGGAGGCAGGCAGCATCGCTCAGCAGGGCCAGATGGTGACGGGCCTTGGACCCCGAGCAAAGGAGATGGCGCTTCATCCTGAAAATGATGGGCGGCCCCCGGCGGGTGCCAGGCAGAGGGGCAGCTTGGCTTCCAGAGTGAGTGCACAGCACCCCTGTCCGCTGCCCACTGATGCCAATACACCCCCACCCTCAGTTGTGACAAAAAAGTGTCTCCTGGCATTGCCATACACCCCCTGGGCACAGACTCAGCCCCGGGTGAGAATCACTGCTCTAGAAGAATCTGGAGGGACCTGGGCATCAGCGTATAAAGGCTCCCCCCAGGAACCCCCACATGCAGCCAGGTTGGAGAACCAGCAAGGCGGAGGGCGGGGAAAGGCGAACCGAGGTGCATTCTCACAATACCCCCAGAAAGTGGATATTACCAGCCTCATCTTACAAGCAGGGAAATCAAGGCTCCAAGAAGAGAAAGAATTTCCCAGGTTCATACTAACCAGTGGTACCAGGACTCAACCGGCGCTCAACTCCCTAACTCCTAAACTTGAGCTCCCTACGAGATGGGGCTGCGGGACAGAGAGCTGACCGGCCAGGTTCTGGTTGTGATCCTGCCACGGAATCCTGAGCCCCAAGACCGTGGGCCAACCCCACCACCTCTCTGGGACACAGCTGGGACCTTCCCCTCGCTGGGCCCTGGGGATGCGCCCGCAGGTTCTGCTGCACTGTTGGCCTGGCACCACCAGGGGGAGCTCCGACTGAGTCTGGCCAGCGGGACCCAGGCCAGGACCAGAGTTCGGTCCTCACCCCCCCACACCTCCTCGGGTTCCCTGGCGCCTGACGCCACCCAGCTCAGCAAGCCTCCTGGGACCTGGAGTCCTCTGTTACGGCTCATGGCTTCTTTTTATCTGCACTCTCCAATAACTGAGGTGAATGTTATCGGTTCACCCTGGGGCTGTAACAGACTGCATCTTATTGGAGGGATAAAATCAGTGAAGAACCCGTCCCACAGTCACCCCTGCTGAGGTCAGCAAAGCCTGTGTCCCTACTTCATGCCCCACCACTCCCTGGCTTAATCGGCCTGGGGTGACCTTTTATGCTGCAGCCCTGGGGCAGACCCAGCTGGGTTCAAATCCCAGCTTGGCCCCGGGCACTGGCTGGGTGACCCCTGACAAGTTGCTGACCTTCTCCAAGCCGCCCTTTCCCCTTCCATAGCAGGGGATAATATGAGGGCCCACCTCACGGGGCATGGGGCTGTGGAAGGCACACACGTGTACCATCCACAGCCCACGGTGTCCAGCACCCAGGCAAGGCCTGGACCACCCACATCCAGCATGTGCCCAGCTCACACCACGAGCTCAACAGTTAATGACCTGCTCACTGACTGATGTCAGCTCTTACTGTTGTCTGTGGTCACCACCATTATTTGCCTAGAAATCTAATGAGGGTAAGGACCACAGCCAGGGCACAGGAAGGGGCTGTGGAAGTCAGATGCAGGCCCCCTGTGCTGGCTCTGGGGCTCTAGGCTTATGCGACCACATGGGCACTCACCCCAAGGCCATGAGGACCCTCGTAGCACCATGCAACCCTCCCCACTCAGGAAAGTCTCTTTGGGTTCCAAGGCCCAGGGAACCCACCGCAGGGCATGGGTCCAACTCTAGCTCCCGCAAGTGTGGCCAGCAAGGAGTTCAGCTACTCCAGTTGGACTCCCCGGGGTGCATAGCGGCTGCCAAGTCAGGTGAATATGGTCAACACTGCCCCAGGACTATGTTCCATCCTCCACAGCTATGAGAAAGAGGGAGGCTAATGCCTCCAGGGACCACAGGGGGCCAGGTCACGTGCCCAGTGGGCTGCAGGGCAGAGCCAGGAGCTGGGGACCAGCACATCTGGGCTTGGGCCAGCCCTGTGCGTGAGCCTAATGATGCCACCCGGGCCTCTCAGGCACTCGCTTGGGGACTGAAAATCTCCTGCCCCTCCGGCGATGGGAACAGAAGGGACCAGGATTCCCGGGGGCTTGGCCCTGGTCATGGACCCATCAGAGCTGGCAGGGCCTGTTTAGTCCTAGTGAGTCTCAAGGAGAGAGAAGAATGTGGACACCCCGACGCACCCTTCACAGTCCTCTCGGTGGGGTGTAAAGTGGGGACTCCCTGCTGAAGCCCTCGCCTTGGGGAGGGGCTCCTGCCACAGCCACAGCCACAGGCAGGTCGGGCAGATGCCTCCAGCGCTCACCTAGCATCACAGGTGACGCAGGTGACTGCTTCCTGCCCAGGTCAGGCCTTGGGGGCCTCCCGAGAGCCCACGCCCAGAACCAGGAACTCACCTGCTGTCGCTTTCCAGAAACACGGAGCCGCGGCTCTCGGCCAGCGCCGCGCTGATGGGTGAGAGGCAGAAGGGCGAGGAGAAGGTATCTGAGTCTGAGTCAAAGGAGCTGTCTCTGCTCACGCCCTCGGCTGACAGTTCCAAGGAGCCATCCTCCTCCCCGGCCTCGGGCCGCGGCTCCCGCCCCTCCTCAGCGACATCCTGCGGACTGACCGTCGACAGGATCCTGGAGGGGCTGCGAGCAGGCTGCGAGGCTGGCTGGGCACCATCCACCCCCAAGCCCTGCGCCAGCTTCTCCTCGTCCTCTGGCGCAGGGCTGGCGAACACGCGGTCCGGAGCACTCTGGGCCACCACCAGGATGTCCTCATCTTTGGGGATCAGGGCAGGCCGCAGCTCCGTCGGGGAGGGCTGGTGGGAGGCTCCTGAGCTCCGGGTGCGCCGGCCCCGAGGGCGGGGTGCCTTGCGAACGGGGGAGCTCTCAGGTGTGATGTAGCGCAGGGCCTCCTCGTCCTGCCTCTGGATGCGAGAGTTGGGGACCCATGCCAGGATGAGGGTGGCTCCCAGCATCTCATCCTTCTCCATGTACAAGCACAGGTAACCTGTGAGGAGCCAGAGGGACAGCGTGTTAGAGGCCAGGAGGCTGTGGATGAGGCCCCTGTGGCATCTTTGGCGAGCCGCTCGGAGAGGCCACTGCCCTTTAGTAAAGTGCCAGTCTGGCCTCAGATACAGCCTGGCCCTGAGCAAAAACACTAGAGGGAAACTGTGGAGCTTGAAATGAATTCCAGCTATGCGTGTTTTCTAAGAACACACACTTCCAGCAGATCCAGGGTGCACTGGTCCCCGAGCACCGGCCTGCCATGCGCCTTTCTTTTTGGTTTTTGACTTTATTTTTTTTTTTTTTCCTTTGAGACAGGGTCTTGCTCTGTGCCCTCAAGCTGGAGTGCAGTGGTACAATCTCAGCTTACTGCAACCCCCACCTCCCAGGCTCAAGCAATCCTCCCACCTCAGCCTCCCGAGTAGCTGGGACTACAGGTGCACACCACCACACCCAGCTAATTTTTTTTTTTTTTTTTTTTTGAGAAATAAGGTTTCACTATGTTGCCCAGGCTAGTCTCAAACTCCTGAGCTCAAGCGAACCGCCCACCTCAGCCTCCCAAAGTGCTGGGATTACAGGCGATGAGCCATGAGCTCAGGCTTGCCATGCACTTTTCCAAGTACCAGGGGCTCTCCCTGTGTTCAGAACCCTGACCCTGGCCCCAGGGCTCACCTGCCTGCAGCCTCCCTGTCTGTGTGAGCCCAGCGGCCCAGGTGCCCAGCTTCATGGCTTTACTGCACTGTTAGGAGGGATGGAGGCTGGAGACTTCATTCTATTTCACAAAAAGAATTCATACAGCTGGGCGCGATGGCTCACGCCTGTAATCCCAGCACTTTGGGAGACCGAGGCGGGTGGATCACGAGGTCAGGAGATCGAGACCATCGTGGCTAACATGGTGAAACTCTGTCTCTACTAAATGTACAAAAAATTAGCCGGGCGTGATGGCAGGCACCTGTAGTCCCAGCTACTTGGGAGGCTGAGGCAGGAGAATGGTGTGAACCCAGGAGACGGAGCTTGCAGTGAGCCGAGATTGTGCCACTGCACTCCAGCCTGGGTGACAGAGCGAGACTCCGTCTCAAAAAAAATAAATAAATAAAAAATAATTCATCGAAGCTGGGTGGTATTTGGGCCTTTTCCAATCATCAGTGGCACTCATGGCATTTTTTTAATGCAGATTGTTGGAGGAAGGGGCCACCTTTGCAGATGAGCATTGATGTCACACACGGGGCTGCTGGTGACATGGGGAGAAGGGATTTCTCCTGGGCCAGAGCAAGTGGGTGGGTGCTCAGTTCTAGGGGGAGGTGGCATTTCCTAACACAGCACCAAGCAGTTTCGGGATATCCTGATTCCTGGGCCTCCCCCACCCAGTCTCCAGGCCTCCACAACTCAGACCCCTAGAATCTCCGAAGCACTGCTCCTGTTGCCAAGACAGGCTGGGAAACCTGGGGAATGTCAGCCAGCTGGGCATTAGGATAACATGAGCCTGAGGCTGAGAAGTGTTTCCACATCCTCGAAGCACGCAGCTTTGCGATCGGCAAGAGGGTCCGAGATGGCTACTCCCCAGTCTCTCTCCCTAGAACGCCCTCAGGCCAGGCAACCTCCGGGTCAAGGGGCCGCATTGCCCAGAACCTGCACCCCTTTCTAGGGCACCCCAGGGAAGCCCCTGCCTATGCAGCTGCATCCAACCAGCTGGTGGCTATAAAGACACACTTCTCAAGGCAGGGGGACAGAACACTCTCTTTAAATGTTTCATTGGCATAATTTAAACTTTTGTCTTGTTTAAAAATTTATTTATTCAGTATTCGATTGAAACATAATTTGCATAAAGTGCCCAGATCTCACTGTAATTTATAACTTTTTTTTTTAATAGAGATGAAGTCTAACTCTGTTGCCCAGGCTGGTCTCAAACTCCTGGCTTCAAGCAATCCTCCCACCTCAGCCTCCCAAAGTGCTGGGATTATAGGTGTGAACCACCGTGCCCGGATGACAACTTTACTATTTTGCCATCTTGTCTGGGACTTCTGTCTGTACTCTTGCCCAAACCAAGCAAATGTTAGGATGTGCCGGTGCAGGCCACAGCCAGGCTGCAGGACACTAGGGCCCTGAAACATCCTTTTAGCAGCCAGGGAAGGGGACGGCAACAGGAAGAAATGAAAAGAGAGAGTCCAGAGACTGCCCTGCAGCACCCCCTCCACCATACACTGACACTATGCAGCGGAGAGTCGCTCAGCCTCTCTGAACACCAGCGTCCTTACCCACCTAAGAGGCCTGCTGGGGCCCTGGCCACTCCCATGAGGTTGTTGTGCAAATTAAAGAAAGCAACAGATGAACAAAGCAATGCGTGTATTTGTTTCAAGTCATTCACACGAATGACAAGGGGCCAGGCAGGCCTCAGGGATCACTAACCCATCTTTTGTCCCTCCCTCTGGAAGCAGCAGGGCTGAGGGACTCACCCAACCTGCCATGAGCCAGACTTAATACCCCTAGACCCTCCTTCCGCGAGGACAGCTGCTGTTAGTTACACGTTCTGGAAAAGGAACCAAATGCACTCTCTCACGTGCTGTGGCCCAGGACCTTTAGAGCCCTGGCTCGGAAAATAACCTGGGCTGTGCGACCCTGGAGCCTCGCCTGCCCTGACTCACCTGGGTGGTGCTCCCCCAGCCCCTGCAGCCCCTCCGGCGGGTGCACGCACACATTGTTCTTGGAGTAGATAATCTCTCCATCCAGGACAGAGGGGGACCCGCTGCCGCTGCCACCGGGGGTGAGGGTCAGGAGGTCCGAGGCTTTTGAGGAGGCCCTGCGAAGGAGGCGGCCCAGAGACATTGCCGGGCAAGTGTTTCCATCCTCCGCATGCGTCGGCCCGGGCAGGGCTCGTCAAGACCTGCCTGGGGGAGGAAGAGAGAGGAGATGGTCAAGGTTGTGGACTTGTGTCCTGTCTCACAGCAGTACGTGTCGCCTCGGCACCCGGTGGGTTCTGGTTAACCACAGGAACGTGTCCTGCTGGTGCACAGCTCTGTACAGGGTAGGCCACGTTCTCCACCTTGGCCGGGCCACCCTGTCCATCGCAGGAGGCTGAGCAGCGTCCCTCGGCTCAACCTGTGGATGCCACTAGCACCTCCCTTCCCAGTACGAAAACTAGAACATCTCCAGGCTTTGCCAAGTGTGCCCTGGAGGGCAAAATCCCTCCCAAGGAGAACCACTAAGCTACAGGAACCCTGTTCCCACCTCAGCAATTTCACAAAAACCTCCAGGCGTTCTCTTTTCTCCGTTTCCCACCTGCATCGGCACAAATGAGCCCTTCTAATTCATTAAAAAGAAATAAACAGGCAAGGCGCACTGGCTCACGCCTGTAATCCCAGTACTTTGGGAGGCTGAGGCAGGCAGATCACTTGAGGTAAGGGGTTCGAGACCAGCCTGGCCAACATAGTGAAACATCATCTCTACCAAAAATACAAAAATTAGCCAGGTGCGGTGGAGGGCGCCTATCATCCCAGCTACTTGGGAGGCTGAGGCAGGTGAATCACCTGAACCCAAGAGGCGGAGGGTGCAGTGAGCTGAGATCACATCACTGCACTCCAGCCTGGGCAACAGAGCAAGACTCTGTCTCAAAAAAAAAGAAAGAAGGAAAATTTATAAACAAAAGGATTAGTATCCAGAATATATAAAGAACTCCTATAAATTCATGGTGAAAAGGAGCAACATCTCAACAGAAAAAAATGGGTGCTCCACACAAGAGGAAAACCAAAGAACTGATAAATATGTAAAGAGATTCTCAGTTTCAAACAAAAATTCAACACCCAACAGACCAGCAAAAAGCAATTTTATGTCTAAAAATACTGAGCATGAGGAAAAGGGGAGCTGTCACCAGTCCTGTCTCCTCTAAGGCGGGAGCAACATGGCAGAATCTATCACCACTGAGAAGGCCCGAAGCCCCCTGAAATTCCTCTTTTAGGAAATACCTGAGGGTGGTTCTTCAAACTGCAATTTGCAGCCCTATCGTAGATCCTGAAATCAATTTAGTGGGTCAACACCAGCATAAGAAGAAAAAAAGAAAAAAAAATAGAAAATGCCCTTGAACCCTGGCCATAGGTAGGCTCAGCACTGGGTCAGAGAACTTCTGCCCTGTGAGGACACATTCATGTGGGTAAGACGACCTGGGACGTATGAAATGTATATATAATGTGTGCTGTGACCTAAAACATTTGATGACTCTGCCTGGAGGAACCCAAGGAGACACCTAATCAAATGCTTTGCAGCCAGTTTCTACCAACAAAAATGAAACCACCAAACGCCCAGACAGCAGATGAGAACCACCTAGACTTCCGTACACACGTGGAGCTCACAAACACACACACCAAGCCACACCAAGGAACGACCATGTCAGTGAAGAGACAGGCACAGCCAGGCACAATGACTCATGCCTGTAATCCAAGCACTTTGGGGGGCCAAGGCAGGTGGATCACCTGAGGTCAGGAGTTCGAGACCAGCCTGGCCAACATGGCAAAACCCCGTCTTGACAAAAAATACAAAAAATTAGCCGGGTGTAGTGGCACGAGCCTATAATCCCAGCTACTCGGGAGGCTGAGGCAGGAGAATTGCTTGAACCCAGGAGGTGGAGGTTGCAGTGAGCTGGGATTGAGTCACTGCACTCCAGCCTGGGCGACAGAGCGAGATTCTGTCTCAAAAAAAAAGGCAGGCACAGAGCCACGCTGCATCCTGATCACTGATGGGGGATGTCCAGGACTCTGACCACAGCTGGGCTGCGTGCAGGCTGGCTTCACAAAAGTCTGCAGAGGTCGGGGGGCTGGGAGAGGACAGCTACAGAGGGGCTTCACCTTCACCTCTTTGAAGGAAGAAAAGACTTGAAGCCAACATGATAAGAATTAGCAACTGGGAGTGAATAAACCAAATGTGGTACAGTGGAATATTATTCAGCCTTAAAAGAAAGGAAATTCTGACTGGGAGCGGTGGCTCACACCTGTAATCCCAGCACTTTGGGAGGCCGAGGCGGGCAGATCACCTGAGGTCAGGAGTTCGAGATCAGCTTGGTCAACATAGCAAAACCCCGCCTCTACTAAAAATACAAAAATTAGCCAGGTGTGGTGGCATGTGCCTGTGGTCCCAGCTACATGGGAGGCTGAGGCAGGAGAATCGCTTAAACCCAGGAGGTGGAGGTTTCAGTGAGCCGAGATCACGCCACTACACTCCAGTCCGGGTGACAGAGCGAGACTTCATCTCAAAAAAAAAAAAAAAAAAGAATTAGCAACTGGGAGTGAATAAACCAAATGTAGTATAATGGAATATTATTTGGCCTTGAAAAGGAAGTCTGACGCCTGCTACGGCACGGAGGAACCCCGAAAACATTGCGCTAAGTGAAACAAATCAGTCACAAGAGACAAGCACTATAGGATTCTACTCGTGTGAGGTCCCTAGAGTAGTTAGGTTCATAAAGACAGGAAGTGGAATGGTGGGTGCCAGGGGGTGAGGTGGGGGGAATGGGGAGGTTGTGTTTAAGGGGGACAGGGCTTCAGTTTGGGAGGATAAAACCGTCCTGGAGGTGGACAGTGGCGGCGGCTCTACAACATGAATGCACTCAATGCCGCTGCACCTGATACTTAAAAATGGTTAAAGTGGTAAGTTTTATGTTATATGTATTTTACCACAATAAAAAAGTTAAAAATTATCTATTGGTGGAGGGTGTCCGGGTATATGATCTTGTTCTTTGAACTTTCTGCATTTTTTACATTTCTCCAAAGATCCAGAGCTGGTTGAGGGTGGTCCCTAAATCAAGTCCTTTTAACCTCCAGCACTTGGCTAGGCTCTGGGACAGAGGGTGGGTGGGTGAGTCGGTCCCCGCTGGCTCAGCAGAACTGGCTCCCACCCTGGCAGGAGGCAGGGGGCAGATGTCAGTGGTGATGGCCACCGTCCCAGGACCAGGTGGCTCAGCGCTCTCTGCCTCTCTCTGGGTTCCCCTCCTCTGACCCCCTCCGTGCTTCAGCCTCCCCCAACCCTGTTTGTGTATTTCCAATTGTCTCCAGGGCTGCTGACTTCCCAAGAACAATATTCCAAAGATGGTCCAGCCAGCCAAGGAGTGGCCTTCCCATTCCCGTGTCTTTCCTCTGACAGATCTCTCACTCCTGTCTCCCCATCTCAGAGATCCCGATGTCAACATCACTTCTGAAAATCACCAGTTCTGGGGGTGGGGACCCAGCTCAGATCCTCACCTCCTCAGCCTTGAGCCACGGACACCCTCTGCCTGATCTCAGCCATTTCCAGGGCCCTCATCCACTTGGCTCTCCCAAGCCCACCCCTTCTTAGGCCCCCTCAAAATGTCCAATGAAGGCTGCAGAAGAAAGTCGACCCCTCGGTGCAGAGGTCAGCAAATTTGTTCTGCAAAAGGCCGGAGAGTAAATGCTTTGGACTCTCTGGGCCGGAAAGTCTCTGTTGTGACCCCCCAACTCGGCCCTTGGAGTGCAGGAGCAGCCGCAGACAGTAAATGATGGGCGTGACTGTGACAGGGAAGCTTTACTGACAGATACCCAAGCTTAAATTCTAGATCATTTTTCACGTGTCTCAAAAAGAATTCTTTCCATTTTTTCAACCCCCTTAAAAAACGTAAAAACCGGCCAGGCGCGGTGGCTCACACCTGTAATCTTGGTACTTTGGGAGGCCTAGGTGGGCGGATCACCTGAGGTCGGGAGTTCGACACCAGCCTGACCAACATGGAGAAATCCCATCTCTACTAAAAATACCAAATTAGCCGGGCGTGGTGGTACATGCCTGTAATCCCAGCTACTGGGGAGGCTCAGGCGGAAGAATTGCTTGAACCCAGGGGGCAGAGGTTGTGGTGAGCCTAGATTGCACCATTGCACTCCAGCCTGGGTGACAGAGCAAGACTCCATCTCAAAAAAAAAAAAAGTAAAAACCATCCTTAGCTCATAGGCTGTACAAAACAGGTGGAAGGCTGGCTTTGGCCTGTGGGTTGCAGATGGCAGTGCCCTGGCATAGACCATCTGACCAAATCCGGGGGATTCTTCTCCATCTATCCAAACCAGCTCCCGGCCAACTTCTCCAGGAAGCCTTCTGGTCACTCCTGGCCTAAACACTTCATCCCACACAGTGACATATGACAACCAAGTGATGAAACTTTAATTTAAAAAACCACACTGCAAACTACAAATCAAAAAACATACTGTCCTTCCCAATAATCATGTGGAAAAGCTATGTTCTGTTCTAATGTTGTCCAGAATAGCTTTAGAATTCAAGAATTCTTCAAGAATTGCAAGGTCAGTTAATAAGCCCTGCAAGAAAATTGCTCCCCATCCTCTAGACCAGCCATGTCCAACAGAAACACTGCAGGAGCCACAGATACAATTTTAAATTTTCTGGTAGCCATAATTTATTAAGAAAAAAAAGTGAAATTAATTTTAATAATTTTTAGCATAATCTATCCAAAATATTATTATTTCAGCATGTAGTCAATATGAAAACATTATTATCATTATTTTTTTTTTGAGACAGAGTCTCACTCTGTAGCCCACACTGGAGTGCAATGGTGCGATCTCGGCTCAATGCAAGCTCCGCCTCCCAGGTTCACGCCATTCTCTTGCCTCAGCCTCCTGAGTAGCTGGGACTACAGGCACCCACCACCACGCCCGGATAATTTTTTTGTATTTTTAGTAGAGACGGGGTTTCACCATGTTAGCCAGGATGGTCTCGATCTCCTGACCTCGTGATCCGCCTGCCTCGGCCTCCCAAAGTGCTGGGATTACAGGCGTGAGCCACCGCGCCCGGCCTGAAAAAATTATTAATGAAATCTTTTACATTCTTTTTTTTTTTTTTAGAGACAGGTTGCCACCCAGGCTAGAGTGGAGTGGTGTGATCACAGCTCACTGTATTTTCAAATTCCTGGGCTCAAGGAATCCTCCTGCCCAGTCTCCCAAATAGCCTGGACTAAAGGCATATGCCACCAGGTCCCGATACTTTTTTTATTTTTTGTAGAGATGAGGTTTCACTTTTTTGCCCAGCCTGGTCTTGAACTTCTGGCCTCAAGTGATCCTCCTGCCTCAGCCTTCCAAAGTGTTAGGATTACAGGCGTGAGCCACTGCGCCCAGCCTATTTTATGTTCTTAAAGTCTCCAAAGTCTGCTGTGCATTTTGCACTTAAGCACATGAAAGTTCTGCCCAGCCACATTTTGGGTGCTCTGTAGCCTGCGTGGTGTCCACAGTGGACGAGGCCGCAGCGGGGCTGGAGCCCATCTCCTTCTGTGTTTCTACTCAGTGTGATCGCTCCAGTCACCAGAGCTGGCTGCACACAGCTCTCAGCTGCTTCCCCAAATCAAAACCCTCTTTAAGTGAAAATGTTTTGCCAGCACTGAGGATAATCAAAAGAATGTGCTGGAAGTTTTAAAGGAGATTCCAAAATACAAGTGTTCAAAATACAGCATTTTCTCCCATACCATGAGATGCAGAACCTCACTGTGGCTCTCCAAGGTGCGTCCCAAGAGTGCAGCTTTACAGATGAGAAGACAGGTTCTGACCACTCAGGGTCATTTCGTGAGCGGGAAACCCTGGAGCGTGAGACCTCTGTCCCCCATGTGCAGAACTCCGGCTCCTCCATCACCCGCCACCTGGGCCACCAGGACAACGCCCCCCCGCCGCAACCGCCCCTCCCAGATTGTTCTGGAGAGACTGGGCTCTTTTTGGAGAAATGGAGCATGTCTGTTAAACATTAGACAGGACTGTTTGCTCTCTAAAAACAATTCTCCTTATTTGTAAAGTGCATTTGCTCTTTTGCAAGAGGCTATTTCATCGAAATCCAACCTAGTTCCCAACCTCTGGTCACCAGCAAACTAGAAGTGGAGAATCCTTAACGCATTTTTTAAAACTTTTCTTTAGTTATGAAACACACTCAGAGAAGTAAAAGGAAGAATATGTGTCCCTTAAATCACATAATCCTAAGACATTTATGTATTCTCTACTATATTTTGTGCCCTATAATGAATTCATTAAAAACCCACTCCTTGGAATTATATCATATCTTGCTTTCAGTTGGATCATAAATACATTTTCCCAGGTGAAATATACTTATAACAAATTTTAGGGTTGAAGTACATCCCCTAAAATTCCTGTGTTGAAGTCTTAAACCCCAGTACCCAAGAATGAAACTGTTTTTGAAGACAGCATCTTTATAGAGGTGATCAAGTTACCTTGAGGTCAATATGATTGGTGTCTTTATAAAAAGAGGAAGTTGGCGGCAGGTGCCTATATACAAGGAGAGTGCTGTGTGAATACAATGACGCCACCTACCAGCAAGGAGCAGGCCTGGAGCAGCCCCTCCCTCACAGCCTCCTAAGGAAACAACCCTTCCGAACCCCTGATCTTGGACTTCCTGCCTCCAGGGCTGTCAGAGAGAAGATTTCTATTGCTCAAGCCACCTGGACCCTGGTACTTTGTTAGGGCAGCCCTAGCAAACAAATATACCACATTATTAACACATTTAAAAAGTATAAGGCCAGGTGTGGTGGCTCACGCCTGTAATCCCAGCACTTTGGGAGACTGAGGTGGGCGGATCACCTGAGATCAGGAGTTCCAGACCAGCCTGGCCAACATGGTGAAACCCTGTCTCTACTAAAAAATACAAAAATTAGCCGAGCGTAGGGGCGGGTGCCTGTAATCCCAACTACTCAGGAGGCTGAGGCAGAAGAATTGCTTGTACTCAGGAGGCGGAGGTTGCAGTGAGCCGAGATGGCGCCACTGCACCCCAGCCTGGGCAACAGAGCGAGACTCTGTCTCAAAACAAATAAATAAATAAAAATAAAAATTATAAATGCCAACCCTCCATCTTCATAGAATCTGCCGCCATTGCTAGGCATCTGGCCTCCAACTAGTGGCTACTGAAATAATAAACTCCACATTTTAATACATAAATCTTCATCTGTATCCTCATTATTTCCAGGATTACTGTTTCCCCAGGAGGATAAACTGGACCCCAACCCATATTGCCCAGTGGGTTCCCCAAAATGTAAGAGTGCTGCCAGGGATTTAAATCTCCACCAGGTTGGGAATTGAAAAATGGTTTTCTGACTGGGCACAGTGGTTCACACTTGTAATTCCAACAATTTGGGAGGCCGAGGTGGGAGGATCGCTCAAGCCCAGGAGCTCAAAACCAGCCTGGGCAGGGCCGGGCGCGGTGGCTCACGCCTGTAATCCCAGCACTTTGGGAGGCCAAGGCGGGTGGATCACCTGAGGTTGGGAGTTCGACACCAGCCTAACTAACATGGAGAAACCCTGTGTCTACTAAAAATACAAAATTAGACAGGCATGGTGGTGCATGCCTGTAATCCCAGCTACTCGGGAGGCTGAAGCATGAGAATCGTTTGAACTCAGGTGGTGGAGGTTGCAGTGAGCCGAGATCGTGCCATTGCACTCCAGCCTGGGCAACAAGAGTGAAACTCCATCTCAAAAAACAAAAACAAACAAACAAACCAGCCTGGGCAACATAACAAGATCGCACTTCTAAAAAATTAGCTGGGTGTGGTGGTGTGTGCCTGTAGTCCCAGCTACTCGGGAAGCTAAGGCGGATCACTTGAGCCCAGGACGTCGAGGCTGCATTGGGCCATGATTGCACCACTGCACTCCACCCTGGGTGACAGATTATCCTATATTTATTAGACATTTGTGTTCACTTGTGAATTATCTGCTGGTGTGCTTTGACAATTTTTCTGCTGGTGTGGTGGAATTCTTATTATTTTTAATACAGAGATTAAGCTGAGATGGAATTTTCATTGATATGTAAGAACTCTTTATATAGCAAAGATCACCACATACACACCGTAGACACACACCATAGATACATACATCACGCACCACATACCATAGGCGCACTGCATAAACATCACAGACACACACATACCACACACCATAGACACACACACTGCACACACCATAGACACACCACACACACAACCCCATAGGCACACACCACACTCTACACACACACCATAGACACACACACCCACCACAGATGCACACATACCATGACACACCCAGGCACACACACTATGACACACACACACTATGACACACACACACCATGACACACACACACTATGACACACACAAACACATACCATGACACACATGTATTTCTCCTAATTTGTTGTTTGCCTTTTATTTATATTATCTATTTTGACATACAGAGGTTTTAAACTTTCATGTAAATTGATGGTAACTTTTTCTTAGTGACTTCCTTTATTACTTTCATACTTAATATAATCCTTTCCAAGCTAAAGATCGTTAAACATTGGTCTATATTTTCTTCTATGTTCAATGAACTACTTTTCATGTTTCAACAGCCTAATTCAAAGCATACATTTACCTGAAAGGGACTCAACATGTTAACTAAAGTATCGAGCAGTTCATTGAATGTTTATGTTGTTTTTATTGCTAGGCCCTGTTTTTATTGTTTACTCAGTTATCTGACAAAAACACTGAAATCTATGATAAATTAATAAAGCTGGGACGTTTATTTTTATTTTTTAGTTTATTTATTAATTTATTAGTTTATTTATTTAGAGACAGAGTTTCTCTCTTGTTGCCCAGGGTAGTGGAGTGCAATGGTGCTATCTTGGCTCACTGCAACCTCTGCCTCCCAGGTTCAAGTGATTCTCCTGCCTCAGCCTCCCGAGTAGCTGGGATTACAGGTGCCCACCACCACGCCTGGCTAATTTTTGTATTTTTTTAGTAGACACTGGGTTTCACCATGTTGGCCAGGCTGATCTCGAACTCCTGACCTCAGGGGATCCACCTGCCTTGGTCTCCCAAAGTGCTGGGATTACAGGTGTGAGCCACCACGTCCGGCCCTGTTTTTTTTTTTTTTGAGGCAGAGTCTCACTCTGCCACCCAGGCTGGAGTGAAATGGCACAATCTTGGCTCACTGTAACCTCCGCCTCCCAGGTTCAAGCGATTCTCCCGCCTCAGCCTCCCATGTAGCTGGGATTACAGGCATCCGCCATCACACCCGGCTAATTTTTGTATTTCTAGTAGAGACAGGGTTTTGCCATGTTGGCCAGGCTGGTCTCGAACTCCTGACCTCAGGTGATCTGCCCGCCTCAGCCTCCCAAAGTGCTGGGATTACAGGCGTGAGCCACCGTGCCTGGCCGGGGACATTTATTACATAAAACTTTATGGACAATTTTAAGAGATGCCTTGGCCGTGACCCGGAGGCCTATGTGGCTTGGCCCGCCTTATGGTCCACACCCTCTCAGCTGCCCCTATGCTGCACATGTGACAAACACATGTGTGAGATCCGTGGTTCTCACACTATCAACATGCTCTGGTGAGAGTAATGGCTCGTCACAGGCAAGGTTTACTGCGAAATGGACAGGTGGGGTCATTTTAACTTCCTCCCCCAGGCCACCCCCTCCACCCTGCTGAAAGCACCTGCAATAAAATACGTTTTCAGAAATTCACCAGATGTCCCTTCCAAAGATCAAGCCCAGCTGCTCCTCTCCCCTTGATGGGCAGGCGGCCCGCCAGGGGTACTGCGAACGGGCTCCAGCGACGGCTGCTCGGAGGCTACCATGGGACAGTGCCCGAGCAGCCAAAGCCCTCCATGCCCTCCTTCCGCCCCGCAGTCCCAGCATGAAGACATCGTTCCCCAAGAGCCCAGGGCAAGCTCGTCAGAGACCCTTCCCTGCGGAGGCCCCAGCCCCTGCGGCCACTTCTTCCCCGAATCTCAATCCTGCTTTGTGTGGCCACTGCTGAAAGAGATGCTCAGCGCCACTGAGAGCGCACAGCCCACCGGTCCAGGCTGTGCACACCCAGGGACCCTTCCAGGCGTTCCTCCCCTCGGTGCAGGCCAGGAGCGAGAACTGCCGCCGGGCCCCCGGCTCAGGGCGTGGCTGGGGTGGCCCCGCTCCTCGGTGGCCCGCCTGGCCCTGCTGTGGGCTTCTCTCCCACCGCCCCGGCCACAGTCCCAGCGGGCTGTGTCAGGCCGCCCTCATCTGCCACCTCCCAGGCCCAGCTGGCGCCTCCAGCCCTGGTGTGAGTTTCCATTCAGGGTCCAAAATCCACCTTGGCAGCGCCCTCATTCTGCAGCTCCACGGAGTCCTCCAGCCAGAGAAGAGAAATCTGAGTTTAACCCGATCCTGTCCGAAGACGGGGAGGAAACAGCTCCAGCGGACAGGGCTCCCAGGCCCCTCCAGGACGAGGTTGGAGGACCAAGCGCAGCAGCTGAGGACGCAGCCCTCGGCGAGTGCGGGCGGGGCCCAAATCCCTCGCCGGCGGGCTGAGCAGAAGCGGCTTTTGGCCTCCCGCGACAAAGCGCAGCTCCGGGCCAGACGGCCCTGCCCGGCCCTACCCGCAGCCCCGGCCCCAACTAGAGGCCCCACCTCAGCCCACCAGGCAGGACTGCAGCGGGGCACGCCCCACGGACCCCAGCCCCATGGAGATCCCAAACCCCACGCCTGCTGCTCCCGCCGCGGAGGAGTCAGAGGCCGAGAAGCACACACACCATAGACCATACACCATAGACACACATACCACACACCACACACCACAACACACACCACAACACACACCATACACCATAGACACACATACCACACACTACACATCATAGACACACACACCACACACACCATAGGCACACACACCATACACACCATAGACACACACACCACACACCACACACCATAGACACACACCACACACCAGACACACCACACACCACACACACCATAAACACACCACACACCATATACACACACACACCACACACCACATACCATAGGCACACACACCACACACCACACACCATAGGCACACACACCACACACCATAGACACACACACCACACACCATAGGCACACACACCACACACCATAGACACACACACTACACACCATAGACACACACACCACAGACATACACACCATAGACACACATGCCATAGACACACATGCCACACACGACACACCATAGTCACGCCACACATACACCAGACACCAAGACACACATACTACATACACACCATAGACACACATACCTACCACGCACTACAAACCATAGGCACATACACCATAGACACACACCATAGATACATACATCACTCACCACATACCATAGGCACACTGCATAAACATCACAGACACACACCACACACCATAGAGACACACCACACACACCATAGACACACCACACACACAACCCCACAGGCACACACCACACTCTACACACACACCATAGACACACACACCCACCACAGATGCACACATACCATGACACACCCAGGCACACACACCATGACACACACACACCATGACACACACACACCATGACACACACACCATACACACACACTATGACACACACAAACACATACCATGACACACACACACACACCACAGACACACACACACCATAGGCGCACACACACTATGACACACACAAACACACCAGGACACACACACCATAGACACACACATACCATGACACACACACACCCCATGACACACACCACACACAGCCACCCTCTGCTCTACCAGCTTTGCCTCTGTCCTCCGACAGCGCCAGTGTTGACCCACCAGCTGCTGCCTGGGCCCCACTCCTTCCCAGCTGTCTCCAGGATTAGGGAAGCCCCAGGTGGATCCAGGATTAGGGAAGCCCCAGGTGGATCCAGGATTAGGGAAGCCCCAGGTGGATCCAGGATTAGGGAAGCCCCAGGTGGATCCAGGGCTGCAGGAGCCTCCCTACCCAGCCCCCATGCTGCTCTGTCCTGGGTCCATAAACACAAGTCAGCCACCTGTCACCAGGCGGCAGGAAGTGCAGGCTCTGTGAGCTGGAGGAGGGGGCGCCTAGGCTCTGAGGGCTGAATGAGAGGCCTGGCAAATGCCCCCGGAGAGCCCTGGAGAGTCTTGCAGCAGCCCTGGCGCCTGGGCTTCGGGGCCTGCCTGCTGGGAGCACCCCCCTGCTGGGAGCAGCCACCTGCTAGGAGCACCTCCTTGCTGGAAGCACCCCCTGCCGGGAGCCCCCCCACCCAGGAGTACCCTCCTGCTAGAGTGCCAGGGAGACACTGCTGCCTAATGGCCAGGAGCTTGCCCAGGGCAGTGACTTCTGATCCACTTCTGTCCCTTGGTTGTATCCCTAAGACCCAGGGACCATGGAAGGTTCACCTGTCGGTGTCACACAGTTCCTTCTTCACACAGCAGGAACAGAGGTGCAGAGAATGGCGTCCAGGCCTCCTTAAGGACTCTGGATCCATGAGACGGGAAGCCCCACAGGGAAGCAGTGGCCCCCCGCCCCCCATCTCATCACATACAGCACTCTGTACCTTCTGCTAATTTTCTGTAAACCTAAAACTGCTCTAAATAATGAAGTCCACCACGCAGAAACTGCACACGGATGTTTAGAGCAGCTTTACTGGTAACTGCCAACACTCAGAAGCAACCAAGATGTTCTCCAACAGGTGAATAAATAAATAAACTGTGATACACCTAAATAATGGAGTATTAGTTAATACTAAAAAGAAAGGGGCGGCCGGGCATGGTGGCTCATGCCAGTAATCCTAGCACTTTGGGAGGCCAAGGCGGGTGGATCACCTGAGGTCAGGAGTCCACGACCAGCCTGGTCAACATGGCAAAACCCCATCGCTAATTAAAAAATACAAAAATTAGCCAGGCGTGGTGGCGCACGCCTGTAATCCCAGCTACTCAGGAGGCTGAGGCACGAGAATCGCTTGAACCCGGGAGGCAGAGGTGGCAGTGAGCCAAGATTGTGCCACTGCACTCCAGCCTGGGTGACAGAGCGAGACTCTCTCTCCAAAACAAACAAACATCATCTTCTGGGGGAGGGGGGAATCTATTAGTTTAAAATAAAAAGAGGCTTGAGACCAGGAAGCTTGCATCCAAAGAGGTGTGGAGGAGGCGTGGACGAGGGTGGAGTTGTGTGGACCAATGCCGAGAACCGGCAGGCACTAGAGGCAGGCTGAACAGAGCAGAGTCAAAGACAACATTTGGTTCCTGGACTGAGAACCCAGCTGCCGGCAGCCCGAGTTGTCTGATGGGAGAGTTTCCTAATGTCCTTGAATCTGCAAGATGTGAGACTTTGAATGGCCCTTGCCCACAGCAGTGCAGAGCAGTTGATGACCATGACCTTAGGGACCTGGAGTCCTGCAGGGTTCGAGGGGGGCAAAGATAACCATTTGTCCTGGGAGGCAAGGAAGCTGGATGTCAGGAAGGCTGCCCCAGTATAGAACTCAGAGCAAGGGGGACATCCAGGTTCCCTTCTGCGGGCCTGGGGCTCTTCCTAGGGGCCAGGTGCCTTCTCATGAGTACACGAACAGAGGCGGGGGCAGCCAGCAGAACTCCTAAGACAAAATGAGTGAACACTGGAAAGGGAGCTGAGACAGGCCTGCAGCAAAGAACAGATACCAGGCTTTTCCAATCTCTAGGAAGGATACAGAGTTCATCAAAATCAAAATAGCAACGCAAGATGCTCAAAGCACCTTGTGGCAATTATTATAAATTCCCTCCCCAAATCCTGAGAGATGAAGATGAATAGAGAAGCTGAGGAGGCTGGGCGTGGTAGCTCATGTCTGCAATCCTAACAGTTTCGGGAGTCCGAGGCGGGCGGACCGCCTGAGTCCAGGAGTTTGAGACCAGCTTGGGCAACATGGTGAAACCCCATCTCTACAAAAAAAGCAAAAATTAGCTGAGCATGGTGGCATGTGCCTATAGTCCCAGATACTCAGAAGGCTGAGTCAGGAGAATCGCTTGAGCCCGGGAGTTGGAGATCAGCCTGGGCGACATGGAGAAACCTCATCTCTACAAAGAAACTTTAAAAATTAGCCAGGCTTGGTGGCCTGTGCCTATAGTCTCAGCTACTCAGGAGGCTGAGGTGGGAGGATCGCTCGACCCTGGGAGGTTGAGGCTGCAATGAGCTGTAATTGCGCCACTGCACTGCAGCCTGGGTGACAGAGCAAGACCCTGTCTCAAAAAAAAAAAAAAAAAAAAGAGGCCTGGCACAGTGGCTCATGCCTGTAATCCCAGCACTTTGGGAGGCTGAGGCAGGCGGATCACTTGAGGTCAGGAGTTTGAGACCAGCCTGGCCAACATGGCAAAACCCCGTCTCTACTAGAAATACAAAAATTAGCTGGGTGTGGTGGCGGGCGCCTGTAATCCCAGCTACTTGGGAGTCTGAGGCAGGAGAATTGCTTGAACCCGGGAGGCAGAGGTTGCAGTGAGCTGAGATTGCACCACTGCACTCCAGTCTAGGTGACACAGCAAGACTCCATCTCAAAAAAAAAAAAAAAAAAAAAAAGAGAGAGAAGCAGCTAAGGGTAGATCCTTGACAATAAGAACCTCCCATTCTCCTCAAATGCATGCATCCACTTCACATTTGTATTTTGAAACGGTGACGTCCTTGTCGGTTTGTGTTTTCAATTATAAGCTCCTGAGTGCATGACACCTCCGAGACGCTCCTTTTATAATATGCCTCTCAGAATGCCATCTTCGTTAAGGTTCCAAATGCCTTGTTTTTGTTGATGGAAAGGATAGCAATGCCAACTTGGCAGTTGGCACAAAGAATTCACAGATGGAGTGAAGCCAGGATCTACAACTTGCATCAGCTTGAGTGTACAAAAAAAAGAAAAGAAAAAGAAAAAAGAAGAGCCAGGCGCGGTGGCTCACGCCTGTAATCCCAGCACTTTGGAAGGCCGAGGCAGGTGGATCACCTGAAGTCGGGAGTTCATGACCAGCCTGGCCAACATGGTAACACCCTGTCTATTAGAAATACAAAAATTAGCCGAGCATGGTGGCACGCACCTGTAATCCCAGTTGCTCAGGAGGCTGAGGCAGGAGAATCTCTTGAACCCAGGAGGCAGAGGTTGCAGTGAGCCGAGATGGCACCATTGCACTCCAGCCTGGGCGACAGAGTGAGACTCTGTCTCAAAAAAAAAAAAAAAAAAAAAAAGAATGATTTTAGAAGGCAAAAAGTAAAAGCGTCAATGCTGGTTCTGAACCGTCGGACCGGGGCACGATGACCAGTTGATTTTTTTTTTTTTTGAGACAGAGTCTCGCTCTGTCGTCCAGGCTGGAGTGCAGTGGCGCGATCTAAGGTCACTGCAATCTCTGCCTCCCGGGTTCAAGCAATTCTCCAGAGTAGCTGGAATTACAGGCGTGCGCCACCACACCCAGCTAACTTTCGTATTTTTTTTAGTATAGACGGGGTTTCACCATGTGGGCCAAGATGGTTTTGATCTCCTGACCTCATGATCCGCCCACCTCGGCCTCCTAAAGTGCTGGGATTACACGCGTGAGCCACCGCCCCCAGCCGACCAGTTGATTTCTGTGCTGCTCAAAGCCATTGGTGATCAGTAGGTAGGGCCAGATTTCTGCAAAATAGGCCACTGTGTAATTTGAAAGGAAAGAACAACTTGGCCGTTCCTCAACAAAAATACACAGGCTCATAAAACAAAAAACTGTGCAGAAACTCCTCCACCAGAGAGTCATTCTTTCCCAGAAACCTGCAACTCTTTAAGAATTAGAGCACTATTGAGAAGCATGGAGTCGCAGCACCTGCAGCTGGCAGAGGTCTTAAACTGGTGATAAAGGTAGCTGAAGTCTGTTTCTAGGACGAGAGGGCTTTGAGGGGGCTGGAGTAGGGGGAGCTGCCTGCAAGGTAAAGACGTGGGAAACCTCAGAAGCCCCAAGGAGAGGGGGGAGGGGAGGGGAGGAGAGAGGCAGCAGATTTATTCTTTCACAATGCTGTTGGGAACTGGCCGGGCTGTTGAGTTGGAGCTGACACGGGGCGCAGTTGTGGGCCTGCTGTTAACCACACATGTTCCCTTCCCATCCCCTAGGAGCCACTTGGCCACTGAAACTTGGCCTGGAGCAGCCAAAGATTTGGTGACTCACTGTGTGAGTGGCAGGGGTGGGTCTTCTCTAGCAAATATTTACAGGGCATGAGGTTAAGACATCTACTACCCAAAATTCATTGCCCAAGATTTGGTGACTTATACCCTAGAAAAGAGAGTCCTCCTCAATGTAGAAAGTGGCAAAGTCACCAGAAAACCAGAAATGAGCAAACACAGATAAAGAAATGACACAACAGTCTCCCCTCTTGTCTCCTTTTGAAAGCCCTCATTCCACGTGTATGAGCTTCCTATGGCTGCTGTGACAAATGACACAAACTTAGCAGCTACAACAACACAAATGCATAACCTTACAGTCCTGGAGGTCTGAAATCTGGAATGGGTCTCACAGGGCTAAAACCAGGTATCAGCAGGGCTGGTTCCTCCTGGAGGCTCTAAGGGAGGGTCTGTTTTCTTGCCTTTTCCAGCTTCTAGAGGTCACCCACACTCCTCGCTCTCGACCTCTTCCTGCATCTTCAGGCCAGCAGTGGCCGGTCGAGTCCTTCTCATACCTCATCTGTCTGACCCTGACTCTCCTGCCTGATCCTGCGATTGCATCAGGCCCACCCATATAACCCAGGATCATCCCCCATTTCAAGGTCAGCTGCTGAGCAACCTTAATTCCATCCCCAACTTGAATCCGTGGCCACGTAAGCTACCGTATTTACAAATTCCCTGGATTAGGACATGGGCATCTTTGGGGGCCATTCTTCTGCCGACCACACCAAGCCGAGGACACTGTAAGGAGCTGATTTCCAACTCACAGGGCGGCCTCTGACCTGCTCACCCACTGACGGTGAACCCCCCACGCAGAGTGACTACTCTTTTAGCAGTAGGGTGAGGGCCGAGGCCTAGAACCCAGGAGAGGAGCACACCTGGGCCCCGACGTCCCTGTGAGGGCAGCGAGAATGGACACAGGAGGGCTGCAGGTTTGTGACCAGGACCTGCCCGTGGAGGCGGCCTCCACCTAAGGCCTTGGTTTCCTGTCCTGGCCTAAAGGGGTCCATCAGTTCCCAAACAGGAAAACAAAAAGAGCAGAAGTGCAAAAGTCTCTTTCAGAACCCTCCTGGAGGTAGCCTGCAGCCACTAGGAGAGAGGTATCACCCCAGCCTCTTCTCTTGCTCACTCTGTGCCGTGCACCGGCCTCAGGGCCACCTTAGGTTAGGGGCCAGGATGCAGCGGTCAGCAGGACAGACCTGGTCCTGGAAACCCATGGAGCTGGCAGTTCCCACTCACCAGAGGGACGCAGCCCATGCCCACCAGTGACAGGCAAGGGCAGAGGCAGAGGCAGGCAGGGTGTGGGGACCACGGGACGCAGCCCACAGCCGATTATTCCCATGGCCATATCACTGCCAGACTGCTCAGGAGCAAAACGCACTGAGCCCGGTCACCTGCCACATGGCCAGCAGAAACTGGTTCATCTGCTTTGCCCTCAAAGCCCAAGCAACAAAGAACAGGGAAACAGCAACACCTTATTAAACACGAGCCAGACACACGCAAACAAGGATCGCGTTCCCCCCGCTGCAAAACATCTGCTGCTGGCATGCCTTGGATGAGGCCCCAGCTCCCTCCACCTGCCCAGAGCCAGGCAGGGGCCCTACCCATCTTTCTGGGAACCCCTGGCTTTGCGGGTCAAAGGGTGATATGGAATCCTGCAGGCAGCCAGGATCAGGACCCAGTCTCTGGGCAGCAGGCTTGGGGAAGGTAGCTCCTTCGGTCTCATCACAAGGACAATCCCCTGGGGGGCCGCCATGATTTCTCCTCACAGCTGTGCTGAACCTCAAGTTACAGGATTAATTCAGAAAATAAAGATACTGGCTGCACACAGAAGCCACATTCAGGACACACCCAGAAAGCCTGGGGCCCAAAGATGAGCCTCTACGCAGAAGCGAGAACGGGACATCAAGTTGTATTTAAAATGAAGGAACTAGGGCTTAGGGCATTCACTGCAGTGCTGGGATCTTGGATTATAGGGAAAGAGGACCCTTGAGAGGCTATAACGGGGCAGGACCATCACCAAAACGGTGGTGAGGGAAATCCTGGTGGCCTGTGTGGCTGTGACTCTCCTTTTGCAACTGTCCAGCGGTCACCCCGATTAGCACCCACTCCCTGGAAAACCCCAAAGCCTCTGCCTCCAAGGAGAGACCATCTGCTGTTTGTACACCCTTGATAGTAAATTGTAAAATCCCATTTCCCCCGCAAAGAGCCAAGGAAGTCAGGCCTGGGAGAAGAAACTCAACTCAGAGGTGAGCCTGGATCTGGGACCAAGGAAAGACTAAACACAAAGGGTAAGGGAAGATGCAGGCCCAGCCAGGAAATCAAAAACTGCCCTGAGTCTGGCTCAGGTACCTCCTACTTCTATGCTGTGCCTGTAAACATGGAGGCCTAAAGCTTCTCAGCATCTGTCAGTGAAGAAGTAGCGAATGCATCGCAAAACAAAACTGAAATTGGGGGGACATATTAACAACACCCAAAAGCAACACAACTGATCTTGCTTTGAGAAAGCATTTTAGTTACAGAAAATCTGTCAAACGACATCTGTAAAGTACGCCCTTTCCCCAACTTCCAGAAGACTAAAGATGAACTATATTGGAGCATTGAATTCAGGCTCACTCAACGTGCAAAAAGCAGCGCACAACTGAAGTGTGCAAGCCAGCATGGACGCGGGCTTGGCACCCGCAGTACGATGGCTTCATAGTGACCAATCCAGAAAGACCACGGAGAAAATACTGCCACATCTCAGCGTCTGCAGCCCATACAGACAAGCAGACACATGTATCACCTTCCAACGCCTGCACAGACTCACCGCCCAAGGCTCAGCAACAGAAGGGCAGGCCGTTCCGACTGGACAGTGGACTTGGATTATTTCTCTTTTCTTTCTGTTATTCATGAGACAGAAGCCACCACGGGTAGAAATCGAACTTAGTCTTACCGTGGCCCGATTTCTCTCATCCTTTGAGGACAGTTATGTAAGTTCCGAAGACAGAGTAAAGAACGTATTTCAAATCAGATGCCACCAGACAGCTCATAAAAGCAGATTTATTAGAGATGCAAGACCAGGTGCTCAAAGGACAGACAGGATAAAAACACCAACAAAGCCAACAGGATAAAATACACCACCGCTGAGGTGAATGGAAAAAGGCTTCCAACATCATTGCCCCGTATTTTTGGGAAGGGTGCAAATGTGTGCTCTCTTCTGTGCACTGGCCTCATTAACAGCCATATAATGCAAACGCAACACAAATGATGTACAATTCGATCATAAAATCATCCTCTGCGCTGTCACCTTCACATCCCAGAGCCACCCGCCCCCGCCGCTTAACGCTGGATGAAAGGAAGTAGCTAATCTTACGAGAGAATTTAGGCCTGTGACAAAAATCAGGGTCTCTCAGCCAGGGAAGAAAAGGAGCTAAAATCTTCACAGGAGGTGGTGTTGCCAGGCAACCTGATCAGCTCTGCTCCCCATAACATCCTGCAGGGACCCAGCCCCCCATCAAGTTGTAAAGATAAGAATACACATATGCACAAATAGTGAATCCTACATCTACCTGGAATCACTTTCTACCTCATGGACCACACAAAGAGGAGTGAAGAATCAAAGCACAAAAACAAAATGTTTTGTGTCAATCTAGTTAAATGTGGAAAATCCAAATAACGGTCATTAATAACAGTGTTAAAATGTTACCATCTGAAATTACTTACCACATCCTAAATGGTAACTTACGATGTGTCAGGAATTCAATGCTTTTCATAATCCTTGCAGGAAGTCTTTGAAGTAAGTAGTATAGATGGGGAAATTAAGGCACTGAAAAATTAACTACGTGCCAGAGGAGGTGGGTTTTTTTGTTGTTGTTTGTTTTGTTTTTTGTTGTTGTTGTTTGTTTGGGTTTTTTAGGTTTTTTTTTTTAAGCAGAGTCTCACTCTGTCACCCAGGCTAGAACGCAGAGGCTGGTCATGGCTCACTGCAGCCCTGACCTCCTGGGCTCAAGCTATCCTCCCACCTCAGCCACCCAAGTAGCTGGGACCATAGGTACCCACCAGCATGTCCAGCTAATTTGTTCATTTTTTGTAGAGATAAGGTCTCTCTAGGTTGCCCAAGGTGGTCTTGAACTTCTGGGCTCAAGTGATTCTCCCAAAATACAGGATTATAAGTGTGAGCTACTATGCCCAGTCCAGGATTTGTATTTGAAGCCAGCAGGCCATCTTTCTATGCCATGTTCTTAACCACTGCACCTTACTACCCAAAACTGTGGACAGAGACCAGTGCAATTGTAAGTAGGTTCTGCAAACTCAATGCCTTTATCCTGAAGACTGGGGGATGCTTTCCGGACTGAAGTGAACTGAGATTAGCAGCTAGTGGTGACATGGGATTAGTCCCACTTCCTTGCACTGTTATGAACCACTTGGCAGAATGTTTGTATATGAATGGTGGGCACCCTCTATAAGACAGAGGGCAAAGTGGTACAACGGTTTTCTGGAGCTGGGACGTCCTGGGCCTAAGGCCTAGTTCTCTCACTCCTAACTGCATAAACTTGGGAAGTTACTTCTCTAAGCGTCAGTGTTCCCATCTGTAAATGGGCATAACCGCAGGCCTGACTTCATGAGCTTGTTTTGTGGGTTAAGTGAATTCATGCGTGATAATTAGGAACTACTAACGCAATCACCAAAATTGCTAGAGGATTAAATAATTCCACAGATAAAAACTTTCTTTTTTTTTTTCCTTTTTTTTTTGAGACAGAGTCTTGCTCTATCACCCGGGCTGGGGTGCAGTTGTACATCTTGGCTCACTGCAACCTTCGCCTCCTGAGTTCAAGAGATTCTCCTGTCTCAGCCTCCTGAGTACTGGGATTACAAGCTCAAACCACCACACCGGGCTAATTTTTGTATTTTTAGTAAAGATGGGGGTTTCACCATGTTGGCCAGGCTGGTCTCGAACGCCTGACCTCAGGTGATCCGCTCGCCTCCTCCTCCCAAAGTGCTGTGATTACAGCCATGAGCCACAGTGCCCAGCCATAAAAACTTTCTTTAGCCATAGTCTCACCATAAACATGCCCCTTACAAAAAAATATGCGCACAATAACCACACCCAGGATGCAAACAACAGCCATTAATGAACTTTGTAGTTAATACTAAAAGTTACTCCTCGCTTTATTCTTTATTTACAAAAGCTTTCATGGTTCTTAAAAGTGTTTAGTATTCACCAATTTTACTGTTAACGTTTCTAATGAGGATTTTCTAAAACTGAGGCATGGATTTGAAAAAGTGTTCTGATCAATCACAGATTTGGAATGGAATCTCCAGCCCCCAGTCTTTGCGCCCACCCTCTGGCAATATGCCGCCTCAAGTGAGCATCTTTAAGACCGAGTTCCCTTTTTATTCCAGATAAAAGAATTAGGAGCCTTCTGGTAGAAAAGAAAGCAGATCTTTAGGATCAAGTCGCATAGGCTGGCCAATCAGCCCAGCTTCTCATTTGAACTTGACCCAGAGAGTAAAACCAACTTCACCATAAGGAAGGCGAGACTAACTTTTGTTACGTATTTTCTATTCATTTCCTATTTCTGAATCAAATCTGAACAACATACGACACCAGCTTCCGAGTGTGGGAATCACTGGATTTCAGGATTCAGCGGCTTCCGGCAGGATCCCCTAGGTTATGTTTAGCAATATTCAGTTGCCTTTCCTTTTTTTCTTTCCTTCCTTTGGTTCTTTTTCTTTTTTTTTTTTTTTCCAAAGGAAAGAACAAGGGAGCCCAGGCGGAACGGAAGTGAGTATCCCGACACGCGGATCTTAAACAGCCCAGACCACCAAGCCCGACAGGCCAGGAAAGCTGAGCGCGCGCCGCTGGGGGGACGCACACTTTGGAGGCTGTGTGGGCGCGCGCCGGCACCCCACAAGTTCTCATACGTCTGCTCCGCCGATTCAGCCAGACAAAGACCGCAAGTTCCCCGGTCCACCGCTCCAGACAGGCGGGGACCAGTCTCCCCGAATTAGGCCCATTCCGGGCCCGGGGCGCCCTCACTCGCCGCGGGGAAAAGTCCCCCGGTGCCCCTCCGTGATCCGGGTCCTCCCACAACGCTCCCGCTCCTACTGGCGCCCTGCACCCCGAGGACGGCGGACGGACCCCGACCCCTCCCCGGTCCCGCGGCTGCAGGCCCACGCGCCCCACGCGCCCCGCGCGCCCCCGCCCCAGCTCCGCCGAGGGGGCGCTGCTCGGTGCGCGGTGGACTCCTCGGACCCCGCCCCCGCGGCCCCGTCCGGGCCCCGATACCCACCCGGGTCCCGCTGCGGGGGCCGGATTCGCGCCGCCTCGGAGAGCCGCCACCGTCGCCTCCGCCGCTGCCGCCGCCAGTGAGGCGCGGCGGGGCGGGGACGGGCGGGGAGGCCCGGCCCCCGGCCCGCCCCCAGGCCCGCCCCCGGCCCGGCCCCTGCCTGCCCCGGCCGGGCTCCCCGCCCGCCTTCTGGCCCAGCCCTGGGCCCAAGCCCCTAGTCCCCTGCTTGCCCTCCCTCAGGCCTCGCCGCGCCCCGGCCTCGGGGACTGTGCCCCGACCCGAGCCCGGCGCCCCCGAGGGAAAGGCAGGGCTCCTCGGACGCTCCGCGTGCGCGCTGGCCTTCCGCTACCGCCCTCTGCAGGGAGATTTCTCCTATTTCGGGTTAGGAAGGGAAGACACGCTCCGGAAGACCCCTGGGCGTCCAAGCTTCCCTAGAAGTCTCCGTAGGACCCCTGGAGAAGGGCACCAGAGCCCCCTAGGGCAGGAGATGGAAAAGCGCTCGCCATGCGCGGGGTCCCCGGTCCCCGGTGCCCCCAGCCCGCCTGCCATTCCCGGGCGCTTAGCAGTCCGGGGTCCCCAGGTGCCCCGCAGGTCCCTTCGGGACCTCGAGCCGCCCTCTGGGCACACGCTGACGCCGCTGTCGCTTTACAGAAATTGAGTGCAGCCGAGGCGGGACATGGGCGGAGAGAGCGATAAAGGAAAAGCATGGTCGTGCTCTAATCATTACAGTCTAAGGGATGACACGTCGAGATGGCGCGCGCCTCTGCGTGCGTGGAGATGGCACAAAGGCCGCGCCGCCCCCGGCGGCCCCCGCCCTCGCCGCGCGCGTGGTCCCGGCCCCGCCGGATGTTGACAGCGTCGCCTAGCAACGGGAGATGGCGGAACCTGGCGGCGCGGCGGGCCGGTAAGCCGGGCCGAAGGGCAGCGGGTCTTGGAGTCGCCAGGCCGCGCTCTCCGTTCATCGCGACAGGTGGCCCCCGCGTCGGCCCCTGCCTCCCCCCTTCGCCTCCACTCCCCCTTCCTCTCGCCTGTGTCCCTTCTCTCGCCATTTTGCTGGCCTTTCCCATCCACTGCGTTCAGCCCCTCACACCCCCCCCCCCCGCCCGCCAACCCTTCTCACTTCTCCCCTCCTGTCCCTTTGTCCTCTCTCGGCCTCCCTCTTTCCCCTACTCCAAGTGCGCGACTCCCTCTAAAACCCGGGACCGCTCGCTCTGCAGTCACCATGGCAACCACTCTCCGTGGCGGTCCCTGCGCGCAGTCCTCGTAAGAGTAGAGGGCTCTGCAGGGCGCGGGGCTGTCGGATGCCGCCCCTGACCTTGCGCCGGGGCCACTCGCTGTGGCCGGAGACCAGCCCTGCCCCGTGCCTCCCTCCTGCAAGGACAGATCCCCTCTCGCAGGCTTGGGGGTGACCCGCGATGGGAGGGGTCCCTGCGGTTAGGCGGCCCCGCGATGGACCGCGGTCACCGTCCTGGGGCCTGGGTGGAAGCACTGAGCGCGCACAGGGAGGGCGGCTGGGTGAAGATCCCTGCCACAGGGCCTCTGCTCGCTTAGGCTCTGTTGAAAAGGATAGAAACGATTGGAAAGACTTTGGCCTTTTTACCTTAGACACATCGGTATTGTTTCATTTTTTTT